>NW_027102931.1:825916-1160124 GCF_036373705.1 Amia ocellicauda
CATGCACTAAACATTAGGCTACTCTCAATTGTCAAATGACTGTATACTGCATACCAATGTGTAGCACAGAGTATAGTGTGCCTTTTGAAAGAAATGCAGACAGAGTGAAGCAGCTGATGACTGAGTATGTTCAGGTATGTTCAGTTTCAAGATGCCTCTTGTGAAAAATGGTTGTGAGAACCTGAACCTGAACACAGGGCTGATGGAAATTTAGAAGTACAGTAATCAATCCTTTGTTTTGCTTTTTACACTAAGCCAGGTGAGGAACACTGCAGTTGACATTTTACTGTAGTTTTGTTCTTTTTTGTAGCTAATTATTGTTGCATGGATTCAAAGAAACCTATGGTGTGATTTGATTGTATTGCATCAATACATTTCAGATTTTGTTCAATGATTCCACTGTGTCTGTAGTATTCTCTCTACTAGTCCTACAGTGATGTATTTATGTGTAGTACCATAATGAAACATGTATCACATATTTTGTACTACAATATTTAATGATTGTACGAACAACTACACAGTGAAACTATCGGTATCTTCTGTGTTACTATGTTACTATGGTATTTCATGATAAATGAGTTATTTGAACCAACAAGTCTGCAAGTGCTAGGTTTCTTTAAAGATATGAATGCACAATGCAATGTTTTGAACATTGGACAGCCTGTGTTACAAGTGATGACCGTTTTGAGTTTTGTGTCTAGTTTTGAAAAATGACATCAAGGTTCTGAAATGAGTGACAAAGTGATTGTAAAAAACTGTATATTCATCCTATTTAATGTGCTCTTTTAAAATGTACTTTTCTTTTTTATGTTGCCATTTCTGTTCTACCAATGTTTCAGTTGTTAGCCAAAGATTGACAGAGTACATCTCATACACACAGGCCAGACAGCAAGGATTTCTTTTTGAAATTCAATTACAAATGCTGCATGAACTCATCAATACGATTAGAGCTCCTGAAAGCAATATAACTAACTCACTCTACAGCATCTCATTAGCAGTGAAAAGAAACCAAGAAAGTTGGGACAGTCGACTGTTTACCACTATGTAACATCACCTTTTCTTTTAATAACACTTATTAAGCACTTGGGCACTGAAGACACCACTTGGTTAAGTTTAGCAAGCGGGATTTTCCCCCATTCATCCATTATGCATTTCCTCAGCTGCGCAACTGCACAGGGCCTTCGTTGTCTTAATTTGCACTTCATAGTGCGCCACACATTCTCAATTCGGAGACAGGTCAGGACTGCAGGCAGGCCATGCTAGCACCCGCACTCTCTGCCTATGCAACCATGCGCTTGAAATCTGGGCAGAATGTGGTTTGGCGTTATCCTGCTGAAAAATGCAGGTACGTCCCTGGAAAAGACGATGTCTGGATGGCAGCATATGTTGCTCCAAAATGTGTACATCTCTTTCTGCAAAAATGGTGCCCTCACAGATGTGCGAGTTACATGACAGACAGACACTCATACACACTGTCACACCCACACACACACACACACTTTCACAGACAGACACACGCACACACACTCACTTTCACACAGAGACAGACACACAAACACAGAGACAGACACACACACACTCACTTTCACACAGAGACACACAAACACATACACTTTCACACAGACACACACACACATACATACATACATACATACATATATAAGGAAAAGAAACAATACATTTAAAAATCACAAAAAGATGTAAATGTAAATGTAGATGTAAAGATGTTAATGATCTCAAGGTAGCTGGGACCATAGTCACCAAGAAAACAATTGGTAACACACTATGCCGTGAAGGACTGAAATCCTGCAGCGCCCGCAAGGTCCCCCTGCTCAAGAAAGCACATGTACAGGCCCGTCTGAAGTTTGCCAATGAACATCTGAATGATTCAGAGGAGAACTGGGTGAAAGTGGTCTCAGATGAGACCAAAATCAAGCTCTTTGCCATCAACTCAACTCGCCGTGTTTGGAGGAGGAGAATTGACCCCAAGAACACCATTCCCACCATCAAACATGGAGGTGGAAACATTATGCTTTGGGGCTGTTTTTCTGCTAAGGGGACAGGACAACTGCACCGCATCAAAGGGACGATGGACGGGGCCATGTACCGTCAAATCATGGGTGAGAACCTCCTTCCCTAAGCCAGGGCATTGAAAATGGGTCAAATACTTATTTCCCTCATTAACATGCAAATCAATTTATAACTTTTTTGAAATGCATTTTTCTGGATTTTCTTGTTGTTATTCTGTCTCTCACTGCTAAAATACACCTACCATTAAAATTATAGACTGATCATTTCTTTGTCAGTGGGCAAACGTACAAAATCAGCAGGGGATCAATTACTTTTTTCCCCCACTGTACATACATATATATGGAAAAGAAACATTACAAGTATAAATCACAATAAGATGTAATAAGGTACAGATAAACAAAGTGTAATAAAATGTGATCTGTTTGAAAATGCAGGGACGTCACTGGAAAAGATGATGTCTGGATGGCAGCATATGTTGCTCCAAAATGTGTACATCTCTTCTGCAAAAATGGTGCCCTCACAGATGTGCGAGTTACATGACAGACAGACAGACAGACACTCACACACACTGTCACACCCACACACACACTTTCACAGAGAGACATATACACACACACACACACACACACACACACTTTCACACAGAGACAGGCACACACACACACACACACACACACATACATACATACATATGGAAAAGAAACAATACTTTTATAAATCACAATAAGATGTAATAAAGTACAGAAAAACTAAATGTAAGAAAATGTGATCTTTAATACACACAAATATGTATGGCTGGTCGGATGCGTCTTGGACTCGGGTTCCTCTTCATTACGTATAACGCTTTTGCCTTTTGCTAAAGCTTTCCGTGGAGGGGATCGTGGGTGAGTTTGTACCATTCTTGGGGGGCTCTGCCTTGTTGGGGCGGAGCTGTGATCCAGGTGAACAGCAGATCGGGCATAGGTGGGCATGTGGGCAGAGGAGTAGGAAGGCCGGTCAAGCAAATAAGCTTGCTAAGGTACGCAGCAGCAGCAAGCAGCCCCCACATCCAGCCAGCCAGCCAGTCTGGCTGGCAGTGACTGAGTGGTTGACAGACGGCAAGCAACGGAATGTACGTGCTCTGTGATGTCATAGCAGTCAGCTGAGAGAGGCTCGTGATGTCATCGCTGAGCTGGCTGGCTGGCTGGCTGGCTGGCTGGCTGGCGGACTGGCTGGCTCTGTGTGTGTGTGTGTTTGTGTGTGTGTCTGTTTTTCTGTTTGTCAGTCTGTCTGTCTGTCTCTCTCTCTCTCTCTCTCCCTCTCAATTCATTTGTATTGTCAAAGCAATTGGACATACATACATACATACATACATATATGTAGCGTAAGGTACACTTATACATTTCAATTAAAGAAGTGAATTCATAGTATCACCTTATCACGAATCCTGGAGTCTTGTAGAACTCAATTTCTGTAATAATTGGACGCAGACACCAATTCCAAAGATATAAATTGTCAAATTTATTTAAAAACAAAGACTAAATGTAGCACTACACTAATTATACAAAAGGGAAAAACTAATTAAAATTCAACTCTAGATCAACAAATCAAAGACAAATCACTTCCGTGACCAAATCAAAGACCATGGGATCCCATAGGATAACACACAAATCGTTAAACAAAAAAGGTTATAAACACATTGACTACAATACCGGTTAGTAATTCTAGGAATCACTAAGAAACAGTTGAAAGTGCTAAATTGCAGTTTCAGAAGATGAAAAAAAACTGTAACTGATGGGATATGTAGTACTTTATACTCGAGTGGTCTATGCGATTACACCCTGTTGGTGTTATTAAGAACGCCAAGTACCAGAATGCAGAGCGGGACTGTTTTTTGTGCCGTGACTTGTCGGGGGAAAAAGGCGCAGAAAAAACGGACGAGAAGGTGAAGGTAGTATGGCGGTGATGCACGCGTTGGTGAAGTGGGAAAGCGGGGTCGACAAAGACTCTTACAGCGTGATTCCCACTGCTTGCTTTCGCAATTTTGATTTATTCAGCATTGCTGATGATGACGAAGAGACGACTCGAAACTTCAGAGCAGAGTGGAGAGACACGAACAAACCTCCAAAAGGTGGATGGCCTGTCCATGAAGCGCAGATCATTATGACTGGTAACAATGTTTATTTAAAAAAAAAACATTAAAGTCTTTACATGCTATTTGATATATACAATCACAGTATATTTGAAATGAATGTTTAAGTTATTAATGTGTTGTACTTCTAACATACTCTTATAACATGGTAGGTGGTGGTGAGGGCGCTAAAAACTCGTCATACTTGACTGGCATTTGTAAGAACGATTTATTGTGTGTTGTGCTTTACAATAAAATCCCCCAAATCACAAAATAAATTAAACCAGATATAATTTAACTTCAGTTTTGATTCAGTGTTGGCTGTTCATCTTAATTTGTATGGTCAAAGCACAGTATTTTTATGACAAATAAATATAATCCCCAAATATCTGTGGACATAATGCAGGGTTTTATTTATTTTATTTTTATTTTAGGAAAAGAAGGCGAACTAAGAAGAAAACTTAATGACCTAACAAAAATGCCCTGTCCTAAAATGAAGAGAGTACCTAAACCAAACAAAAAACTTCAAATTTCAGATGATAGTGACCTTGATGAACCACAGTTACCGGTGAGATAATTACTGCAAATATTAAATAAATGTATTGCAGGATTGTTTTTTTTAAATCATATTCATATATATATATATATATTTTCATTTTAAACTCTCTTCCTCTCTGAATACAGCACAAAATAAGAAAGAAAACCGATGGAGCTTCAAGAATTAGATCCCGTCATATTCTACAGACATTTAAAGAGTCCAGTGAAGTTGAGCTACAGCAAAAAGTTAAGCAGCTCGAAAAGGAAAACACAAGACTTAAAAATGAAAACCAATGTCTTCGAAACCGTATGGTTGATGGTAAGTTTTTTTATTTATAGCAAATAATTCCTTACCTTGATAAATGTTATTCTTCAGTAATTTAGATTCCAGAGTAATGTATTATAGTTGATCATACTGAAGTAATCTAGAACCACAATACAGACTCTTAATGTGCACTGTCTAATAGTTTAATAATACTGATTATTAAATAAAGTTTTTCAACATAACTTCATAATCCTACATTAATGACTATATGCATTACATTAGACCTGGTAATTCTTGTATTTTATCTTTTTTATTTTTTTCGTAGCTAATGTTAATGACCCACAAAAAGGTCAGTTTCCCAATAACATAGAGCAAGTCTCTCAAGTATAATTGCAGGCATTGATGGTTTTGTTTTCACTTTGTATTAAATATATTACTAGAAATGATTATCATTTAATACTAAGGTTTTTTTCTCCAGAGATTCCAGACCTTTTGGACAATCTGAAAAAAATTGTAACAAAAGCCACATTTATCAGCAATGAAGACAAAAGTGTGTCACCATCAAGTGGTTCTGACAGCCCCACAGCAAATTGTTCTGAATCTGACAAAGAATCACCAAAACAGGTATAACACTCTTAGTCTACAATATTACAAAGACAAGGTAAAAATATATATATTGAAAACAAATATTGGTTGTAAACAATCTAATGATGCTACATTATTAGTTATATTCATAGTTATAGTTGATAATAAGAATGTAATTGAATTATGGGTGTCACAGATTCACTGACTTTATTATGTCTGTAAATTAATAAACTTAGAATTGAGACATACTGTGGTCTTTAATAACACATTTCTGTAACAAAATCACAGCCTTACTGATAATGTATTCCACTTAACATAATATAAGAATAGTTTGGGGATAAACTTGTTTTTTATTTACCATTGTCTTTTAGGTGGAAATATTCCCAGGCACTGGAGTTTACATTGACAAACTGTCCTGGATCCTTGCAGAGAGGTGCAGCACGAATACGTCATATGCAAGAACCCTGACGGTTGCTGTCTTTGACTTTCCAACATTACTAAAGAGCAATCTTCGTGGTGGTGGCAGCAAGAGAGATCCAACTTCGGAGACATTAAGATCCTCATTGATGTTATTGAGGATCATATACAGCTGCCTTCGGAAGGACACGACGTGTTTCAGTTGCGGGGCTTTGCAGCCCAGCGGGACCCTCTTAATGCCGGACATCAGCTGCCCGAGCCGGTGCGGATGAACGGAGGGACGTTAGACAGCGTTACCTTCCGGGCAGGAGCAGCGAGCGGCAACACCGGGGTGAAAGTGTCGTCTAACACTGTGCCATTAGCCACTAGCTGATTGAGCAGATCAGTGGTTTTTAAGAAGATAACAATGGCAGCAGACTTGATATTTTCACACCCTGCTACCTCCCCAACCGCTAACACACACTGCTCTAGGGGGCAGAACTGCACCGGAGCGATCTTGACTCCATGGCGTCGGGTCAGTTTTTCAAAAGACGCATTCAGGGGGTCCGACCCCCAGACCCGGGAAGAACTACCGGTACTCCCCCCTCCCCTCCCCTGTTCCCCCACAATAAGAAAAGCACTGAAAACAGAAGACAAAATAAACAAACTGAAAAAAGTAAAGCAACAAAAAAACGCAGCCAAAGGACAGAGCTCTCAGCAGCACTCCCGCTCACTGCAGACCCCTCCCACACACTCCCAGCTGAGAGAGAGAGAGAGAGAGAGAGAGAGAGAGAGAGAGTTAGTGTCTGTCTGTCTCTCTCTCTCTGTAGATGCATCATAGGGAACATATGTAACAATCTCTCTTTTTGTTTACCAAAAATGAGAATGAACGTATTTCAAGTGGGTGTTGCCTTGGTTGGAAACGTTTTAAGATTATTTATGAAGTGTAAAGTGGATTTGTCTCAGTTCTCCGTAGTTTTCAATGTATGTGCCATTCAGTAGCGTTCATGTTACAGATGTGCCCTATGCAGTGGTAGGGTCAATAAAATGTCAGTAAAACTTTATTTTAGCAATTATGGAGGGGAAGAACTGCAAATAGAGGGTCCCCACTAATTATCTAACTTACCAACAACGTTTCAAATTAGGTCTTGCGAAGCTGCCAAATAATGCTGTATAATCGTATGTGTCTTCATACACCGGCTGCTATAGTCTGATAGCTTTGATTATATATATATATTTTCTCGTGAACCACAAATGCTATTTGCTTGATTTTTACAGAGTATGTTATAAATACCATTCTTATGAAGCCTGACAAATTGTATGCTGTAATTATGAATATTTTCAAATCATTTGTTTGTTTTTCCTAACATGTTACAAATGTTCCCTATGTGAAAGATGCATTATATCTTAATAACGTCTAAACAATTAAAGATATACAGATTATTATTTTCGGTAAAGTTATAACACATTGCTATTAACTATGTGTGTCAGTAAAAGTTTAAAAAATCCTAACAATTTTTTATTGATCCTGCAAAATAAGTGTTTAGGGAACATTTGTAACATAGTTAGGGTTAGCCACTGGGTAAGGGTTACATCTTCAGCAGTAAGTTTATTCATGTTAATTATTCTCATCAATGTTAAAGAACAATAAGTTCTATCATGTGTGTCGATAAAATGCTGATATTCCATAACGTTTGCTTGTGTATTCTGCAAAACACATATTTAGGGAACATTTGTAACATTAGGGTTACGATTTGCCATAGACGCGGAATGAGTTTGATTGTGATGTTAAATGGGGTTTAAAGACGCAGTCGCCTCGGTGCTGATTACTATTGCTGTGTTTCTCCACTTCTACTCCATGCTTGGGAACGCCCACATCCAGTGACGTCAAAACCGGTGGAAAAGCGGGCCGGTTCAAAAAAGATCAGCTGGATCCCAGGCCGAGCAGCAGCTCCGGCTCCAGCACCGGCACCATGTCGCTGGAAAAGCGCTAAGTGAGCTCACAGTGAGCTCAGTGTAATGTCTGCTCTGGTGAGCTCACAGTGTGACCTAGTCGTGAGTTCACGTCTTCACTGGGTAGTCCTTGACAACTTAATTGACTCAATTCTTGGGCTTAATTGGTCAAAATGACCATTGGTTGAAGGTACTCAGGGACTGATGTGTAGAGAGACTTATTAAACCTGCAGGATTGTGGTTTTCCCAGAACAGAATTAACCAGTGTAGCGTTATGTTGGGTGTATTCTGATAAGAGCATTTTAGCTCTGAGCTGAAGCACTGATCTAAAGAAGACCTCTCCCCCCCAAATTTATCAGATTTCCTTAACTCATCAGCATGTGAACTGGTTTACATCAAAGTGACAGTCTTGGGAGGATGGCACCGAGAATGGGCCAAATAGCTTGGAATCCCTGCTGTGAGATGTCTGGGGAAAGGGGCCTGTAGGAAATAAAAACTCTTTGAAATGGACGAGAGCCGAAATCCCGACACAGAGCTACGAACCCGTGCCAACCGGCATTTCCAAAAGATGGCATGGATTGACATCAGTCATAAATCAAGCCCCCCTCCAATAGGACACTGGGGGCTGAAGCCGAAATCCAATCTCACAAACTAAAGAACCAATCACCTATTGATCTGACAGGCGTATAAAGGGTAACGCACGGCATCTCTCTCTCTCTCTCACCTAAACCAGTAACTCGCTGCCACAGCTCAACTTGTATCTCTGTTGCCAGAACCGGAACCAGAAACCAACTAAGTCTTTACCAGCAACAGAAGGGTTAAACTGGGAGAAGGAGATTGAGCCGTACGAAGAATTCTTTTAAAGGACTTTATTAAATAAATAACTTTACAGACTGCGCTGCCCGCCTGTGCCCAGCCATCCAGCTGGACAATTGACTAAGTCGACTGAATACGAAAGTGTCAGTCATTTAAATAGCTATTTGAGTCTTAAGAAACTTGACCCTTGGAACAAACAGGGCCCTGCTTTCCTCAAAGACTTTGTCTTCAAGTAACTACGGTGGAACCCTGCTTACAAAGAAGATTTTGTGCACAACCTTGGAGCCTTCAAACCAGTGGAAAATCTGTTTGGAAAAGACTCTACATTCGCGAAACCCCAACTTCCAGGTGCATCGACTGAGTGGAAGTTCTTGGACAAAGCCGAACCGGACTGCCTTTGTTCCAAACCACACGGACCTCGTGCCGTGTGCTGTTATCTGAGCCCGAAGCCAGAGAGGCCTCTCTGCGACGAAGTTCACATAAGTTTAACAGTTTGGAGTTTGTGATTCATGACATTTGAGAAATCAATTAGAAATGTTAATCTGTGATTCATAACTCTAGAATGTGTAATATCATTTAGTTTTCTTAAATATAAATGTGTGTTGCATTCAACTGTTTTGTTGATAATTTTAGAAATAAAATCTGTCAACGCCGAGAAATATCTTCTCATTCCTGTTTAACTGTTTAGTCTGAAATTGACACAAGTTAATAGACACCAGATTATAGGTGGCCCTGCCTATCCTTAATCATTGAATAATAATCAGTTAAGGGAAATTGTGGTAACAAGTAATGATAGGATCTTTCTCTCCACCTAAACGTTAATGAGACTGATATATATATAACGAGAAGTTACCTGACATAAATACTAACCTGCATAGTTATTGAATGTCTGACTAACAATACTAATGAGAGACTCACCTTCGTCTTACTAACCGGTATTGTAGTCAATGTGTTTATAACCTTTTTTGTTTAATGATTTGTGTGTTATCATATGCGATCCCATGGTCTTTGATTTGGTCACGGAAGTGATTTGTCTTTGATTTGTTGATCTAGAGTTGAATTTTAATTAGTTTTTCCCTTTTGTATAATTAGTGTAGTGCTACATTTAGTCTTTGTTTTTGAATAAATTTGACAATTTATATCTTTGGAATTGGTGTCTGCATCCAATTATTACAGAAAATGAGTTCTACAAGATTCCAGGATTCGTGATAAGGTGATACTATAAATTCACTTCTTTAATTGAATTTTATAAGTGTACCTTACGCTACACCTTTGACCACCACGTCTTCCTCCTCCCACTGCTTGACCTCTATTGTGACCTGGATCACCTGCCGGCTCCATGTTATCGCTGTGTTGTTGAGGTGGATAGCACGCATTTCACTCGATACTCGTACCACAATGTGAAATCAATCATCAATAACCAGTTGGCAGTATTGGAAAAGCAATTACAAGGGCCTGCATACATACAGTAATGTCAAATCTGATGTGGAAGAACAATTCCTTTATCCCTCTGTTCTCCACCAGGGTTGTGCTGATCGCCTCGATTGGCAAGTTTGCAGTGTGAGGAGTGGATCCATGTCGTCGTTCCTAGGCACTTCACAGCTGTGTGGGTGGTCAGGAGCACCTGGTAGGGCCCTGTCCACCTGGGCTGTTGGGAGGACTTTCTCTTGTGTGCTTTGATATACACAGTCATCTTGCTGGAAGGGGTGGTAAACCTGCTGGGATGGTTCAGTCTGGGCGGCTTTCATCTGTGAATGGACAGCTTCGAAAGCACGTGTTAGTCCCATACAAAGAGACAACATAGCATCATCCATCAAGTGGATGTCCATTTCCCTTACAGACAATGGAGGAGTGATGGAGAGTCTCATAAGTCATCCCATAATAATCTCACACGGAGAAAGACCTGTTTTTCTCAATTTGCTGACGATTTCATTGTCATTAGGACTATAGGAAGGGGATCTGGACGTTTGAGTCCTGTTTGTTTGCATATATTAGACAGCTTATTCTTTAATATCCCATTTTGTTTCTCCACTGCTCCAGCTGACTGAGCCTGATGGGGCAGTGAAAATGTTGTTTACCTCGCAGGGCTTTGCATAGTTCCTGCACTATTGTCCCAGTGAAGTGAGTGTTCCTATCACTGGAAATTTCCCTGGAATGCGAAATCTACATATAACATCCCTTAACTGTATTTTTGCTACTTTTACTACTTCAGCCTTCCTACGGGATAGGCTTCAACCCATTTAGAACACCTATATATTATTACAAGTATATATTCATATCCACAACATTTAAGCTTTTGAACACAATCTATTTGCATATTGCAGGATTATGAGCTTGACAAATGTGGCAAGTTCTACAATATTGCTAAGCTGTTACTATAAAACCTGGGGCAAACCAATTTAAAAGACTGATGCACACATCCCCCCTTTGCCCGTGTGGCCAACACCATGCGCCACATGGGCAAACCAGGGAAAGAGTGCCTGTGAGGCAACCAATGCATTAGCAAATGTTTGAGCTCTCTTATGGAAGGTGCAGTGGCCAGTTGCAATTTCCTGGAGCTTTTACAGTGCATCTCAAATTAAATTTCATCCAGCCCCAGGTCATAAAAGTCAAACCCTAGTTACGACATACATAACACATACATTTTGTTGCTTCAAAGAGAATACAAAAGTCAGCAAAACATTCTTTTTTACAAATTCAGTTTGTAAACTGTATTGTACATATATTTGTTGCGTTTTGATTTATAAACATTATACATTGTACAAATCTTAAGTGAAGGGCAATGGACTGATTCTGACTTCATGGCTGTCATTCTATTCATTTGAATAATGTGACATCTCCACTAATAGTACATTATAAATTAAACTATCAATAGAAGAATATGTGCTACTGCGGACGTCATCTGAGCAGTTTCACAATATATTGTAGATTCCTATAATCTGGAAAACCTTTAATTATAGTATTTTAACTTATTTCTCCACTGAGTCAAGCATCACTTCAGCGTAGTGGACCTCAGCATTGGTCTGTTCAAGTTGCTGTGAGGCTGTCTTTAAAGCCGCGCCCTCGGCCTACTGTGTCTCAACAAGAACACCAGCATCTTCTCCATATGGGTCAGACATCGGTTCCTTCAGGACACGATTCATAATATGCATATCTGCCATGTGGAATAAATCAGTCTGAAGACACAATGTGTGGTTCACACAACATCAGAGATCGTCCTTATAAAAGGCATCTCTATCACATTAGTTGACATTCGCACAATCTATAAGGTTTCTAGTAAAGGGACAATTCAAAATAATAATAATCTTGATTCCAATTTATCTCATTTATCAAATTATTTCAGTACAGCACTCAGCTGTCGTCAGCAGCATCATATCTCCTGTGTTTATTGAATCAGCTTTACTTCCTAGTGTAGATACTCTTTTTGTGTGGAGTTGTCAAAGTTTCAAAACAATGTGCTTATCTTTGTCCTTTTATCTAACTTAAATACCTGAGAACATTACAATAACTATTACAGCAGCTCCTTCAACACCATAGTTAATAGTAGTTGGGTAAATGATGGCAGTTATTAATCTTTGTTTCTCAATTCATTTTTTACCAATAAACCATAATTTGAAATTATTTCCATACTCCTATTATTCCTATTTTCATTATTATTAGTTTTATGCGGTTGTCATCTAGTATGTGATGTATTCGTCTGTATCAACATCAATATTATTATCATTATTAATACAAGCAGTGTAAATTACCATTCATTACACTCTTGCTCTGTTTGTAATAAGTTATGAACCCTTACACGTACTTACAGTCTCTGCCTTGTCTCTGACTTCTCTCTCTCTCTCTCTCTCTCTCTCTCTCTCTCTCTCTCTCTCTCTCTCATCTCAGGCTGCTTGTCTGCTCAGGCGAACAGGGGGAGCAGAGGAGCACATACGGCCCTTGCCCCCTGCCCCCCTCTTCCTAATTGATAGGGTATTTCTGTTTGTGAAAGGACTATTTCCAAACAGTTTTATAACTTGCCATGACTATGTTTCATTAAATTAGTTATGTTACACCTTTAGTTATACCTGTAGTAACTTCATTATTTTCCCTCATATTCCAGTCAATCACCATCAGAGTCTCTCGTGGCAGTACATTTGTCTCACACAGAACAAACTCTCCTTTCTCAACCGCTTTCAATTTTGGATAACATCGCACTGCATCCCAACAGCTGTTCTTTCTCCTATTCCTAATTTCTTACAAGAAAATGCAAGTTATATTTGATCGATTTGTATTATTACTATTTATATACATTTCACTACATTATTGTAGTTAATGAATGTATTTAATCTTTGGAAAATAAGCCTTTTCATTGATCTCAATAATGATGTCCAGGTACTTCAGGAAAGCACATTTTCAAAAAATGTGTCCAGTCAATGATTTCCCCAACTAAGAACCTGAGTGGGCACTAAGACTGTCCTCCTGCGCGGCTCATGTCTTTATTGTGTCACTTCCTCCTATTGAAGTCCAATCTACACCAGTACAGGTTCAGAAGAACTGTTCCCGAATCCAGATTGAACTGATCAATAGTTAATTTCTTACCTACACATTGTATTTAGGGATCTATTACTAGGGATTTAAAAACTCTTCATTGTGGAACTCATAGCTTCCAAATGAGCACATCGTTAATTTCCTGGAGTATCTGGTTATCTATTTATCAATATGTAATAAACCTTCACCGAATGTTTGTGGTTGCCTCGGATTCCTATTTCTAAATTTGGCTCTAATTCCATTTCTAACATGTTACTTTTAACTTCTGTATTCGTAAGACCTATTTAAATAACTTAATTTTGTATTATTATTTCTGTTTGCAATAGCATTCTGTGTACAGTTAAATGCTGACTTTCTTGTAGGTCTGTTATTACAACATATTTAACTGGCGTTTTTTAGCTATCATTCTGTAACTATTTGTGACTTATGACTCTCTTAGTCATATTCTGGACTATACAGTACATGAAAAAGTCAAAATATGGACATTTACCTTGCGCAAACTGAAAACGTACAAACATACAAAGAGACACATATTAATTTATATCCATAGTAAATTCAGATACCATGGTTTTGGTTGGCATGTTATATTGACCTGCAGTGTCTCAAACTACCCTTATTTATTACTTATCTAGTAATTTTCCTTCAGTATCTTGAGGACTGTCATTTATACTGAAAAACATATATATATATTTTTAATTTGTCTTCGGGGCATTCAGATTGAATTATGCCTGTTGTCTTTTCTTTCTTTTCTCTAACAAATGTTTTAAGATAGCTAGCTTTGGTTTCTCATTTCTTAATGCTTTGTATTCCTATTTTGCAAAACCGTTTTTAGGTGCTCAAGTCTATCTGAATCAAAAGTCCCATCTTCTGGAAACCTTAATTTTCTGTCACCTATTGTCCAGTCAAACGCACCGCTTCACTCCATAGTTATCATACATGTACCTTACATGTGTACCTTTAAGTGGCGGGTCGCCCATCTTACTAGAGCTGTTCCCACACAGTAACACGTTTTCCCATTTTCTATGTATCGTTTTGTACACAACAACCAAGGCGTGCAAGCCCGCAAAATAACAATAAACGACAGGGGAGAAAACATAGCAAAAAACAAGAAAACACAAATAATACTAAATCCTATATAGGAATAACAACAAACATGCTTTTCAATGTTTGCATTTATAGAACTTGTATATAACTTAATGACTTTTCTTCATTTACCATAAACACTATAAACTTCTATAAACTATAAACATGTTATTTTATATTATCACCGGCGTATCAGATATTGAACAATTAATTAGCGCTCCTTTTTTTTTTTTTTTCTAATAGTAGGTCAAACCTACGCTGCAGTTTACAAACACACTTAAGCCTGCGGGAACCCAGACAGGAAAACACAGTCCTGTTCCTTCACAAACAAGAAGACACAGTCAAGTCTATGGTAACCCTAAGAAACCATGCTCCTCGGTTATTGGTGTCAATGGATCTCATTATCCTGAAACTTTCATGATCGAAACATGGAATACTGTTTGTCAGTTTCCATAAAACTATGCATTAAGAGTAATGCAACAGTCACTTATCATTTTGAGCAGCTGTATCAATTGATAGTTAGATCTTTGTAATGAAATGAATAGACAGTGATCTCAGATGTAATGTGTGAATTGCATTTTGAAATGGTAATACTTTGATGTTAAGTTGTGTCATTTTAGTTCAATGAACAAATGATCTGAGGTTGATGTGTATTGTATCCAAGCAATTGTAAAAAAGTGTTAGAGTTTTGAAAAATGTGCATTTTGATCATCGGGTGTGAGTTTAGTGTCTAGAGTTTTGAAAAATGACATCAAGGTTCTGAAATGAGTGCCAAAGTGATTGTAAAAAAGTGTAATATCAGGGGACAGTGGCTATTAGTGATCTGGCCTTCCGTGGCCTCTGTATTAATGTAACAGGTCACATTGTATGTGTACACTGATACTTGATAGTATAATATAGTACAAGTAAAAAACATACATAGGTATCATAGAAGTATTTTGCAGAAATGATTATGGATACTTATCAAAATGGAGAGGAAATGCTAAATCCAGTCTCCCCAGGCTGAGCTTCTATTGCTACACCTGCTAAGTGGCTGCTGGCCCCACTATATGGATAGAGCCACACCAAGTACAAGAGTCTCCCCATTGCTATTTATATCTCCCTATCCAGTCTTCTATACGTGTCAGGTATACAAGTGTGTGTGTGTGTGTGTGTGTGTGTCTGTCTGTCTGTCTGTCTGTGAAAGTGTGTGTGTGTGTGTGTGTGTGTGAAAGTGTGTGTGAGTGTCTGTCTGTCTGTCTGTCATGTAACTTGCACATCTGTTAGGGCACCATTAATGCAGAGATGTACACATATTGTTTATTTTCCATATATATGTATGTATGTATGTATGCATGTCCAATTGCTTTGACAATACAAATGCACTGAATTGAGACAGAGAGAGAGAGAGAGAGAGAGAGAGAGAGGTGCTAAGGCACATTTGTAACATAAATTAGGGAACATTTGAAACATGCTTAGGGAACATTCATAAGAACATAAGAACATAAGAAAGTTTACACACGAGAGGAGGCCATTCGACCCATCATGCTCGTTTGGTGTCCATTAATATCTAAGTGATCCATGGATCCTATCCAGTCTATTTTTAAATGTTCCCAAACTTTCAGCTTCTACCACTTTCCATCTTGAATGCCTTGAAGCCCAATTTCCATTTGTTGTCCCCTGGTGCGTGTGTCCCTGCTGATCTGGAAAAGCTCCTCTGGTTTGAGGAACCTTTCATGATTTTGAAGACTTGGATCAAGTCCCCACGTAATCTCCTCTGTTCCAGGGTGAAAAGGTTCAGTTCCCTCAGTCTCTCCGAGTAGGACTTTCCCTTCAGACCTGGAATAAGTCTGGTTGCTCTCCTCTGAACTGTCTCTAAAGCAGCAATATCCTTCTTGAAGTGTGGTGCCCAGAACTGTACACAGTATTCCAGATGAGGTCTAGTGCATTGTACAGTCTTAACATTACTTAAATTCTACACTTTTGACGATATACCCTAGCATTCTGTATGCCTTTTGTATTGCTTCCCCACATTGTTTGGATGGAGAAAGTGAATCCACATAGATTCCTAGGTCTTTCTCATGCATTACTTCATCTAGATCTGTACCTCCCATAGTGTAATTATAGTGGACATTTTTGTTTTACTGCATGTATTACCTTGCACTTGTCCACATTGAATTTCATTTGCCAGGTGTCAGCCCACAACTGAATTTATCTAAGTTCCTCTGAATAGCATGTGCTGCCAAGATTGTATCTGCTAAGCCACCTATTTTAGTATCATCTGCAAATTTGACAAGGTTGCTAAGTATCCCAGAGTCCAGATCATTAATATAGATTAGAAAAAGCAAAGGCCCTAGTACTGATCCCTGTGGAACTCCACTAACAACCTCACTCCAGTTAGAAGTGACTCCTCTAATCTGTTTCCTATACATCAACCAGTTCATAATCCATCTACTTACATGACCCTGAATGCCTACAGCTTCCAATTTGAGGATCAGTCTTTGGTGTGGAACCTTATCAAAAGCTTTTTGGAAATCTAAGTATATCATATCATATGCTTTCACGTGATCTACAGCTGCAGTTGTATGTTCAAAAAAATGTATTAAGTTAGTAAGACATGATCTGCCTCGTCTAAACCCATGTTGACTATCTCCAAGAATATGGTTTTCATTGAGATGCTCCTCTATTTTCTGTCTAATCATTTTTTCCAACATTTTACAGGTGATGCAGGTGAGACTGATTGGTCTGTAATTTCCTGGCTCAGTTTTGTCCCCTTTCTTGTGGATTGGTATGAAATTTGCTGTCTTCCAGTCAGTGGGAACATCCCCTGTTCTAAGTGTCATTTGAAATAATCGAGTTAACGGCCTATACATAATTTCCCTCATTTCTTTAAGTACTGTTGGAAATATCCCATCTGGCCCAGGTGATTTGTTTGATTTTAATTCTGCTAGTCCCTTTAGTACCTCCTCCTCATTTATCCTGATCTCTCTTAGGGTTTGACTGGATTGATTGTCAACCTGTGGCATGTCATCTGTTTTTTCTTTTGTACAAACCTCTGTGAAATACTCATTTAGAATATTTGCCACATCTTGTTCGTTTTCCAAGATACCTCCATTTTTGCCCTTTATCTGTTTCACCTCCTCCTTAATTGACTGCTTGCTGTTGTAATTTTGAAAAAAGCTCATTGCATTGGTTGTAGCTCCAAGAGCTATGTTTCTTTCTATTTCCCTCTTTGCTTTCCTGATCCCTTTCTTAAGATCTCTTTGCAGCTCAACATATTCTATGTATTTTGTTTCATCACCATCCCTTTTGTATGTGCTATACAACATTTTCTTCCTCTTTATATTTTTTTGCATGCCTCTGGTTTGTATGTATGTATGTATGTATGTATGTATGTATGTGTGGAAGGAAAGTTAGAAATTCTTTTCTCACAACTGTTTTTCTCTCTTGTATACTTAAGAAAGATAAGGTCAAGCTAGAAGGTCAGGAGGCCATAAGGTAGTTTGATTTCTCTTTGTTATTTACAATGAGAACCTTGGAGACAATGTCAAACAGAATGACCTACGTGCCTGTTCCCTAATACCATGTATAGACCTATGAACTCTGTTCGATAATGATATATGTTCTGCTTAGTTAGCCTTTAAGATAACATAGTAATGACTTTCTAGCATGTATGTATGTATGTATATATATATATATATATATGTATGAATGTATGTATGTCCAATTGCTTTTGACAATACAAATGAATTGAGAGGGAGAGAGAGAGAGAGAGAGACAGACAGACAGACTGACAAACAGAAAAACAGACACACACACAAACACACACACACACAGAGCCAGCCAGTCCGCCAGCCAGCCAGCCAGCCAGCCAGCCAGCCAGCCAGCCAGCTCAGCGATGACATCACGAGCCTCTCTCAGCTGACTGCTATGACATCACAGAGCACGTACATTCCGTTGCTTGCCGTCTGTCAACCACTCAGTCACTGCCAGCCAGACTGGCTGGCTGGCTGGATGTGGGGGCTGCTTGCTGCTGCTGCGTACCTTAGCAAGCTTATTTGCTTGACCGGCCTTCCTACTCCTCTGCCCACATGCCCACCTATGCCTCTACTCCAAGATACTTATACAATAGAAAAACTATGGTAATAATAATATAGCCCAAGACAAAAAATATTAATCTTTCTAGACTGTATTAAAGTTCAGCACTTCGGAAAAATAGAATTATTTTGTATTTCAATAAAACAAAAATTATTACTGGTATCCACACACCCAACCAATGTAAATGTCACGGACGGTGTTAATTAGCTCCTTAATCACCATTACTTATTATATTTATATTTCACTTCACTTTATGCAATATGGCTTGTGTATTTTGTTTGGTTCTATATTGCCATTATTTTGTGTGTTGATTATCTTTCACTTTATTGTTTAATTTGTTATTCACTTAGTATTATTTTGATTGTTTGCACGCGTGCCTTATTATTTTTGTTTCTTCTTTCTTACACAACTCACCTGGGTCCACCTGCACTCTTCACACGCGTCCCCACTTAATCACCCTGCCCTGGGTGAGGAGAGGATTATCTGCTGTAGTCCACTTTCCAATGTGGGAGGTCTCTGCGGCTCATATCTCATTCAATTATTTATTCATTTATCCTACATCAAGTTTATTTATTTTCCCACGTTTCATTCAATCACCATCAGAAGCTCTCTGTGCTAAAAGTGGCAGCACATTTGTCTCACACACATCAAACTCGCCTTTTCCTGCTTCCCAAGCCTTATCAACTTACTCAGACCCTCGTCAACTTACTCAAACCCTCTTCAACTTTGGTTAACATTGCTCTGCATTCTAACAGCTATTCTTTCTCCTATTCTTAATTTCTTACAAGAAATGTATTCAGGTTTTTTTATCAATATGTTTTATTTATATTTATACAGATGTCACTCCATTATTCGTTTATTGAAGTCATATATGTACCTAACAAAATATTAGCCAATAGGCCATTGATCTCAATAATGATTCCCATAATCCTAGGACACCTTCTCTTTTACTCTTCCTTTCCATTCTTACTTTTCTCCTGTAAAGCATTTTATATTACTTGAGCTTACTTATTCTATAGTTGTAATCTTATACTTCTGCGGTATCTTACCCTTTTCCTACATCACTCATCTTAAAACCATGGTCTACTTTGACTTTCATTTCAGGTATTATATGCTAGGCACCAATAACCAAACATTTTCTGAAAGACTGTAACATGTCACCAGACTGTTTACATTCTCCTGCTTTCACAGGCTGTCAGGGCTGCACCAGGCTCTCTTCTAGCCTTTCGTTTCCTTGAATTTGACTTTTGACAGAGCTTGTCCATAACATGATGTTTAACAAACAAATTCTGGTTCTTCTTGTGGAGACACCATGACTATTTATGTATTACTATTATTATCCATCTGTTTATTCAATGTATATTTTGGATTACTTTTCTTATAATAGTCTTTCTTTCTGATTTCTGATGCTTGAGGCACTCTGTATAGAGCCAAAGATCCTCATGAATATGATAAATCTGTTGTTACATTTTTAAATATAATTCTAAAATGATTGCCAAAACATAGACATTTACCTTATATCACCTTCAAACTATACATATTCATAAACACACAAAGCACATACACATTGATATCTAAAGATAATTCAGATATCCGATCTGTGGCATGTTTTATTGACCCTGCAGTGTCTCAAACAGCCCTTATAACTTATTATTTAAGCTTATGATTATTTAGAATAAAATGTCAAATAATCCCACTCGATTATTTCATTATTTCACTATCTCAGTTTTCTTGATCCATTGTGAAAAAGTTCTGTTATTTCCTCCTCATCTGTAGAGGCTACATTAGCCCACTCCCCGGTCTGATATTCTCGTAGTAACTGTATCCAAATGTTGGGCGGACATTTAGCCTTCACGATGATGTGTACATCGTGCGGGTGAAGGAGGTGAATAACCATCTTTTCATCTATAATATCCCAAAAAGTTGTGTTACCCTGGTTTGGTTTTAATTTTGGGAGGGACGCCCATATCATTTCTTTTTCTCCTGGGGAGAAGGGGACATGGGTTTTAGTCGTATAGACTATTGATTGACCTTCCTCTTTACTCTGTCTAGTTTTGACTTGCATGGGTGCAGCTGGGACCGTTTTCAGAGCGGTCAGATCTGGATACAATGTATTATTATAACCAAAATCAGTGATTGATTTATATTCCGGATTATATGGGGGAGGAGTGCTAGCAAAACCTCCTTTTTCATATTCCCATGCTTTGCGATCTAAATCATCCCAATCGGGCCCGTCGTCCTCGGAGTGATCTGTGTCGCGACGCGCTCCTAACACGGCAGCACATCGCGCACCTACACCTTCACCTTTTCTGACCACTTTTCTTGCCCTTCTAATTTGCCTTGTAGTTCTATTAATTCTATCGTATTTTTCACAACTTCTGCTCTCAATTCACATTACTGTTTATGATGATCTTCCATTTCTGTTATTTTCTTTTCTTGATTCTCACCAACCTGACACAATATCACAATTCCTTTCTCTGTCTTATCTGGTTGTTGTTGCTTCCACCAGTCCCGGTGCTCCTTCGGAGACCAGTCTTTCTCCCAACTTCCTTCCAACATTTTCTTCTCTACATTCTGTTTTTTTATTTCTCAAAAAACCAATAATGCTGGTGTCACTCACTGTGACGATTTATCTGAAATATTACATTATTATATATTATATTATGTATATATATTATAATAAAAACAAACACTCCAGTAAGGTACGGACACCCGTACATGACACTGGCTAAGGTAAGGGAACCCATAAACAACCATAAGCACCCCCGGACCTAGGACAGACTGTAACTTGCTAACTTGCTAACTGTTTTGTTTGCTTCACATCGTTTGCTGCTAGTTGCATGCCAAACGAGTTCGTTCTGTCCAAAATATAAGCTTTTTTCTTCTAATAAACTCAATAAAAATACAGTGCACTAGCAACTATTTCCCTTTCAAAAGTTGTAGTCCCGTTTCAGTTAAAACAAAATGTGTTCTTCAAACAAAGAAAATACTTGTGTTTCTTTTCCCTCTTTACCTGCTCTTATCACAAAGCTTCTCAACACAATCTCAGGTGCAGGTGCACTCTGCGCTATCCTTTGCCCGAGCTTTGTCCAGGAAAACTCACTGTAGCCATCTTAGTTCAACACGGGCTCTCCTTACCTGCGAGTCACACGGGTCCAGTTCACTTTGCAAGTGAACAGTCTCTTCTCAGAAACAATAAGGAAACTTGGAAAGAAACACAATCCCAGGTCGGTGTTAAAAAAAAGTTCTTTGTTTTCATATTAAAAGAAAACATTTGTATTTTCTCTGCACACTTCACAGCTCCAATTAGCACACTCAACTAATCCCTGCCCCCCTCAGAACCGTCACTAAAGAAAGGTACTCACAGTCATTTTAAATATGACATCCTGTAGTGTTTGTTTTCAAAATATGATCTTATTATCACTTGAACCAAATAAATCCTTTGACCCACTAATACCAAATTACAGTTATGGGGGCCACAGATGTGATTTGAAAATACGATCTTCCATGTCTTTCTGTTGTGTTTTGACCTGGGGATCTGTAATTGTCCAAGTGGCTACTGCACATGTACTTATTTAATATTAAATGTGTTATTTAATTAGGCTTGGTTCTGGTGAGCATGTACAAGACGTCAGCTTTTTAAATAACTGTGTGTATTGGATCATACACATTTTAGAAATACTCTCTCAAACTTCCCGCATTGGTACCTCACCAGGGAGGTAGAAAACAGCAATAGCATTGAAAAAGTGTGATTGTAGTTCTGCTCTTCTGCAATATATTTCTACAATATCTTTAACATCTTCTTTAACATTGTTTTAAAGGCTGGGACCAATATGGTGGAATATCTCCAACACACGGACATTGAGAGACTCGACCCCTTTGTGCTGCTGCTCAGAGACCAACTCTCAGTTGTCTCTGAGTAGGCTATGGATCAACTTCCTTTCCTAATATGAAGGAGACCATGGATACAAAACCTATGAAAAACAGGTGATTATTGTTATTCTTCTCATTATAAACTACTTAATACATCTCTCCCATAAAGTACAACAGGATAGTGGTGACGTCATTCAGGATTGGATTGCCATTGGTCAAAAGCCCTCTGAGAGAAATTGTGTGGTGACACTCCACACTCTTAGAAGAAATTGTTCTGCACAGAACCATAAAGGGTTCCTCGAGTAATCGCTCTGGTGGATCCCTTTATGGTTCTATGTAGAACCCCTTCAAAGGGGTTACATGAAGAACCCCCAAACATAGCGTTCTACACAGAACCATTCGTTTTAAAATGTTATATATAGAACCCATTCAAAAGGGGGACACGTGCTATACCTGAATTTGTTTTCCAAATACAATCTTTAAAAAATGTATGAGTTCATATATACAAACACACATACACAACGTAAAAATCGCACTACTAGTGAAGTAACTTCATTTACATTATATGCCACAACTCCTCAATTTGGAACGCAAAAACAAGACATCTGATGTAAAAGTGTAAACTAATTACGAACAGCACTTTTGATTTTTATCTTCAATTCAGGGGCTACTTATTCGAACAGTAAACTGTATTCTCTCTTCAGAGTGACTGGAATGTTTTTGCCTACATTCAACTTAAATATGAAAGTTTCCAAAAACGGCATAGTTTTCTTTAAGGCTATTCAATGCCAAACACAAAATTCTCTCTGCTTTCAGTGCTTGTCCTTCAGCACAATTACACAGGTTCATGATGTTCTCATTTCAATACATTGTTTTCTTATTTAAACTATTTGACTTTGAGCTTACATTGAGAATAAAATCACTTTTGCAAGTAAAACCTGGCCAAGAAAGGAAGCAGCACTACAATAAAACAATACACAGAATACAAAGCAGTTCCTTCAAAAGTGAAAGTGATAAAGAGTGATGTCTGTCAGTAAATTACGTTGAGATACATATTGGTTATTTTGAATTAGGAGTCCAACTTCAATAACTTCTATTAACAAGCCAAAATACAGATCAGAATTACGGGTAATTGAAAATAATATGTAGCGCCTAGGTAAGCTTGGATGTGTTCAGAGAAACACTAAAAACGGACCTTCCTCACACCCGTCTTGTTGAGGTGGACGTGGTCATACAGGTGATGTGGCTGGATGTCTCAGTGGTGTGCCAGGTGGACGTTGGGGAGGAGGGCACATCTTCGGGATACTTCTGCGTTGATGGCCTGGATGATGTGCAGGGGCACGTCTGTGCGGGGCAGCAGTGTGGAGATGGTGATTTTGGCAGTTTGGAATTCCTCTGTGGCTTTCTTTGCCACCTGTCTCAGGGCTGAGGCCACATCGCCCCTGCGGGCACTCAGGTCGTTAGTGCCGGTGTGGATGAGGATGTGTTTGACCTGGCACAGCCTCCTCTTGGAGAGCAGCTCCAGGGCTCTCTGTGCTGTCGGGCACCAAAGCTTTTTCACTTTTCGCCCAGGGAAGAGGCGCCTCTCATCCAGGAACTTCCCATTGGAGTCGCTCAGAATGACCACCTCTGTGTTGACCTGCCACTCCGGGTTTTGCGTCGGGAGTGGTGGGGGCAGCGGGTGTGTTTTAGGGGAGTGGCGTTTCAGGGGTTTGTGTATTAGTGGCAGGTCTGGTGATAGTGGGGGTGTCAGGAGTGGTGTGGAGTGTGGGTGGATCAGTGGGTGCGTCAGTGGGTGCGTCAGGGGTTGTAGGTGTTGTGGGGTCAGTGCAGTGCAGTCTCTGTGCTCCTCTCTTAGCTTCTCCAGCTGGCTGTGCTGGGGTGTCCTGGTCAGCTCCTCCCTCGCTCTGTGCAGCTCCGTCCTCAGGGTTTGGCTCTGCTCCTCCTGGTCTCTCACTGCTGCTCTCAGCTTATGGATCTCAGCCTTGTGGTGCATCTTTAGTCCCTGAACTCCGCAAACTTCAGCTCCAGCACTGATAGGCATTCCTTTAGTGTTTTAATGTTGCTGGAGAGTTTTGGGGAGACAGGGGGGCAGTCTGTGGGAGATGGGGCACTGTCTGGCTCCGTGTGGCTGGGGGCAGACTGCAGGGTGGCCGGCTCTGGCTCGTGTTTCTCTACCTCAGTCTGCTGCTTTGAGGTGTGGAAGCCGAGAGATAATTGGTCCAGGCTGCTCTCGCTGTCCTGCACCATGATGGTCCCGTTGTGGTATACATTAAAAGTGAGCATCACACTGTCTGTGTCTTTCTCTACCAGCACTGAGATCTGCCTGCCTCTGCTAATGCCCCTCTTGTTGTTATTGGGGTATGTCTGGCACAGGGTTTTGTGAAAGGCGGTGGGGTACTGAGTGTAGAACAGTAGATTGTTCTTGACCCTGTTTTCTCCTTTACCGGTGTAGTCTAGGATGAGGGTCTCAGGAGATGCTCTCATCACAGCTTGTTTGTAGTCCTTCTTAGCCTGTGCAGAGCGAATGTCTTCAGGGTATCGGATTTCAAAAGGCAGCTCTGCAGTCAGACTGCTGTTCGATAGATTTGTATCAGTCTCAGTGGCAGTTGGGCTCTCTCCTACTGTCACTCTATTCAAATTGGAGCTCTGCATTTTCATTGGCTGAGTCAACTACTGAGAATGCTTATTTATTTTATTAATACATTTTTTTTTGTTTAATTATTTGTCTCTATAGGTGAAAGGTCTTACCTCCAATTCTTGTCTTCAGCTTTTCTTTTCTGACTTTTCTTCCTGAACTGTCTCTCTGCTTTCTTCTTTTTGTGTTTCTCTTAAAATTATTATTTTTTGAATACTTTTTCTTCTGAATTTCTATTCCATGTCTTCTGTGTATGTTTATAGTGCTATATATTCATTTGTAAATGACAAATTAAATCCGCTTATGTATAAAAACAAATGTTTTTTAGGAGCTCATATTCCTCTCTCTCTCTCTCTCTCTCTCTCTCTCTCTCTCTCTCTCTTTCTCTCTCTCCCTCTCAATTCAATTCATTTGTATTGTCAAAGCAATTGGACATACATACATACATATACATACATACATACATACATACATACATACATACATCTACACGGAAAATAAATAATAGAATTATGAATCACAATAAGATGTAATGAAGTACAGAAAATGAAAATGTAAAAAAATGTGATCTTTAATACATACAAATAAAGAAAATAGGTTTACTATTTCCAGATTCCTTTTTTGAAATACAATGACATGCATAACAAACAAGTATTTACATTATATTTACAGCCGGTGCTCCTGTGTCACTGTGTCCCTCAGGCTGTGGTAGGCGCTGACATATTGGGCAGCCAGGGTGGCTGTGTGTCCCTCCACCAGGAGGACTGAGCGTTTTTCTTTTTTATCAGTTTTGTCACAGGTTGGGTGGGCATCCATTATGTTGTTACAGAATTTGTCCCTTATTTTGGGCTAAAGCTTTCCGTGGAGGGGAACGTGGATCAGTTTGTACCATTTTTGGGAGAATCTGCCTTGTTGGGGCGGAGCTGTGACCAGGTGAACAGCAGATCGGGCATAGGTGGGCATGTGGGCAGAGGAGTTGGAAGGCCGGTCAAGCAAATAAGCTTGCTAAGGTACGCAGCAGCAGCAAGCATCCCCCACATCCAGCCAGCCAGCCAGTCTGGCTGGCAGTGACTGAGTGGTTGTCAGACGGCAAGCAACGGAATGTACGTGCTCTGTGATGTCATAGCAGTCAGCTGAGAGAGGCTCGTGATGTCATCGCTGAGCTGGCTGGCTGGCTGGCTCTGTGTGTGTGTGTGTATGTCTGTGTGTGTGTGTGTGTGTCTGTTTGTCTGTTTTTCAGTCTGTCTGTCTCTCTCTCTCTCTCTCTCTCTCTCTCTCTCCCTCTCAATTCAATTCATTTGTATTGTCAAAGCAATTGGACATACATACATGCATACATGCTAGAAAGTCATTACTATGTTATCTTAAAGGCTAACTAAGCAGAACATATATCATTATAGAACAGAGTCCATAGGTCTACACATGGTTTTAGGGAACAGGCACGTAGGTCATACCGTTTGACATTGTTTCCAAGGTTCTCATCGTAAATAACAAACAGAAATCAAACTAGCTTCTGGCCTGACCTTCTAGCTTGACTCTATCTTTCCGCCTTATATACTTGGTGAATAATTGAGGAAGTAGCACCAATTGACCACATTAGGCTGCCTGAGGCTTTCTGGGGAGTGTAGTTGTCTAGGGTCGGTTTTCTTCCCTAGAGTGCAGACCTTGCAGCAGACCTGGCCTGACATGTCTGCCATGTATGACCCTGCCCCTTGGTTTGTCCCACATCCTCCCCCCCAGCTGCGACCCCATAGGTCGAGCGACAGCCGCAAAAAAGCATGCACCCGGGACAGCCCATCAACATTCCCCATGGCCTTCCCTGGCCTGTGCTGCAGGGTGAAATGAAAATGTTGGAGACTCAAAAACCACCTCATCACACGGGCATTCCTGTCTTTCGAACGATGCATCCAAGTGAGGGGGGCATGGTCAGTGATCAGGGTGAAGTGCCTGCCCAACAAATAGTATCGAAGACTGTCCAAAGCCCACTTCACTGCCAAACATTCTTCTTCAACTACCAAATAATTTATTTCATTGGATTCCAACTTTCTGCTAAGGAACAACACCGGGTGTTCGTGATCACCCATTCTTTGGGACAAAACCACTCCGATCCCCACCTCAGAGGCGTCCGTCTGGACTATAAATTCTTTCTGAAAGTCAGGTACCATTAAAACGGGGTTGCGGCAGAGCGCCTCCTGTAGGCTCCGGAAAGCCCGGTTTGCTGTATCACCCCATCTAACCATATTGGGTTCTGTAGCCTTAGTCATATCAGTCAGAGGGGCCGCTAAGGTAGCATAGTTGGGAATAAACCTCCGGTAATACCCAGTTAACCCTAAAAATGCCCTAACCTGCTTTTTATTGACAGGCCTAGGCCAAGAGTTTATGGCTTCAACCTTGGATATTTGGGGTTTCACCATACCCCTCCCTACTGTATAGCCCAAGTATTTGGCCTCTTCCAACCCCAAATTGCATTTGGTTGGATTAGCCATCAGGCCTGCTGCATGTATTGAATCCAATACCGCTTGGAGCTGAGACAAATGTGATTCCCAATCTGGACTGTGAATGACCACATCATCTAAATATGCTGCCGCATACGTCCTGTGTGGTCTAAGTATGTGGTCCATCAACCTTTGAAAGGTGGCAGGAGCACCATGCAGGCCAAAGGGCATCACTGTGTAGTGAAACAGACCATCTGGGGTTGCAAAGGCTGTTTTTTCTTTGGCACCCGGGGTCAAGGGAATCTGCCAGTAGCCCTTGGCTAAGTCAATAGTTGAAATATAGCGAGCATTCCCAATATTCTCTAACAATTCATCTACTCGGGGCATTGGGTATGCATCAAACTTTGAAATTTCATTAACCTTTCTAAAATCATTACAGAATCTCCAGGAGCCATCAGGTTTGGAAACCATGACTATAGGGCTGGACCACTCACTGTGGGATTCTTCAATAACCCCTGCCTCCAGCATTTCCTTAACCTCATTTCTAATAGTGTTCCTGCGAGCTTCTGGTACCCTGTAAGGCCTCATATTTACCTTCTTTCCTGGGAGAGACACAATGTTGTGAGAGACTAAATGGGTACGCCCCGGTATGCCGGAGAAAACTTCCCTATTACGTATTATCAAGTCGTTCACCTCCTTCAACTGGTCAGGTGACAAGGCAGCTGCAATATTCACCTTCGGTGTCCCTAGTGGCTGAGGGGGGTAAGTCAACATCAACACTTCCCTGTCCTTCCAGGCTTTTATTAAGTTGACATGATATATTTGTTCTGGGGGTCGGCGGCCGGGTTGCTGAACCTTATAGTTCACTTCCCGTATTCGCTCTATAATCTCATAAGGTCCCATCCACGTAGCCAGAAATTTACATTCTACAGTGGGAACCAACACCAACACCCTATCACCAGGCTGGAACACCCTCAGTGTAGCCTGACGATTATAGGCGAATTGTTGGTGTTCCTGTGCCTGCCTTAGGTGCTCTCTCACAATGGGAGTGACTGTGGCTATTCTCTCTTGCATAGCATTGATGTGCTCGACTACACTCCGGAAAGGAGTGGACTCGTGTTCCCACGTTTCACGGGCTATGTCTAATATCCCCCTGGGGTGCCTCCCATTTAACAGTTCAAAAGGCGAAAAGCCCAGGGAAGCCTGTGGGACTTCCCTAATGGCAGACATCAAGTAGGGCAGCATGAATTCCCAATTTTTCCCATCCTTATCGATTACCTTTCTTAGCATGGACTTCAAGGTCCTATTAAATCTCTCAACCAACCCATCTGTTTGTGGGTGGTAGACTGATGTTCTCAACTGCTTAACCTGCAACAATTTACACAGATCGGTCATAACCTTAGACATAAAGGGTGTGCCCTGATCTGTTAATATCTCCCTCGGTATCCCCACCCTACTACACATCAACATTAGCTCTTTTGCAATACCTTTTGAAGCCATGGTCCGCAGTGGAATGGCTTCTGGGTACCTGGTGGCATAATCCAAAATAACCAGTATATACTGATGCCCTCTGGCTGATTTTGGGAGAGGTCCCACCACATCCATAGCTATCCTAGCAAAGGGGGTCTCTATGATGGGCAAAGGGACCAGTGGGCTTCTGAAGGCTGGTTTAGGAGCATGTAGTTGAAATTAATGACATGAGCTACAATGTTCTGTCACGTCTGCATGTACGCCTGGCCAGTAAAACCTCCTCAGGAGTCTATCCTTGGTTTTGTCCATCCCCAGATGTCCCCCCAGGATATGCCCATGTGCCAGATTGAGAACTGTTCGTCTGAATGGGGTGGGAACTAGCAATTGCTCCACAATGTCCACCCCTATCTTATTTACACGGTACAATAGGTCATTTTTTACCATAAAATAAGGATAAGCTGTTGGCGGGTCTGCAGTAGTCATAGGGGTCCCATTTACTACCTTCACATTTTCTTTAGCATAGTGTAGAGTGAGATCTCGCACCTGTGCGCTGCCAAAATCAGTGGGGAGTCCCTCTAACACTGACACTTCTACATTGTCAGCTTCAGGGGTCTCTATGAATGGATTCTCACCCACCCTGCTAGTGCTGGGTTCCTCACCCTCCATAGGGTCATCTACGTCACTACATTCCACCCCTATGTTTTCAGTTTAATTTTCCCCAACCAAAACCTTCACTGTCGACTCAATATATACATACATACATACATACATGCTAGAAAATCATTACTATGTTATCTTAAAGGCTAACTAAGCAGAACATATTTCATTATAGAACAGAGTTCATAGATCTACACATGGTTTTAAGGAACAGGCACGTAGGTCATACCGTTTGACATTGTCTCCAAGGTTCTCATCGTAAATAACAAACAGAAATCAAACTACCTTATGGCCTCCTGACCTTCTAGCTTGACCTTATCTTTCTTAAGTATACAAGAGAGAAAAACAGGTTTGAGAAAATCATTTCTAACTTTCCTTCCATACAATAATACATACATACATACATACGGAAAATAAATAATAGAATTATGAATCTCAATATAATGTAATGAAGTACAGAAAAAGAAAATGTAATAAAATGTGATCTTTAATACATTCAAATAAAGAAAATAGGTTTACTATTTCCAGATTCCTTTTTGAAATACAATGACATGCATTACAAACGAGGCTTAGGTGGGCATTTGGGCATAGGAGTAGGAAGGCCGGTCAGGCAAATTAGCTTGCTAAGATACGCAGCAGCAGCAAGCAGCCCCCCCATCCAGCCAGCCAGCCAGTCTGGCTGGCAGTGACTGAGTGGTTGACAGACGGCAAGCAACGGAATGTACGTGCTCTGTGATGTCATAGCAGTCAGCTGAGAGAGGCTCGTGATGTCATGGCTGAGCTGGCTGGCTGTCTGGCTGGCTGGCTCTGTGTGTGTGTGTGTGTGTGTGTGTGTGTGTGTGCGTGTGTCTGTCTGTCTGTCAATTCATTTCAATTCAATTCAAAGGTGCTTTATTGGCATGATCTATCACAATATTGCCAAAGCAGATACAAATGTTCTATCAATCAAGACAAAACATTGCAATACAAGATTCAGTGGAACAAATATAGTACACATTGAAATAAAATTAAGTAGGATATAAACCATATTTGTTGTTTGTATCAAAATTTGTGTCATGACATCAGAAAAATCACTGTTTTTATTTTGTTTTGCAAATGGAGTGCCACAGGCTGGTGTCTACACACTGTCTCGCAGGCTGTGGCAGGTGGATACATATTGCGCTGCTAAGAAGGCAGTGCGCTCCTCCTCTCCCAGCAGGACGGGGAGTTTGCAGCAATCGGGGATCATGCTGAACTCAGGGATATGCATTTTTAATATTTTAAAGTATGTCTCCCTGATTTTTGTGTATTTAGGGCAGGACAGCAGGAAATGCGCCTGTGTTTCGACCTCCCCTAGGTCACACTGGCTGCACAGCCGCTCTTCTCTGGCAACCCAGAATTTTCTGTAGCGGCCTTTTTCAATGGCGAGGCTGTGGTCACTGAGCCTGTATTTAGTTAGATTTTGTCTCTCTTTTATATTTTGGATTTTTAAGTATTCAGCCAATGTAATGTTTCTATTCAGGGCCCGGTAGCATTCCAATTTGTTTTGTAATTCTAATTCGTGTGTCTAATCTTTTGTGTATTTGCTTTTCAGGTACATGTCAATTTTCCCAATTGTTGTTGTTTTGGTCATTGTGTGTTCGGGCTCTGTGAGCCTCAGAGCCGTGGGGGCGTTTCTGTGTACGTGTAAGATGTTTTTATTAAATTCTAGGTGGAATATTTCCATGGGGCTTTTGTCCCAATTGTTGTTATTGAGGTTCATGAGGGGACCCCACACTTCGCTCCCATATAGCAGGATTGGTTGGATGATGGAGTTTAATATTTTAATCCAAATAGTTATTGGTATTGTTGTTTTCCCAAATTGTGTCTTTATGGCATAAAATGCCCGGCGTGCCTTGTCTTTTAATGCGTTTATAGCCAGGCTGAAGCTCCCTGACGCACTGATGGTCAGGCCAAGGTAGTTGTATCTGGTGCAGTGCTCTAATCCAGTGCTGCCCAGAGTGAAGCGGTACCTGTTTCCCTGAGATGGGGCTTTTTTCTGGAAAACCATAACTCTGGTCTTGTCCAGATTGACTGCCAGGGCCCATTTCTGACAGTACTGCTCTAGCAGCGCCAGGTTCTGCTGAAGCCCCTGCTCTGTGGGCGACAGCAGCACCAGGTCGTCTGCATAGAGCAGGAACTTGATCTCTGTGTCATGGAGAGTTAGGCTGCGGGCGTCAGACTGCTCCAACACTGTGGCCAACTCGATGATGTAGATGTTGAACAGTGTTGGACTCAGACTGCAGCCCTGTCTCACTCCCCGCCCCTGAGTGAAGAACTCTGTTCTTGAGTTGCCAATTTGAACTCCGCATTTGTTTTCAGAATACATTGATTTAATGATGTCATAAACTTTACCCCCTACACCACTCTGTAGAAGTTTATAAAATAATCCCTTGTGCCAGATTGAGTCAAATGCCTTTCTAAAGTCTACAAAACAGGCAAATATTTTTCCTTTATTGTTTTGGGTATATTTATTTATGAGGGTGTGTAGAGTGTAAATATGATCGGTTGTGCTGTGTTTTGGTAGGAAGCCAATCTGACTCTTATTCAGGACACTGTGCTTGGTAAGGAAGGCCAGTATCTGGGCGTTGATGATACTGCAGAACACCTTCCCCAGGTTACTTCTCACACAGCTGCCCCAGTAGTTATTGGGGTCTAATTTGTCTCCACTTTTAAAAATCGGGGTGATCAATCCTTGATTCCCGACCTCAGGGAAACACCCGGCTCTCAGCACCAGGTTAAAGAGTTTGAGCAGAGCCTCCTGCAGCTGCGGGCTGCTGTGCTTCAGCATCTCAGGGCTGATGCTGTCGGGGCCGCTGGCTTTCCTGGGTTTGAGGATTTTGAGTTGATGTTTTAGTTCCTGTATTGTAAATGGGTTATCTAAGGGATTTTGGTTATTCTTAATGATTTCTTCCAATTTATTTAGGTTTTTTAATATTTTAACCTGTTCTGGCTTTGGATTGTTTTCAACATTTTGGTAAAATTTTTCAAAGTGTGTTTTCCAGATTTCTCCATTTTGAATTGGTATTTCATTTTTTGTTTTTGGGGTATTTATTCTGCCCATATAGTGGTCTTTTTTCTTACTGAGGAGTTGCTTGTAGTGCCGCAGGGCCTGGCAGTAGCTGAGGCGAGCCTCCTGGTTGTCGGGCTCTCTGTGTTTAGTGTTGGAGAGATGTCTCAGGTGTTTCCTAGAAGTTTCACACTCCTGGTCACACCACTGTTCTTTTTTTCTTTTAGACGATTTCATATTTTGGTTTTTAATTGTTTTAATGTTTGATTTTAAAGCCAGTCTCTCAAATATTTCATTCAGTGTTTTGGTGGCTGAGTTTATTCCGTTTTGGTTTATTTGATAGTGTGAGGATTGATATCTGTCTAACATGTTTTCAATCTCATCACTATTCAGGGCTCTTGTGTAGTTCTCTGTGCTGGGCTCTGACCATCTCTAACTGGGTGGCAGGGAGACCAGTTTTGTGGGAAGTTTGGCTCTGACTTGTGGCTGCGCTGATCTTTTTAGGTAAAGTGTTATTTGGCTGTGGTCTGATAGTGGAGATTGTTGTCTGACTATAAACGCATTGTTGGCTTGTGGGTCCAGGTCAGTTATGGCGTAGTCCACCACACTGCTGCCCAGAGCCGAGCAGTATGTGAATCTCCCCAGAGAGTACCCCCTGGTCCTGCCATTGATGATATATAGACCCAGGCTTTTACATAGGCGCACTACCTGCTTCCTGCTCTTGTTTACCACGCTGTCGTGGCTGTGTCAGTGTGGAGGTGTGTGTGTGGCACAGCGGGGAGTCTCCGAACAGGTGTGTGTTCCCCTCTGTATTGATGTAGTCCATCTCTCTGCCAGTCCTGGCATTGAGATCGCCACACAGCAGTACAGAGCCCAGGGTCTGGAAGTGGCAGATTTCGTTTTGAAGCTCATGAAAGCCTTCCTCATTATAGTAGGGGGAGTCTGCGGGTGGCATATAAATTGCACATAGGTATATATCTGTGTTATTTTGTAGGGTGTCTTTTCTGATTTTCATCCACAGGTGTGTGTCTCCTCTCTGTACTGGGCATAGGGCTGCTCGGAGCTCCTCCCTGTACCACACGATAATCCCCCACGAGGCCCTGCCACACCTGACTTTGGGTTTTTTATAGGAGGGCACAATCAGCTCCCTGTATCCATTGTATCCATCCAGTGTATAGACATATCTGCACAGCACCAAGTCTCTACAAGAATGAAAACATCTGAACTATTTACAGTGTTGATCAGTTCAGGGCCTGTGCTCTTCATTCCAAAAGTTGAGGAGCGTAAACCCTGCATATTCCAACTGCTTATTTTAAAGGACATGTTCATATATTTTATTATACTTGTCTCTTCTACATAAGAAAGTTTAATTTGTGGTCTACAACTGATATTATATTACTATTAATAATTATATATGGATATACATAATAATCACTCAAAGATTTTATCTTTGCATCAAAATATCAGAATAATTAAATCACATTTTTTCTTACTCTCCATCTCCACAACCATATATATGTGTGTTGAGGCTCAGTTAACTCAGCAGTGTGGTACAGATGACACTGAGGAGTTGCCTTATCTGGGCCAGCTGGGCAGCATCGGGCCTCCAGGCTCTGGAAGCCGCTGCTGCGTGGCTGTGTGGCTGTGCTGGTCCCCGGCTGTCCGCTCTGCTGTGCTGGACGGGCCCTCTGGGGATGGGGGGGTGGGGAATGGGGCCGCGGGGTCTCAGGGGCTGGGGCTGGGGTGGAGCCGGTGGCTGGGGATGTGGCCGGGGGCTGGGGGGTTTGCTCCTGGTCTCGAGGTGGGGGTGTGTGGGGTTTCGGCCCAGGGTTGTGTCCTTGAGGACCTTTGAGATGATCCTCACACCCGTCTTGTTGAGGTGGACGTGGTCATACAGGTGATGTGGCTGGATGTCTCAGTGGTGTGCCAGGTGGACGTTGGGGAGGAGGGCACATCTTCGGGACACTTCTGCGTTGATGGCCTGGATGATGTGCAGGGGCACGTCTGTGCGGGGCAGCAGTGTGGAGATGGAAATTTTGGCAGTTGGGAATTCCTCTGTGGCTTTCGTTGCCACCTGTCTCAGGGCTGAGGCCACATCGCCCCTGCGGGCACTCAGGTCGTTAGTGCCGGTGTGGATGAGGATGTGTTTGACTTGGCAAAGCCTCCTCTTGGAGAGCAGCTCCAGGGCTCTCTGTGCTGTGGAGCACCAAAGCTTTTTCACTTTTCGCCCAGGGAAGAGGCGCCTCTCAACCAGGAACTTCCCATTGGATTCGCTCAGAATGACCACCTCTGCGTTGACCTGCCACTCCGGGTTTGCGTCGGGAGTGGTGGGGGCAGCGGGTGTGTTTTGGGGGAGTGGCGTTTCAGGGGGTTGTGTATTAGTGGCAGGTCTGGTGATAGTGGGTGTGTCAGGAGTGGTGGGGAGTGTGGGTGGATCAGTGGGTGCGTCAGGGGTTGGAGGTGTTGTGGGGTCAGTGCAGTGCAGTCTCTGTGCTCCAGTGATGTGTAGCTCCTCTCTTAGCTCCTCCAGCTGGCTCTGCAGGCTCCTTAGCTGGCTGTGCTGGGGTGTCCTGGTCAGCTCCTCCCTCGCTCTGCGCAGCTCCGTCCTCAGGGTTTGGCTCTGCTCCTCCAGGTCTCTCACTGCTGCTCTCAGCTCATGGATCTCAGCCTTGTGCTGCATCTTTAGTCTGTGCATCTCATCCCGGAGCTGATCGCACAAGGAGGTCTGGGCCAGGGTGCTCAAGGTCTGCTCCCTGAACTCCGCAAACTCCAGCTCCAGCACTGATAGGCATTCCTTTAGTGTTTTAATGTTGCTGGAGAGTTTTGGGGAGACAGGGGGGCAGTCTGTGGGAGATGGGGCACTGTCTGGCTCCGTGTGGCTGGGGGCAGACTGCAGGGTGGCCGGCTCTGGCTCTTGTTTCTCTACCTCAGTCTGCTGCTTTGAGGTGTGGAAGCCGAGAGCTAATTGGTCCAGGCTGCTCTCGCTGCCCTGCACCATGATGGTCCCGTTGTGGTATACATTAAAAGTGAGCATCACACTGTCTGTGTCTTTCTCTACCAGCACTGAGATCTGCCTGCCTCTGCTAATGCCCCTCTTGTTGTTATTGGGGTATGTCTGGCACAGGGTTTTGTGAAAGGCGGTGTAGAACAGTAGATTGTTCTTGACCCTGTTTTCTCCTTTACCGGTGTAGTCTAGGATGAGGGTCTCAGGAGATGCTCTCATCACAGCTTGTTTGTAGTCCTTCTTAGCCTGTGCAGAGCGAATGTCTTCAGGGTATCGGATTTCAAAAGGCAGCTCTGCAGTCAGACTGCTGTTCGATAGATTTCTATCAGTCTCAGTGGCAGTTGGGCTCTCTCCTACTGTCACTCTATTCAAATCGGAGCTCTGCATTTTCATTTGCTGAGTCAACTACTGAGAATGCTTATTTATTTTATTAATACATATTTTTTTGTTTAATTATTTGTCTCTTACCTCCAATTCTTGTCTTCAGCTTTTCTTTTCTGACTTTTCTTCCTGAACTGTCTCTCTGCTTTCTTCTTTTTGTGTTTCTCTTAAAATTATTATTTTTTGAATACTTTTTCTTCTGAATTTCTATTCCATGTCTTCTGTGTATGTTTATAGTGCTATATATTCATTTGTAAATCACAAATTAAATCCGCTTATGTATAAAAACAAATGTTTTTTAGGAGCTCATATTCCTCCCTCTCTCTCTCTCTCTCTCTCTCTCTCTCTCAATTCATTTCATTTGTATTGTCAAAGCAATTGGACATACATACACATACATACATATACACTCACCTAAAGGATTATTAGGAACACCTGTTCAATTTCTCATTAATGCAATTATCTAATCAACCAATCACATGGCAGTTGCTTCAATGCATTTAGGGGTGTGGTCCTGGTCAAGACAATCTCCTGAATTCCAAACTGAATGTCTGAATGGGAATGAAAGGTGATTTAAGCAATTTTGAGCGTGGCATGGTTGTTGGTGCCAGACGGGCCGGTCTGAGTATTTCACAATCTGCTCAGTTACTGGGATTTTCACGCACAACCATTTCTAGGGTTTACAAAGAATGGTGTGAAAAGGGAAAAACATCCAGTATGCGGCAGTCCTGTGGGCGACAATGCCTTGTTGATGCTAGAGCTCAGAGGAGAATGGGCCGACTCGATTCAAGCTGATAGAAGAGCAACTTTGACTGAAATAACCACTCGCTACAACCGAGGTATGCAGCAAAGCATTTGTGATGCCACAACACGTACAACCTTGAGGCGGATGGGCTACAACAGCAGAAGACCCCACTGGGTACCACTCATCTCCACTACAAATAGGAAAAAGAGGTGAGACATTCAGATGGTAGAGTCAGAATTTGGCGTAAACAGAATGAGAACATGGATCCATCATGTCTTGTTACCACTGTGCAGGCTGGTGATGGTGGTGTAATGGTGTGGGGGATGTCTTCTTGGCACACTTTAGGCCCCTTAGTGCCAATTGGGCATCGTTTAAATGCTACGGCCTACCTGAGCATTGTTTCTGACCATGTCCATCCCTTTTTGACCACCATGTACCCATCCTCTGATGGCTACTTCCAGCAGGATAATGCACCATGTCACAAAGGTCGAATCATTTCAAATTGGTTTCTTGAACATGACAATGAGTTCACTGTACTAAACTGGCCCCCACAGTCACCAGATCTCAACCCAATAGAGCATCTTTGGGATGTGGTGGAACGGGAGCTTCGTGCCCTGGATGTGCATCCCACAAATCTCCATCAACTGCAAGATGCTATCCTATCAATATGGGCCAACATTTCTAAAGAATGCTTTCAGCACCTTGTTGAATCAATGCCACGTAGAATTAAAGCAGTTCTGAAGGCGAAAGGGGGTCAAACACAGTATTAGTATGGTGTTCCTAATAATCCTTTAGGTGAGTTCATCGTAGCACTTAATACTCTCTTTCTGTCTGGAGGAGATATAATTGAAGTATTGTACACGTACCCGGCTACTATCAACACCCTTTGCTGCACTGATATTTTTCCCTCCATTTTTTTTTTTTTTTTTTTTTTTTTGCTGGAAGTTCCGTCAATACCCACCAGCCTTTAAGAGACATCATGCAGCCAGGCTTTTTGGCTTGCAGCCACACCGTCCTGAACGCGCCCGATCTCGTCAGATATCGGAAGCTAAACGGGGCAGGGCCTGGTCAGTACTTGGATGGGTGACCTCCTGGAAATACCAGGTGCAGCAAGCTCTTTCGTCTCCTGGGTAACTTCATCGTAGCTCTTAGTACTCTCTTTCAGTATGGAGGAGATATTATTGAAGAATTCTACACGTACCCGGCTACTTTCAACACCTTTTGCTGCACTGATATTTTTCCCTCCATTTTTCTTTTTTCTTTTTTATTTTGCTGGAAGTTCCATCAATACCCTCCAGCCTTTAAGAGACATCATGCAGCCAGGCCTCTCGGCTTGTGGCCACACTGTCCTGAATGCGCCCGATCTCGTCTGATCTCGGAAGCTAAACGGGGCAGGGCCTGGTCAGTACTTTGATGGGAGACCTCCTAGAAATACCAGGTGCTGCCAGCTTTTTACGTCTCCTGGGTAACTTCATCGTAGCTCTTAATACTCTCTTTCAGTCTGCAGGAGATATAATTGAAGAATTGTACATGTACCCGGCTACTTTCAACACCCATTGCTGCACTGATATTTTTCCATCCATTTTTCTTTTTTTTTTTTTTGCTGGAAATTCCGTCAACACCCGCCAGCCTTTAAGAGACATCATGCAGCCAGACATCTTGGCTTGCGGCCACACCGTCCTGAACACGCCCGATCTCGTCAGATCTCGGAAGCTAAACGGGGCAGGACCTGGTCAGTACTTGAATGTGAGACCTCCTGGAAATACCTGGTGCTGCAAGCTTTTACGTCTCCTGGGTAACTTTATTGTAGCTCTTAATACTCTCTATCTGTCTGGAGGAGATATAATTGAAGGATTGTACACGTACCCGGCTACTTTCAACACCCTTTCCTGCACTGATATTTTTCCCTCCATTTTTCTATATTTTTTTTTTTTTTTTTTGCTGGAAATTCCGTCAATACCCGCCAGCCTTTAAGAGACATCATGCAGCCAGGCATCTCGGCTTGCGGCCACACCATCTTGAACTCGCCCGATCTCGTCAGATCTTGGAAGCTAAACGGGGCAGGACCTGGTCAGTACATGAATGTGAGACCTCCTGGAAATACCTGGTGCTGCAAGCTTTTACGTCTCCTGGGTAACTTAATCGTAGCTCTTAATACTCTCTATCTGTCTGGAGGAGATATAATTGAAGTATTGTACACGTACCCAGCTACTGTCAACACCCTTTGCTGCACTGATATTTTTCCATCCATTTTTCTTTTTTTTTTTTTTTTTTGCTGGAAGTTCCGTCAATACCCGCCAATCTTTAAGAGACATCATGCAGCCAGGCCTTTCGGCTTGTGGCCACACCGTCCTGAATGCGCCCGATCTCGTCAGATCTCGGAAGCTAAACGGGGCAGGACCTGGTCAGTACTTGGATGGGAGACCTCCTAGAAATACCAGGTGCTGCAAGCTTTTTACGTCTCCTGGGTAACTTCATCGTAGCTCTTAATACTCTCTTTCTGTCTCCAGGAGATATAATTGAAGAATTGTACACGTACCCGGCTACTTTCAACACCCTTTGCTGCACTGGTATATTTCCCTCTATTTTTCTTTTTTTTTTGCTGGCAGTTCCGTCAATACCCGCCAGCCTTAAAGAGACATCATGCAGCTGGGCCTCTCGGCTTTCGGCCACACCGTCCTGAATGCGCATGATATCGTCAGATCTCGGAAGCTAAACGGGGCAGGACCTGGTCAGTACTTGAATGTGAGACCTCCTGGAAATACCAGGTGCTGCAAGCTTTTACGTCTCCTGGGTAACTTTATCGTAGCTCTTAATACTCTCTTTCAGTCTGCAGGACATATAATTGAAGAATTGTACACGTACCCGGCTACTTTCAACACCCTTTCCTGCACTGATATTTTTCCTTCCATTTTTCTATTTTTTTTTTTTTTGATTTTGCTGGAAGTTCCGTCAATACCCGCCAACCTTTAAGAGACATCATGCAGCCAGGCCTTTCGGCTTGTGGCCACACCGTCCTGAATGCGCCCGATCTCGTCAGATCTCGGAAGCTAAACGGGGCAGGGCCTGGTCAGTACTTGGATGGGAGACCTCCTAGAAATACCAGGTGCTGCAAGCTTTTTACGTCTCCTGGGTAACTTCATCGTAGCTCTTAATACTCTCTTTCTGTCTCCAGGAGATATAATTGAAGAATTGTACACGTACCCGGCTACTTTCAACACCGTTTGCTGCACTGGTATATTTCCCTCTATTTTTCTTTTTTTTTTTTGCTGGCAGTTCCGTCAATACCCGCCAGCCTTTAAGAGACATCATGCAGCCACGCATCTCGGCTTGAGACCACACCATCCTAAACGCGCCCGATCTCGTCAGATCTCGGAAGCTAAACGGGGCAGGACCTGGTCAGTACATGAATGTGAGACCTGCTGGAAATACCTAGTGCTGCAAGCTTTTGCGTCTCCTGGGTAACTTTATCGTAGCTCTTAATACTCTCTCTCTGTCTGGAGGAGATATAATTGAAGTATTGTACACGTATCCAGCTACTGTCAACACCCTTTGCTGCACTGATATTTTTCCATCCATTTTTCTTTTTTCTTTTTTTATATTTTTTTTTTGCTGGAAGTTCCGTCAAAACCCGCCAACCTTTAAGAGACATCATGCAGCCAGGCATCTCGGCTTGCGGCCACACCGTCCTGAAGACGCAAGATCTCGTCAGATCTCGGAAGAAAAACTGGGCAGGGCCTCGTCAGTACTTGGATGAGTGACCTCCTGGAAATACCAGGTGCTGAAAGCTTTTTACATCTCCTGGGTAACTTCAGCGTAGCTCTTAATACTCTCATTCAGTCTGGAGGAGATATAATTGAAGAATTGTACATGTACCCGGCTACTTTCAACACCCTGTCCTGCACTGATATTTTTCCCTCCATTTTTCTATTTATTTATTTTTTATTTTTTGCTGGAAGTTCTGTCAATACCCGCCAGCCTTTAAGAGACATCATGCAGCCCGGCCTCTTGGCTTGTGGCCACACCGTCCTGAACACGCCCGATCTCGTCAGATCTCGGAAGCTAAACGGGGCAGGGCCTCGTCAGTACTTGGATGGGAGACCTCCTGGAAATTCCTGGTGCTGCAAGCGTTTTACGTCTCCTGGGTAACTTCATCGTAGCTCTTAATACTCTCTTTCTGTCTCCAGGAGATATAATTGAAGAATTGTACACGTACCCGGCTGCTTTCAACACCCTTTGCTGCACTGGTATATTTCCCTCTATTTTTCTTTTTTTTTTGCTGGCAGTTCCGTCAATACCCGCCAGCCTTTAAGAGACGTCATGCAGCCAGGCATCTTGGCTTGCGGCCACACCATCCTGAACGCGCCCGATCTCGTCAGATCTCGGAAGTTAACGGGGCAGGGCCTGGTCAGTACTTGGATGGGAGACCTCCTAGAAATACCAGGTGCTGGAAGCTTTTTACGTCTCCTGGGTAACTTCATCATAGCTCTTAATACTCTCTTTCAGTCTGTAGGAGATATTATTGAAGAATTGTACACGTACCCGGCTACTTTCAAAACCCATTGCTGCACTGATATTTTTCCCTCCATTTCTCTTTTTTCTTTTTTTTTTTGCTGGAAGTTCCGTCAATACCCGCCAGCCTTAAAGAGACATCATGCAGCTGGGCCTCTCGGCTTTCGGCCACACCGTCCTGAATGCGCATGATATCGTCAGATCTCGGAAGCTAAACGGGGCAGGACCTGGTCAGTACTTGAATGTGAGACCTCCTGGAAATACCAGGTGCTGCAAGCTTTTACGTCTCCTGGGTAACTTTATCGTAGCTCTTAATACTCTCTTTCAGTCTGCAGGAGATATAATTGAAGAATTGTACACGTACCCGGCTACTTTCAACACCCTTTCCTGCACTGATATTTTTCCTTCCATTTTTCTATTTTTTTTTTTTTTTCTTTTTGCTGGAAGTTCCGTCAATACTCGCCAACCTTTAAGAGACATCATGCAGCCAGGCCTTTCGGCTTGTGGCCACACCGTCCTGAATGCGCCCGATCTCGTCAGATCTCGGAAGCTAAACGGGGCAGGGCCTGGTCAGTACTTGGATGGGAGACCTCCTAGAAATACAAGGTGCTGCAAGCTTTTTACGTCTCCTGGGTAACTTCATCGTAGCTCTTAATACTCTCTTTCTGTCTCCAGGAGATATAATTGAAGAATTGTACACCTACCCGGCTACTTTCAACACCCTTTGCTGCACTGGTATATTTCCCTCTATTTTTCTTTTTTTTTTTTGCTGGCAGTTCCGTCAATACCCGCCAGCCTTTAAGAGACATCATGCAGCCACGCATCTCGGCTTGCGGCCACACCATCCTGAACGTGCCCGATCTCGTCAGATCTCGGAAGCTAAACGGGGCAGGAACTGGTCAGTACATGAATGTGAGACCTCCTGGAAATACCTGGTGCTGCAAGCTTTTACGTCTCCTGGGTAACTTTATCGTAGCTCTTAATACTCTCTCTCTGTCTGGAGGAGATATAATTGAAGTATTGTACACGTATCCAGCTACTGTCAACACCCTTTGCTGCACTGATATTTTTCCATCCATTTTTCTTTTTTCTTTTTTTATATTTTTTTTTTGCTGGAAGTTCCGTCAAAACCCGCCAGCCTTTAAGAGACATCATGCAGCCCGGCCTCTTGGCTTGTGGCCACACCGTCCTGAACACGCCCGATCTCGTCAGATCTCGGAAGCTAAACGGGGCAGGGCCTCGTCAGTACTTGGATGGGAGACCTCCTGGAAATACCTGGTGCTGCAAGCATTTTACGTCTCCTGGGAAACTTCATCGTAGCTCTTAATACTCTCTATCTGTCTGGAGGAGATATAATTGAAGTATTGTACACGTACCCGGCTACTTTCAACAGCCTTTGCTGCACTGATATTTTTCCCTCCATTTTCCATTTTTTTTTTTTTTTTTTTTGCTGGAAGTTCCGTCAATACCCGCCAGCCTTTAAGAGACATCATGCAGCCAGGCCTCTTGGCTTGCGGCCACACCGTCCTGAACGCGCCTGATCTCGGAGGCTAACGGGGCAGGGCCTGGTTAGTACTTGGATGGGTGACGTCCTGGAAATACCAGGTGCTGCAAGCTTTTTACGTCTCCTGGGTAACTTCATCATAGCTCTTAATACTCTCTTTCAGTCTGTAGGAGATATTATTGAAGAATTGTACACGTACCCGGCTACTTTCAAAACCCTTTGCTGCACTGATATTTTTCCCTCCATTTTTCTTTTTTCTTTTTTTTTTTGCTGGAAGTTCCGTCAATACCCGCCAGCCTTAAAGAGACATCATGCAGCCGGGCCTCTCGGCTTTCGGCCACACCGTCCTGAATGCGCATGATATCGTCAGATCTCGGAAGCTAAACGGGGCAGGACCTGGTCAGTACTTGAATGTGAGACCTCCTGGAAATACCAGGTGCTGCAAGCTTTTTACGTCTCCTGGGTAACTTTATCGTAGCTCTTAATGCTCTCTCTCAGTCTGCAGGAGATATAATTGAAGAATTGTACACGTACCCGGCTACTTTCAACACCCTTTCCTGCACTGATATTTTTCCCTCCATTTTTCTATTTTTTTTTTTTTTTTTTTTTGCTGGAAGTTCCGTCAATACCCGCCAGCCATTAAGAGACATCATGCAGCCAGGCCTTTCGGCTTGTGGCCACACCGTCCTGAATGCGCCCGATCTCGTCAGATCTCGGAAGCTAAACGGGGCAGGGCCTGGTCAGTACTTGGATGGGAGACCTCCTAGAAATATCAGGTGCTGCAAGCTTTTTACGTCTCCTGGGTAACTTCATCGTAGCTCTTAATACTCTCTTTCTGTCTCCAGGAGATATAATTGAAGAATTGTACACGTACCCGGCTACTTTCAACACCCTTTCCTGCACTGATATTTTTCCCTCCATTTTTCTATTTTTTTTTTTTTTTTTTTTTTGCTGGAAGTTCCGTCAATACCCGCCAACCTTTAAGAGACATCATGCAGCCAGGCCTTTCGGCTTGTGGCCACACTGTCCTGAATGTGCCCGATCTCGTCAGATCTCGGAAGCTAAACGGGGCAGGGCCTGGTCAGTACTTGGATGGGAGACCTCCTAGAAATATCAGGTGCTGCAAGCTTTTTACGTCTCCTGGGTAACTTCATCGTAGCTCTTAATACTCTCTTTCTGTCTCCAGGAGATATAATTGAAGAATTGTACACGTACCCGGCTACTTTCAACACCCTTTCCTGCACTGATATTTTTCCCTCCATTTTTCTATTTTTTTTTTTTTTTTTTTTTTGCTGGAAGTTCCGTCAATACCCGCCAACCTTTAAGAGACATCATGCAGCCAGGCCTTTCGGCTTGTGGCCACACTGTCCTGAATGTGCCCGATCTCGTCAGATCTCGGAAGCTAAACGGGGCAGGGCCTGGTCAGTACTTGGATGGGAGACCTCCTAGAAATACCAGGTGCTGCAAGCTTTTTACGTCTCCTGGGTAACTTCATCGTAGCTCTTAATACTCTCTTTCTGTCTCCAGGAGATATAATTGAAGAATTGTACACGTATCCGGCTACTTTCAACACCCTTTGCTGCACTGGTATATTTCCCTCTATTTTTCTTTTTTTTTTTGCTGGCAGTTCCGTCAATACCCGCCAACCTTTAAGAGACATCATGCAGCCAGGCCTTTCGGCTTGTGGCCACACTGTCCTGAATGTGCCCGATCTCAACAGATCTTGGAATTTAAACGGGGCAGGGCCTGGTCAGTACTTGGATGGGTGACCTCCTGGAATGCCAGGTGCTGCAAGCTTTTTACGTCTCCTGGGTAACTTCATCGTAGCTCTTAATACTCTCTTTCTGTCTGGAGGAGATATAATTGAAGAATTGTACACGTACCCGGCTACTTTCAACACCCTTTCCTGCACTGATATTTTTCCCTCCATTTTTCTATTTTTTTTTTTTTTTTTTTGCTGGAAATTCCGTCAATACCCGCCAGCCTTTAAGAGACATCATGCAGCCAGGCATCTCGGCTTGCGGCCACACCATCCTGAACTCGCCCGATCTTGTCAGATCTTGGAAGCTAAACGTGGCAGGACCTGGTCGGTACATGAATGTGAGACCTCCTGGAAATACCTGGTGCTGCAAGCTTTTACGTCTCCTGGGTAACTTTATCGTAGCTCTTAATACTCTCTATCTGTCTGGAGGAGATATAATTGAAGTATTGTACACGTACCCAGCTACTGTCAACACCCTTTGCTGCACTGATATTTTTCCTTCCATTTTTTTTTTTTTTTTTTTTTTTGCTGGAAGTTCCGTCAATACCCGCCAACCTTTAAGAGACATCATGCAGCCAGGCCTCTTGGCTTGTGGCCACACCGTCCTGAACGCGCCCGATCTCGTAAGATCTCGAAAGCTAAACGGGGCAGGACCTGGTCAGTACTTGGATGGGAGACCTCCTGGAAATACCTGGTGCTGCAAGGTTTTACGTCTCCTGGGTAACTTTATCGTAACTCTTAATTCTCTCTTTCTGTCTGGAGGAGATATAATTGAAGAATTGTACACGTACCCGGCTATTTTCAACACCCTTTGCTGCACTGATATTTTTCCCTCCATTTTTCTATTTTTTTTTTTTTTTTTTTGCTGGAAATTCCGTCAATACCCGCCATCCTTTAAGAGATATCATGCAGCCAGGCATCTCGGCTTGCGGCCACACCATACTGAACGCGCCCGATCTCGTCAGATCTCGGAAGCTAAACGGGGCAGGACCTGGTTAGTACATGAATGTGAGACCGCCTGGAAATACCTAGTGCTGCAAGCTTTTACGTCTCCTGGGTAACTTTATCGTAGCTCTTAATACTCTCTATCTGTCTGGAGGAGATATAATTGAAGATATGTACATGTACCCGGCTACTTTCAACACCCTTTGCTGCACTGATATTTTTCCCTCCCTTTTTCTATTTTTTTTTTTTTTTTTTTTGCTGGAAGTTCCGTCAATACTTGCCAGCCTTTAAGAGACATCATGCAGCCAGGCATCTTGGCTTGCGGCCACACCGTCCTGAACGTGCCCGATCTTGTCAGATCTCGGAAACTAAACAGGGCAGGGCCTGGTCAGTACTTGGATGGGTAATCTCCTGGAAATACCAGGTGCTGCAAGCTTTTTCGTCTCCTGGGTAACTTCATCGTAGCTCTTAATACTCTCTTTCTGTCTGGAGGAGATATAATTGAAGTATTGTACACGTACCCGGCTACTTTCAACACCCTTTGCTGCACTGATATTTTTCCCTTCATTTTTCTTTTTTCTTTTGTTCTTTGCTGGAAGTTCCGTCAATACCCTCCAGCCTTTAAGAGACATCATGCAGCCAGACCTCTTGGCTTGCAGCCACACCGTCCTGAACGCGCCCGATCTCATCAGATCTCAAAAGCTAAACGGGACAGGGCCTGGTCAGTACTTGGATGGGTGACCTCCTGGAAATACCAGGTGCTGCAAGCTTTTTACGTCTCCTGGGTAACTTCATCGTAGCTCTTAATACTCTCTTTCTGTCTGGAGGAGATAAATTTGAAGAATTGTACAAGTACCCGAATACTTTCAACTCCCTTTGCTGCACTGATATTTTTCCCTCCATTTTTCTTTTACTTTTTTATTTTTTCTGGAAGTTCGTCAATACCCGCCAGCCTTTAAGAGACATCATGCAGCCAGGCCTCTTGGCTTGCGGCCACACCGTCCTGAATGCGCCCGATCTTGTCAGATCTTAGAAGCAAAACGTGGCAGGGCCTGGTCATTATTTGGATGGGTGACATCCAGGAAATACCAGGTGCTGCAAGCTTCTTACGTCTCCTGGGTAACTTCATCGTAGCTCTTAATACTCTCTTTCTGTCTGGAGGAGATATAATTTAAGTATTGTACACGTACCCAGCTACTGTCAACACCCTTTGCTGCACTGATATTTTTCCATCCATTTTTCTTTTTTTTTTTTTTTTTTTTTTTGCTGGAAGTTTCATCAATACCCGCCAACCTTTAAGAGACATCATGCTGCCAGGCCTCTCGGCTTGTGGCCACACTGTCCTGAATGCGCCCGATCTCGTCAGATCTCGGTAGCTAAACGGGGCAGGGCCTGGTCAGTACTTGGATGGGAGACCTCCTAGAAATACCAGGTGCTGCAAGCTTTTAACGTTTCCTGGGTAACTTCATCGTAGCTCTTAATACTCTCTTTCTGTCTGGAGGAGATATAATTGAAGTATTGTACACGTACCCGGCTACTTTCAACACCCTTTGCTGCACTGATATTTTTCCCTCCATTTTTCATTTTTCTTTTTTTTTCTGCTGGAAGTTCCGTCAATACCCGCCAGCCTTTAAGAGACATCATGCAGCCAGGCCTCTTGGCTTGCTGCCACACCGTCCTTAACGCGCCCGATCTCGTCAGATCTCGGAAACTAAACGGGGCAGGGCCTGGTCAGTACTTGGATGGGAGACCTCCTGGAAATACCAGGTGCTGCAAGCTTTTTCGTCTCCTGGGTAACTTCATCGTAGCTCTTAATACTCTCTTTCTGTCTGGAGGAGATATAATTGAAGTATTGTACACGAACCCGGCTACTTTCAACACCCTTTGCTGCACTGATATTTTTCCCTCCGTTTTTCTTTTTTTTTTTTTGATGGAAGTTCCGTCAATACCCGCCAGCCTTTAAGAGACATCATGCAGCCAGGCCTCTTGGTTTGCGGCCACACCGTCCTGAACGCGCCTGATCTCGTCATATCTCAGATTCTAAACGGGGCAGGGCCTGGTCAGTACTTGGATGGGAGACCTCCTGGAAATACCAGGTGCTGCAAGCTTTTTACGTCTCCTGGGTAACTTCATCGTAGCTCTTAATACTCTCTTTCAGTCTGGAGGATATATAATTGGAGAATTGTACACGTACCCGGCTACTTTCAACACCCTTTGCTGCACTGATATTTTTCCCTCCATTTTTCTATTTTTTTTTTTTTTTTTTTAAGGTGGAAATTCCGTCAATACCCGCCAGCCTTTAAGAGACATCATGCAGCCAGGCCTTTTGGTTTGCGGCCACACCGTCCTGAACGCGCCCAATCTCATCAGATCTCGGAAGCTAAACGGGACAGGGTCTGGTCAGTATTTGGATGGGTGACCTCCTGGAAATACCAGGTGCTGCAAGCTTTTTACATCTCCTGGGTAACTTCATCGTAGCTCTTAATACTCTCTTTCAGTCTGAAGGAGATATAATTGAAGTATTGCACACGTACCCGGCTACTTTCAACACCCTTTGCTGCACTGATATTTTTCCATCCATTTTTCTTTTTCTTTTTTTTTTTTTCTGCTGGAAGTTCCGTCAATACCCGCCAACCTTTAAGAGACATCATGCAGCCAGGCGTCTCGGCTTGTGGCTTCACCGTCCTGAATGCGCCCGATCTCGTCAGATCTCGGAAGCTAAACGGGGCAGGGCCTGGTCAGTATTTAAATGGGAGACCTCCTGGAAATACCAGGTGCTGCAAGCTTTTTACTTCTCCTGGGTAACTTTATCGTAGCTCTTAATACTCTCTTTCTGTCTGGAGGAGATATAATTGAAGTATTGTACACGTACCCGGCAACTTTCAACACCCTTTGCTGCACTGATATTTTTGCCTCCGTTTTTCTTTTTTTTTTTTTTTTTTTGCTAGAAGTTCCGTCAATACCCGCCAGCCTTAAAGAGACATCATGCAGCCAGGCCTCTTGGCTTGCGGCCACACCGTCCTAAACGCCCCCAATCTCGTCAGATCTCGGAAGCTAAACGGGGCAGGGCCTGGTCAGTACTTGGATTGTTGACCTCCTGGAAATACCAGGTGCTGCAAGCTTTTTACGTCTCCTGGGTAACTTCATCGTAGCTCTTAATACTCTCTTTCAGTCTGGAGGAGATATAATTGAAGAATTGTACACGTACCCGGCTACTTTCAACACCCTTTCCTGCACTGATATTTTTCCCTCCATTTTTCTATTTTTTTTTTTTTTTTTTTTCTGCTGGAAGTTCCGTCAATACCCTCCAGCCTTTTAGAGACATCATGCAGCCAGGCCTCTTGGCTTGCGGCCACACCGTCCTGAACGTGCCCGATCTCGTCAGACCTTGGAAACTAAACGGGCCAGGGCCTGGTTAGTACTTGGATGGGTGACCTCCAGGAAATACCAGGTGATGCAAGCTTTTTACGTCTCCTGGGTAACTTCATCGTAGCTCTTAATACTCTTTATCTGTCTGGTGGAGATATAATTGAAGTATTGTACACTTTGTCTTAGGGACAGTCTGGCTAGCAGTGACTGAGTGGTTGACAGACGACAAGCAACGGAATGTACGTGCTCTGTGATGTCATAGCAGTCAGCTGAGAGAGGCTCGTGATGTCATCGCTGAGCTGTCTGTCTGTCTGTCTGTCTCTCTCTCTCTCTTTCTCTCTCTCTCTCTCTCTCTCTTCCTCTCAATTCAATTCATTTGTATTGTCAAAGCAATTGGACATACATACATATATATATATATATATATATATATATATATACATACATACATACATCCATACATGCTAGAAAGTCATTACTATGTTATCTTAAAGGCTAACTAAGCAGAACATATATCATTATAGAACAGAGTTCATAGGTCAACACATGGTTTTAGGGAACAGGCACGTAGGTCATACCGTTTGACATTGTCTCCAAGGTTCTCATCGTAAATAACAAACAGAAATCAAACTATCTTCTGGGCTGACCTTCTAGCTTGACCGTATCTTTCTTAAGTATACAAGAGAGAAAAACAGGTGTAAGAAAATAATTTCTAATTTTCCTTCTACACATATATACATACATACATACATATGTAGCGTTATGTTGGGTGTATTTGGATAAGAGCATTTGGGCTCTGAGCTGAAGCACTGTTCTAAAGAAGACCTCTCCCCCCCCAAAGTTATCAGATTTCCTTAGCTCATCAGCTTGGAACTGGTTTGCATCAAAGTGACAGTTTTGGGGAGGATGGCACCGAGAAGAGGCCAAATAGTTTGGAATTCTGCTATGAGATGTCTGGAGAAAGGGGCCTGTAGGTGATAAAAACTCTTTGAAGTGGATGAGAGCCGAAATCCCGACATAGAGCTACGAACCCAGGCCAACCGGCATTTCCAAAAGATGGCATGGATTGACATCAGTCATAAATAAAGCCTCCCTCCAATAGGACACTGGGGGCTGAAACCGAAATCCAATCTCAAGAACTCAGGGACCAATCACCTACTGATCTGACAGACTATAAGGAACAGCGGACAGTCTTTCTCTCTCTCTCTCTCTCACCTGAACCAGAAACTCGCTGCCACAGCTCAACCTGTAGCTCTGTTGCCAGAACCGGAATCAGAAACCAACCAAGTCTTTGCCGGCAACAGAAGAGTTAAACTGGGAGAAGGAGATTGAGCGAAGAATTATTTTAAAGGACTTTATTAAATAAATAACTTTACAGACCCACCTGATCAGTGGAGTTTTACAGCTGGACAATTGACTAAGTCGACTGAATATGAAAGTGTCAGTCACTTAAATAGCTATTTGAGTCTTAAGAAACTTGACCCTTGGAACAAACAGGGCCCTGCTTTCCTCAAAGACTTTGTCTTCAAGTAACTACGGTGGAACCCTGCTTACAAAGAAGATTTTGTGCACAACCTTGGAGCCTTCAAACCAATGGAAAATCTGTTTGGAAAAGACTCTACATTCGCGAAACCCCAACTTCCAGGTGCATCGACTGAGTGGAAGTTCTTGGACAAAGCCGAACCGGACTGCCTTTGTTCCAAACCACACGGACCTCGTGCCGTGTGCTGTTATCTGAGCCCGAAGCCAGAGAGGCCTCTCTGCGACGAAGTTCACATAAGTTTAACAGTTTGGAGTTTGTGATTCATGACATTTGAGAAATCAATTACAAATGTTAATCTGTGATTCATAACTCTAGAATGTGTAATATCATTTAGTTTTCTTAAATATAAATGTGTGTTGCATTAAACTGTTTTGTTGATAATTTTAGAAATAAAATCTGTCAACGCCGAGAAATATCTTCTCATTCCTGTTTAACTGTTTAGTCTGAAATTGACACAAGTTAATAGACATTAGATTATTGGTGGCCCTGCCTATCCTTAATCATTGAATAATAATCAGTTAAGGGAAATTGTGGTAACAAATAGGATCTTTCTCGGCACCTAAACGTAAATGAGACTGATATATATATAACGAGAAGTTACCTGACATAAATACTAACCTGCGTAGTTATTGAATGTCTGACTAACAATACTAATGAGAGACTCACCTTCGTCTTACTAACCGGTATTGTAGTCAATGTGTTTATAACCTTTTTTGTTTAATGATTTGTGTGTTATCATATGCGATCCCATGGTCTTTGATTTGGTCACGGAAGTGATTTGTCTTTGATTTGTTGATCTAGAGTTGAATTTTAATTAGTTTTTCCCTTTTGTATAATTAGTGTAGTGCTACATTTAGTCTTTGTTTTTAAATAAATTTGACAATTTATATCTTTGGAATTGGTGTCTGCGTCCAATTATTACAGAAATTGAGTTCTACAAGACTCCAGGATTCGTGATAAGGTGATACTATGAATTCACTTCTTTAATTGAAATTTAAAAGTGTACCTTACGCTACATATATATATATATATATATATATATATATATATATATATATATGTATGTATGTATGTATGTCCAATTGCTTTGACAATACAAATGAATAGAATTGAGAGGGAGAGAGAGAGAGACAGACAGACAGACTGACAAACAGAAAAACAGACAGACATAGACACACACACACACACACACACACACAGAGCCAGCCAGCCAGCCAGCTCAGCGATGACATCACGAGCCTCTCTCAGCTGACTGCTATGACATCACAGAGCACGTACATTCCGTTGCTTGCCGTCTGACAACCACTCAGTCACTGCCAGCCAGACTGGCTGGCTGGCTGGATGTGGGGGATGCTTGCTGCTGCTGCGTACCTTAGCAAGCTTATTTGCTTGACCGGCCTTCCAACTCCTCTGCCCACATGCCCACCTATGCCCGATCTGCTGTTCACCTGGTCACAGCTCCGCCCCAACAAGGCAGATTCTCCCAAAAATGGTACAAACTGATCCACGTTCCCCTCCACGGAAAGCTTTAGCCCAAAATAAGGGACAAATTCTGTAACAACATAATGGATGCCCACCCAACCTGTGACAAAACTGAGAAAAAAGAAAAACACCAGTCCTCCTGGGGGAGGGACACACAGCCACCCTGGCTGCCCAATATGTCAGCGCCTACCACAGCCTGAGGGACACAGTGACACACGAGCACCGGCTGTAAATATAATGTAAATACTTGTTTGTTATGCATGTCATTGTATTTCAAAAAAGGAATCTGGAAATTTTTTTACATTTTCATTTTCTGTACTTCATTACATCTTATTGTGATTCATAATTCTATTATTTATTTTCCGTGTAGATGTATGTATGTATGTATGTATGTATGTATATGTATGTATGTCCAATTGCTTTGACAATACAAATGAATTGAATTGAGAGGGAGAGAGAGAAAGAGAGCGAGAGAGAGAGAGAGAGAGAGAGAGAGAGAGCGAGAGAGAGAGGAATATGAGCTCCTAAAAAACATTTGTTTTTATACATAAGCGGATTTAATTTGTGATTTACAAATGAATATATAGCACTATAAACATACACAGAAGACATGGAATAGAAATTCAGAAGAAAAAGTATTCAAAAAATAATAATTTTAAGAGAAACACAAAAAGAAGAAAGCAGAGAGACAGTTCAGGAAGAAAAGTCAGAAAAGAAAAGCTGAAGACAAGAATTGGAGATAAGAGACAAATAATTAAACAAAAAAATATGTATTAATAAAATAAATAAGCATTCTCAGTAGTTGACTCAGCCAATGAAAATGCAGAGCTCCGATTTGAATAGAGTGACAGTAGGAGAGAGCCCAATTGCCACTGAGACTGATAGAAATCTATCGAACAGCAGTCTGACTGCAGAGCTGCCTTTTGAAATCCGATACCCTGAAGACATTCGCTCTGCACAGGCTAAGAAGGACTACAAACAAGCTGTGATGAGAGCATCTCCTGAGACCCTCATCCTAGACTACACCGGTAAAGGAGAAAACAGGGTCAAGAACAATCTACTGTTCTACACCGCCTTTCACAAAACCCTGTGCCAGACATACCCCAATAACAACAAGAGGGGCATTAGCAGAGGCAGGCAGATCTCAGTGCTGGTAGAGAAAGACACAGACAGTGTGATGCTCACTTTTAATGTATACCACAACGGGACCATCATGGTGCAGGGCAGCGAGAGCAGCCTGGACCAATTAGCTCTCGGCTTCCACACCTCAAAGCAGCAGACTGAGGTAGAGAAACAAGAGCCAGAGCCGGCCACCCTGCAGTCTGCCCCCAGCCACACGGAGCCAGACAGTGCCCCATCTCCCACAGACTGCCCCCCTGTCTCCCCAAAACTCTCCAGCAACATTAAAACACTAAAGGAATGCCTATCAGTGCTGGAGCTGGAGTTTGCGGAGTTCAGGGAGCAGACCTTGAGCACCCTGGCCCAGACCTCCTTGTGCAATCAGCTCCGGGATGAGATGCACAGACTAAAGATGCAGCACAAGGCTGAGATCCATGAGCTGAGAGCAGCAGTGAGAGACCTGGAGGAGCAGAGCCAAACCCTGAGGACGGAGCTGCGCAGAGCGAGGGAGGAGCTGACCAGGACACCCCAGCACAGCTAGCTGAGGAGCCTGCAGAGCCAGCTGGAGGAGCTAAGAGAGGAGCTACACATCACTGGAGCACAGAGACTGCACTGCACTGACCCCACAACACCTCCAACCCCTGACGCACCCACTGATCCACCCACACTCCCCACCACTCCTGACACACCCACTATCACCAGACCTGCCACTAATACACAACCCCCTGAAACGCCACTCCCCCAAAACACACCCGCTGCCCCCACCACTCCCGACGCAAACCCGGAGTGGCAGGTCAACGCAGAGGTGGTCATTCTGAGCGAATCCAATGGGAAGTTCCTGGTTGAGAGGCGCCTCTTCCCTGGGCGAAAAGTGAAAAAGCTTTGGTGCTCCACAGCACAGAGAGCCCTGGAGCTGCTCTCCAAGAGGAGGCTTTGCCAAGTCAAACACATCCTCATCCACACCGGCACTAATGACCTGAGTGCCCGCAGGGGCGATGTGGCCTCAGCCCTGAGACAGGTAGCAACGAAAGCCACAGAGGAATTCCCAACTGCCAAAATTTCCATCTCCACACTGCTGCCCCGCACAGACGTGCCCCTGCACATCATCCAGGCCATCAACGCAGAAGTGTCCCGAAGATGTGCCCTCCTCCCCAACGTCCACCTGGCACACCACTGAGACATCCAGCCACATCACCTGTATGACCACGTCCACCTCAACAAGACGGGTGTGAGGATCATCTCAAAGGTCCTCAAGGACACAACCCTGGGCCGAAACCCCACACACCCCCACCTCGAGACCAGGAGCAACCCCCCCAGCCCCCGGCCACATCCCCAGCCACCGGCTCCACCCCAGCCCCAGCCCCTGAGACCCCGCGGCCCCATTCCCCACCCCCCCATCCCCAGAGGGCCCGTCCAGCACAGCAGAGCGGACAGCCGGGGACCAGCACAGCCACACAGCCACGCAGCAGCGGCTTCCAGAGCCTGGAGGCCCGATGCTGCCCAGCTGGCCCAGATAAGGCAACTCCTCAGTGTCATCTGTACCACACTGCTGAGTTAACTGAGCCTCAACACACATATATATGGTTGTGGAGATGGAGAGTAAGAAAAAATGTGATTTAATTATTCTGATATTTTGATGCAAAGATAAAATCTTTGTGTGATTATTATGTATATCCATATATAATTATTAATAGTAATATAATATCAGTTGTAGACCACAAATTAAACTTTCTTATGTAGAAGAGACAAGTATAATAAAATATATTAACATGTCCTTTAAAATAAGCAGTTGGAATATGCAGGGTTTACGCTCCTCAACTTTTGGAATGAAGAGCACAGGCCCTGAACTGATCAACACTGTAAATAGTTCAGATGTTTTCATTCTTGTAGAGACTTGGTGCTGTGCAGATATGTCTATACACTGGATGGATACAATGGATACAGGGAGCTGATTGTGCCCTCCTATAAAAAACCCAAAGTCAGGTGTGGCAGGGCCTCGTGGGGGATTATCGTGTGGTACAGGGAGGAGCTCCGAGCAGCCCTATGCCCAGTACAGAGAGGAGACACACACCTGTGGATGAAAATCAGAAAAGACACCCTACAAAATAACACAGATATATACCTATGTGCAATTTATATGCCACCCGCAGACTCCCCCTACTATAATGAGGAAGGCTTTCATGAGCTTCAAAACGAAATCTGCCACTTCCAGACCCTGGGCTCTGTACTGCTGTGTGGCGATCTCAATGCCAGGACTGGCAGAGAGATGGACTACATCAATACAGAGGGGAACACACACCTGTTCGGAGACTCCCCGCTGTGCCACACACACACCTCCACACTGACACAGCCACGACAGCGTGGTAAACAAGAGCAGGAAGCAGGTAGTGCGCCTATGTAAAAGCCTGGGTCTATATATCATCAATGGCAGGACCAGGGGGTACTCTCTGGGGAGATTCACATACTGCTCGGCTCTGGGCAGCAGTGTGGTGGACTACGCCATAACTGACCTGGACCCACAAGCCAACAATGCGTTTATAGTCAGACAACAATCTCCACTATCAGACCACAGCCAAATAACACTTTACCTAAAAAGATCAGCGCAGCCACAAGTCAGAGCCAAACTTCCCACAAAACTGGTCTCCCTGCCACCCAGTTAGAGATGGTCAGAGCCCAGCACAGAGAACTACACAAGAGCCCTGAATAGTGATGAGATTGAAAACATGTTAGACAGATATCAATCCTCACACTATCAAATAAACCAAAACGGAATAAACTCAGCCACCAAAACACTGAATGAAATATTTGAGAGACTGGCTTTAAAATCAAACATTAAAACAATTAAAAACCAAAATATGAAATCGTCTAAAAGAAAAAAAGAACAGTGGTGTGACCAGGAGTGTGAAACTTCTAGGAAACACCTGAGACATCTCTCCAACACTAAACACAGAGAGCCCGACAACCAGGAGGCTCGCCTCAGCTACTGCCAGGCCCTGCGGCACTACAAGCAACTCCTCAGTAAGAAAAAAGACCACTATATGGGCAGAATAAATACCCCAAAAACAAAAAATGAAATACCAATTCAAAATGGAGAAATCTGGAAAACACACTTTGAAAAACTTTACCAAAATGTTGAAAACAATCCAAAGCCAGAACAGGTTAAAATATTAAAAAACCTAAATAAATTGGAAGAAATCATTAAGAATAACCAAAATCCCTTAGATAACCCATTTACAATACAGGAACTAAAACATCAACTCAAAATCCTCAAACCCAGGAAAGCCAGCGGCCCCGACAGCATCAGCCCTGAGATGCTGAAGCACAGCAGCCCGCAGCTGCAGGAGGCTCTGCTCAAACTCTTTAACCTGGTGCTGAGAGCCGGGTGTTTCCCTGAGGTCGGGAATCAAGGATTGATCACCCCGATTTTTAAAAGTGGAGACAAATTAGACCCCAATAACTACTGGGGCAGCTGTGTGAGCAGTAACCTGGGGAAGGTGTTCTGCAGTATCATGAACGCCCAGATACTGGCCTTCCTTACCAAGCACAGTGTCCTGAATAAGAGTCAGATTGGCTTCCTACCAAAACACCGCACAACCGATCATATTTACACTCTACACACCCTCATAAATAAATATACCCAAAACAATAAAGGAAAAATATTTGCCTGTTTTGTAGACTTTAGAAAGGCATTTGACTCAATCTGGCACAAGGGATTATTTTATAAACTTCTACAGAGTGGTGTAGGGGGTAAAGTTTATGACATCATTAAATCAATGTATTCTGAAAACAAATGCGGAGTTCAAATTGGCAACTCAAGAACAGAGTTCTTCACTCAGGGGCGGGGAGTGAGACAGGGCTGCAGTCTGAGTCCAACACTGTTCAACATCTACATCATCGAGTTGGCCACAGTGTTGGAGCAGTCTGACGCCCGCAGCCTAACTCTCCATGACACAGAGATCAAGTTCCTGCTCTACGCAGACGACCTGGTGCTGCTGTCGCCCACAGAGCAGGGGCTTCAGCAGAACCTGGCGCTGCTAGAGCAGTACTGTCAGAAATGGGCCCTGGCAGTCAATCTGGACAAGACCAGAGTTATGGTTTTCCAGAAAAAAGCCCCATCTCAGGGAAACAGGTACCGCTTCACTCTGGGCAGCACTGGATTAGAGCACTGCACCAGATACAACTACCTTGGCCTGACCATCAGTGCGTCAGGGAGCTTCAGCCTGGCTATAAACGCATTAAAAGACAAGGCACGCCGGGCATTTTATGCCATAAAGACACAATTTGGGAAAACAACAATACCAATAACTATTTGGATTAAAATATTAAACTCCATCATCCAACCAATCCTGCTATATGGGAGCGAAGTGTGGGGTCCCCTCATGAACCTCAATAACAACAATTGGGACAAAAGCCCCATGGAAATATTCCACCTAGAATTTAATAAAAACATCTTACACGTACACAGAAACGCCCCCACGGCTCTGAGGCTCACAGAGCCCGAACACACAATGACCAAAACAACAACAATTGGGAAAATTGACATGTACCTGAAAAGCAAATACACAAAAGATTAGACACACGAATTAGAATTACAAAACAAATTGGAATGCTACCGGGCCCTGAATAGAAACATTACATTGGCTGAATACTTAAAAATCCAAAATATAAAAGAGAGACAAAATCTAACTAAATACAGGCTCAGTGACCACAGCCTCGCCATTGAAAAAGGCCGCTACAGAAAATTCTGGGTTGCCAGAGAAGAGCGGCTGTGCAGCCAGTGTGACCTAGGGGAGGTCGAAACACAGGCGCATTTCCTGCTGTCCTGCCCTAAATACACAAAAATCAGGGAGACATACTTTAAAATATTAAAAATGCATATCCCTGAGTTCAGCATGATCCCCGATTGCTGCAAACTCCCCGTCCTGCTGGGAGAGGAGGAGCGCACTGCCTTCTTAGCAGCGCAATATGTATCCACCTGCCACAGCCTGCGAGACAGTGTGTAGACACCAGCCTGTGGCACTCCATTTGCAAAACAAAATAAAAACAGTGATTTTTCTGATGTCATGACACAAATTTTGATACAAACAACAAATATGGTTTATATCCTACTTAATTTTATTTCAATGTGTACTATATTTGTTCCACTGAATCTTGTATTGCAATGTTTTGTCTTGATTGATAGAACATTTGTATCTGCTTTGGCAATATTGTGATAGATCATGCCAATAAAGCACCTTTGAATTGAATTGAAATGAATTGACAGACAGACAGACACACGCACACACACACACACACACACACACACACACACACAGAGCCAGCCAGCCAGACAGCCAGCCAGCTCAGCCATGACATCACGAGCCTCTCTCAGCTGACTGCTATGACATCACAGAGCACGTACATTCCGTTGCTTGCCGTCTGTCAACCACTCAGTCACTGCCAGCCAGACTGGCTGGCTGGCTGGATGGGGGGGCTGCTTGCTGCTGCTGCGTATCTTAGCAAGCTAATTTGCCTGACCGGCCTTCCTACTCCTATGCCCAAATGCCCACCTAAGCCTCGTTTGTAATGCATGTCATTGTATTTCAAAAAGGAATCTGGAAATAGTAAACCTATTTTCTTTATTTGAATGTATTAAAGATCACATTTTATTACATTTTCTTTTTCTGTACTTCATTACATTATATTGAGATTCATAATTCTATTATTTATTTTCCGTATGTATGTATGTATGTATTATTGTATGGAAGGAAAGTTAGAAATGATTTTCTCAAACCTGTTTTTCTCTCTTGTATACTTAAGAAAGATAAGGTCAAGCTAGAAGGTCAGGAGGCCATAAGGTAGTTTGATTTCTGTTTGTTATTTACGATGAGAACCTTGGAGACAATGTCAAACGGTATGACCTACGTGCCTGTTCCTTAAAACCATGTGTAGATCTATGAACTCCGTTCTATAATGAAATATGTTCTGCTTAGTTAGCCTTTAAGATAACATAGTAATGATTTTCTAGCATGTATGTATGTATGTATGTATGTCCAATTGCTTTGACAATACAAATGAATTGAATTGAGAGGGAGAGAGAGAGAGAGAGAGACAGACAGACAGACAGACTGACAAACACAAACAGACACACACACACACACACACACACACACACAGACACACACACAGCCAGCCAGCCAGCCAGCCAGCCAGCTCAGCGATGACATCACAAGCCTCTCTCAGCTGACTGCTATGACATCACAGAGCATGAACATTCCGTTGCTTGCCGTCTGTCAACCACTCAGTCACTGCCAGCCAGACTGGCTGGCTGGCTGGATGGGGGGGCTGCTTGCTGCTGCTGTGTACCTTAGCAAGCTTATTTGCTTGACCGGCCTTCCTACTCCTCTGCCCACATGCCCACCTATGCCCGATCTGCTGTTCACCTGGATCACAGCTCCGCCCCAACAAGGCAGATCCTCCCAAAAATGGTACAAACTGATCCACGTTCCCCTCCACAGAAAGCTTTAGCCCAAAATAAGGGACACATTCTGCCCAATATGTCAGCGCCAACCACAGCCTGAGGGACACAGTGACACACGAGCACCGGCTGTAAATATAATGTAAATACTCATTTGTAATGCATGTCATTGTATTTCAAAAAAGGAATCTGGAAATGGTATACCTATTTTCTTTATTTGTATGTATTAAAGATCACATTTTATTACATTTTCTTTTTCTGTACTTCATTACATCTTATTGTGATTCATAATTCTATTATTTATTTTCCGTGTATATGTATGTATGTATGTATTGTGACAAACCAAGGGGCAGGGTCATACATGGCAGATATGTCAGGCCAGGTCTGCTGCAAGGTGTGTACTCTAGGGTAGAATACCGACCCTAGGCAACTACACTCCCCAGAAACCCTCAGGCAGCCATTCTAGCACCTAATGTGGTCACTTGGTGTTACTTCCTCAATTATTCACCAGGTATATAAGGCGGGCCTGAGAGAGAGAGAAGTGAGAGACAATAGGGTGAGTTATCTGGAAAACAGAGGTAGCTCATAAGGAGAAAACCAAGACTTATTTATTCCAGACTTTGTTTAAAATAGAATGATTATGTAAGATTAGTTACAACTCCAGTGTGAGTTAGGTTTTGTTTTCAGATTTGTTTTGTTTGAAGTAAACATACAGGCACAGCCCTGTATTTGCAACCTCCTCCCTGGGTCATGACTGGTTTTTACTCCTAAGAAGATCACAGAGAAGACCCGCACATGTGTACAGCCAAGGCGTTTTGTCACATTTGGTGTAGAATGCGGGCAGCACCTCATGAAACCCAGACTGGCTGAGTGAATTTTTTTATCCAAAAAAAAAAAAACTACAGGCTGTAATAGCCCAACAGGAAGCGACCAGGGTGCAGCAGGTGGCTCACCAGGATGCTATGCGGATGCATCAGGAAGCACTGCAGGTCCAGCATGATACAAATAAAATGTTTAGAGAAGAGCAGGAAAAGGTGACTAAAGAGCTGAAAGAGAGTGTTGAAGCACTTGCAACCAGGATTGGGCCACAGGGGGCTGCAACCCATTCCACTCCCCGCACCAATCACTTTCTGCAGAAAATGACAAAACAGGACGATGTTGAGGCCTTCCTTATGACCTTTGAGAGGACAGCGGAGAGAGGGATGGCCAAAAGATTCCTGGGCAGGGCTTGTGGCACCTTATCTGGCAGGGGATGCACAGAAAGCGTACTTTGATCTGGAGCTGAAGGACGCCCAGGACTATGATAAATTGAAAGCGGAGATAATGACCCGATTGGGCGTGACCACCGCAGTGAGGGCACATCGGTTTCAGCAGTGGGCCTACCAACCAGGACAACCAATCCGAACGCAGATGTTTGATCTGATCCATCTGGCCAGGAAATGGCTACAGCCAGAGGTCCATTCATCAGCCGAGGTGGTGGAGGCCATAGTCCTTGACAACTACCAACGCTGTTTGCCCAAGGACGTTCGACGCTGGGTTGGCCAGAATGAGGTGCTGTCCGCTGACACCTTGGTGGCCATTGTAGAGCGGTTCTATACAGCCGGAGCAGCAGAGCATGTACCGGAGGTTAAAAACTCGTTCCCCAGGCCATGACGAGCCAGCGGACCGGGTAAGATGGTTCCAAAGTACTCTGGGAAACATGACGCGCTGGGTTGGAAGAAAAGAGCAAGACTGGGGGGGGCAAAGGTGGGGCCTAAAGCCGAGACTAAGGGTTATAGGGGGTCACCATCACAACCAATTGTCTGCTACAGTTGTGACAAAGTAGGACATATTGCGGCCCACTGCCCAGGTAGAGAGGAACCAATGCAATGTAATGTGTGTGATATGGGGAAAGAGAAACCGGTATTTTATGCCTGCCCTGTTGGGACGGATGTTTTCATAGGCGGAGTACCTAATCCAAAACACATGTGTACAGTGATAGTCGATGAGAAAGAAGTGGCTGCTCTGCTCGACTCTGGCAGTATGGTTACACTGGTCACAGAAAAATTAGTAGCGACCAACAAGCTGGATAGACATCAGGAGCTCAGTATCACATGCACACATGGTGACACACGCCCCTATCCCACAGCCCTTGTAAACATACAGACAGAGGCCGGGAAACTAGATTACGAAGTCGGTGTGGTACCCAACATGCCATATGATGTGATACTGGGACGATATTTTCCTAATTTTGGAAAACTAGATAGAAAACATAGTAAATTGGAAATGCACACTGAAAACTGTAAGCCAGAAGTTGCCTCGATCCCACAACTAGAGCTAAAAGTAGACCTGGTTCCAGTTGAGTCGACAGTGAAGGTTTTGGTTGGGGAAAATTAAACTGAAAACATAGGGGTGGAATGTAGTGACGTAGATGACCCTATGGAGGGTGAGGAACCCAGCACTAGCAGGGTGGGTGAGAATCCATTCATAGAGACCCCTGAAGCTGACAATGTAGAAGTGTCAGTGTTAGAGGGACTCCCCACTGATTTTGGCAGCGCACAGGTGCGAGATCTCACTCTACACTATGCTAAAGAAAATGTGAAGGTAGTAAATGGGACCCCTATGACTACTGCAGACCCGCCAACAGCTTATCCTTATTTTATGGTAAAAAATGACCTATTGTACCGTGTAAATAAGATAGGGGTGGACATTGTGGAGCAATTGCTAGTTCCCACCCCATTCAGACGAACAGTTCTCAATCTGGCACATGGGCATATCCTGGGGGGACATCTAGGGATGGACAAAACCAAGGATAGACTCCTGAGGAGGTTTTACTGGCCAGGCGTACATGCAGACGTGACAGAACATTGTAGCTCATGTCCTGAATGTCAACTACATGCTCCTAAACCAGCCTTCAGAAGCCCACTGGTCCCTTTGCCCATCATAGAGACCCCCTTTGCTAGGATAGCTATGGATGTGGTGGGACCTCTCCCGAAATCAGCCAGAGGGCATCAGTATATACTGGTTATTTTGGATTATGCCACCAGGTACCCAGAAGCCATTCCACTGCGGACCATGGCTTCAAAAGGTATTGCAAAAGAGCTAATGTTGATGTGTAGTAGGGTGGGGATACCGAGGGAGATATTAACAGATCAGGGCACACCCTTTATGTCTAAGGTTATGACCGATCTGTGTAAATTGTTGCAGGTTAAGCAGTTGAGAACATCAGTCTACCACCCACAAACAGATGGGTTGGTTGAGAGATTTAATAGGACCCTGAAGTCCATGCTAAGAAAGGTAATCGATAAGGATGGGAAAAATTGGGAATTCATGCTGCCCTACTTGATGTCTGCCATTAGGGAAGTCCCACAGGCTTCCCTGGGCTTTTCGCCTTTTGAACTGTTATATGGGAGGCACCCCAGGGGGATATTAGACATAGCCCGTGAAACGTGGGAACACGAGTCCACTCCTTTCCGGAGTGTAGTCGAGCACATCAATGCTATGCAAGAGAGAATAGCCACAGTCACTCCCATTGTGAGAGAGCACCTAAGGCAGGCACAGGAACACCAACAATTCGCCTATAATCGTCAGGCTACACTGAGGGTGTTCCAGCCTGGTGATAGGGTGTTGGTGTTGGTTCCCACTGTAGAATGTAAATTTCTGGCTACGTGGATGGGACCTTATGAGATTATAGAGCGAATACGGGAAGTGAACTATAAGGTTCAGCAACCCGGCCGCCGACCCCCAGAACAAATATATCATGTCAACTTAATAAAAGCCTGGAAGGACAGGGAAGTGTTGATGTTGACTTACCCCCCTCAGCCACTAGGGACACCGAAGGTGAATATTGCAGCTGCCTTGTCACCTGACCAGTTGAAGGAGGTGAACGACTTGATAATACGTAATAGGGAAGTTTTCTCAGGCATACCGGGGCGTACCCATTTAGTCTCTCACAACATTGTGTCTCTCCCAGGAAAGAAGGTAAATATGAGGCCTTACAGGGTACCAGAAGCTCGCAGGAACACTATTAGAAATGAGGTTAAGGAAATGCTGGAGGCAGGGGTTATTGAAGAATCCCACAGTGAGTGGTCCAGCCCTATAGTCATGGTTTCCAAACCTGATGGCTCCTGGAGATTCTGTAATGATTTTAGAAAGGTTAATGAAATTTCAAAGTTTGATGCATACCCAATGCCCCGAGTAGATGAATTGTTAGAGAATATTGGGAATGCTCGCTATATTTCAACTATTGACTTAGCCAAGGGCTACTGGCAGATTCCCTTGACCCCGGGTGCCAAAGAAAAAACAGCCTTTGCAACCCCAGATGGTCTGTTTCACTACACAGTGATGCCCTTTGGCCTGCATGGTGCTCCTGCCACCTTTCAAAGGTTGATGGACCACATACTTAGACCACACAGGACGTATGCGGCAGCATATTTAGATGATGTGGTCATTCACAGTCCAGATTGGGAATCACATTTGTCTCAGCTCCAAGCGGTATTGGATTCAATACATGCAGCAGGCCTGATGGCTAATCCAACCAAATGCAATTTGGGGTTGGAAGAGGCCAAATACTTGGGCTATACAGTAGGGAGGGGTATGGTGAAACCCCAAATATCCAAGGTTGAAGCCATAAACTCTTGGCCTAGGCCTGTCAATAAAAAGCAGGTTAGGGCATTTTTAGGGTTAACTGGGTATTACCGGAGGTTTATTCCCAACTATGCTACCTTAGCGGCCCCTCTGACTGATATGACTAAGGCTACAGAACCCAATATGGTTAGATGGGGTGATACAGCAAACCGGGCTTTCCGGAGCCTACAGGAGGCGCTCTGCCGCAACCCCGTTTTAATGGTACCAGACTTTCAGAAAGAATTTATAGTCCAGACGGACGCCTCTGAGGTGGGGATCGGAGTGGTTTTGTCCCAAAGAATGGGTGATCATGAACACCCGGTGTTGTTCCTTAGCAGAAAGTTGGAATCCAATTAAATAAATTATTTGGTAGTTGAAGAAGAATGTTTGGCAGTAAAGTGGGCTTTGGACAGTCTTCGATACTATTTGTTGGGCAGGCACTTCACCCTGATCACTGACCATGCCCCCCTCACTTGGATGCATCGTTCGAAAGACAGGAATGCCCGTGTGATGAGGTGGTTTTTGAGTCTCCAACATTTTCATTTCACCCTGCAGCACAGGCCAGGGAAGGCCATGGGGAATGTTGATGGGCTGTCCCGGGTGCATGCTTTTTTGCAGCTGTCGCTCGACCTATGGGGTCGCAGCTGGGGGGGAGGATGTGGGACCAACCAAGGGGCAGGGTCATACATGGCAGATATGTCAGGCCAGGTCTGCTGCAAGGTCTGCACTCTAGGGAAGAAAACCGACCCTAGACAACTACACTCCCCAGAAACCCTCAGGCAGCCTAATGTGGTCACTTGGTGCTACTTCCTCAATTATTCACCAAGTATATAAGGCGGAAAGATAGAGTCAAGCTAGAAGGTCAGGCCAGAAGCTAGTTTGATTTCTGTTTGTTATTTACGATGAGAACCTTGGAAACAATGTCAAACGGTATGACCTACGTGCCTGTTCCCTAAAACCATGTGTAGACCTATGGACTCTGTTCTATAATGATATATGTTCTGCTTAGTTAGCCTTTAAGATAACATAGTAATGACTTTCTAGCATGTATGCATGTATGTATGTATATATATATATATATATATATATATATATATATATATATATATATGTATGAATGTATGTATGTCCAATTGCTTTGACAATACAAATGAATTGAATTGAGAGGGAGAGAGAGAGAGAGAGAGAGAGAGAGAGAGACAGACTGAAAAACAGACAAACAGACACACACACACACACACACAGACATACACACACACACACAGAGCCAGCCAGCCAGCCAGCTCAGCGATGACATCACGAGCCTCTCTCAGCTGACTGCTATGACATCACAGAGCACGTACATTCCGTTGCTTGCCGTCTGACAACCACTCAGTCACTGCCAGCCAGACTGGCTTGCTGGCTGGATGTGGGGGATGCTTGCTGCTGCTGCGTACCTTAGCAAGCTTATTTGCTTGACCGGCCTTCCAACTCCTCTGCCCACATGCCCACCTATGCCCGATCTGCTGTTCACCTGGTCACAGCTCCGCCCCAACAAGGCAGATTCTCCCAAAAATGGTACAAACTGATCCACGTTCCCCTCCACGGAAAGCTTTAGCCCAAAATAAGGGACAAATTCTGTAACAACATAATGGATGCCCACCCAACCTGTGACAAAACTGAGAAAAAAGAAAAACGCCAGTCCTCCTGGGGGAGGGACACACAGCCACCCTGGCTGCCCAATATGTCAGCGCCTACCACAGCCTGAGGGACACAGTGACACACGAGCACCGGCTGTAAATATAATGTAAATACTTGTTTGTTATGCATGTCATTGTATTTCAAAAAAGGAATCTGGAAATAGTAAACCTATTTTCTTTATTTGTATGTATTAAAGATCACATTTTTTTACATTTTCATTTTCTGTACTTCATTACATCTTATTGTGATTCATAATTCTATTATTTATTTTCCGTGTAGATGTATGTATGTATGTATGTATGTATGTATGTATGTATGTATGTATGTATGTCCAATTGCTTTGACAATACAAATGAATTGAATTGAGAGGGAGAGAGAGAAAGAGAGAGAGAGAGAGAGAGAGAGAGAGAGAGAGAGAGAGGAATATGAGCTCCTAAAAAACTTTTGTTTTTATACATAAGCGGATTTAATTTGTCATTTACAAATGAATATATAGCACTATAAATATACACAGAAGACATGGAATAGAAATTCAGAAGAAAAAGTATTCAAAAAATTATAATTTTAAGAGAAACACAAAAAGAAGAAAGCAGAGAGACAGTTCAGGAAGAAAAGTCAGAAAAGAAAAGCTGAAGACAAGAATTGGAGGTAAGACCTTTCACCTATAGAGACAAATAATTAAACAAAAAAATATGTATTAATAAAATAAATAAGCATTCTCAGTAGTTGACTCAGCCAATGAAAATGCAGAGCTCCGATTTGAATAGAGTGACAGTAGGAGAGAGCCCAACTGCCACTGAGACTGATACAAATCTATCGAACAGCAGTCTGACTGCAGAGCTGCCTTTTGAAATCCGATACCCTGAAGACATTCGCTCTGCACAGGCTAAGAAGGACTACAAACAAGCTGTGATGAGAGCATCTCCTGAGACCCTCATCCTAGACTACACCGGTAAAGGAGAAAACAGGGTCAAGAACAATCTACTGTTCTACACTCAGTACCCCACCGCCTTTCACAAAACCCTGTGCCAGACATACGCCAATAACAACAAGAGGGGCATTAGCAGAGGCAGGCAGATCTCAGTGCTGGTAGAGAAAGACACAGACAGTGTGATGCTCACTTTTAATGTATACCACAACGGGACCTTCATGGTGCAGGACAGCGAGAGCAGCCTGGACCAATTAGCTCTCGGCTTTCACACCTCAAAGCAGGAGACTGAGGTAGAGAAACACGAGCCAGAGCCGGCCACCCTGCAGTCTGCCCCCAGCCACACGGAGCCAGACAGTGCCCCATCTCCCACAGACTGCCCCCCTGTCTCCCCAAAACTCTCCAGCAACATTAAAACACTAAAGGAATGCCTATCAGTGCTGGAGCTGGAGTTTGCGGAGTTCAGGGACTAAAGATGCACCACAAGGCTGAGATCCATGAGCTGAGAGCAGCAGTGAGAGACCAGGAGGAGCAGAGCCAAACCCTGAGGACGGAGCTGCACAGAGCGAGGGAGGAGCTGACCAGGACACCCCAGCACAGCCAGCTGAGGAGCCTGCAGAGCCAGCTGGAGAAGCTAAGAGAGGAGCACAGAGACTGCACTGCACTGACCCCACAACACCTACAACCCCTGACGCACCCACTGACGCACCCACTGATCCACCCACACTCCCCACCACTCCTGACACCCCCACTATCACCAGACCTGCCACTAATACACAAACCCCTAAAACGCCACTCCCCTAAAACACACCCGCTGCCCCCACCACTCCCGACGCAAAACCCGGAGTGGCAGGTCAACACAGAGGTGGTCATTCTGAGCGACTCCAATGGGAAGTTCCTGGATGAGAGGCGCCTCTTCCCTGGGCGAAAAGTGAAAAAGCTTTGGTGCCTGACAGCACAGAGAGCCCTGGAGCTGCTCTCCAAGAGGAGGCTGTGCCAGGTCAAACACATCCTCATCCACACCGGCACTAACGACCTGAGTGCCCGCAGGGGCGATGTGGCCTCAGCCCTGAGACAGGTGGCAAAGAAAGCCACAGAGGAATTCCAAACTGCCAAAATCACCATCTCCACACTGCTGCCCCGCACAGACGTGCCCCTGCACATCATCCAGGCCATCAACGCAGAAGTATCCCGAAGATGTGCCCTCCTCCCCAACGTCCACCTGGCACACCACTGAGACATCCAGCCACATCACCTGTATGACCACGTCCACCTCAACAAGACGGGTGTGAGGAAGGTCCGTTTTTAGTGTTTCTCTGAACACATCCAAGCTTACCTAGGCGCTACATATTCTTTTCAATTACCCGTAATTCTGATCTGTATTTTGGCTTGTTAATAGAAGTTATTGAAGTTGGACTCCTAATTCAAAATAACCAATATGTATCTCAACGTAATTTACTGACAGACATCACTCTTTATCATTTTTACTTTTGAAGGAACTGCTTTGTATTCTGTGTATTGTTTTATTGTAGTGCTGCTTCCTTTCTTGGCCAGGTGTTACTTGCAAAAGTGATTTTATTCTCAATGTAAGCTCAAAGTCAAATAGTTTAAATAAGAAAACAATGTATTGAAATGAGAACATCATGAACCTGTGTAATTGTGCTGAAGGACAAGCACTGAAAGCAGAGAGAATTTTGTGTTTGGCATTGAATAGCCTTAAAGAAAACTATGCCGTTTTTGGAAACTTTCATATTTAAGTTGAATGTAGGCAAAAACATTCCAGTCACTCTGAAGAGAGAATACAGTTTACTGTTCGAATAAGTAGCCCCTGAATTGAAGATAAAAATCAAAAGTGCTGTTCGTAATTAGTTTACACTTTTACATCAGATGTCTTGTTTTTGCGTTCCAAATTGAGGAGTTGTGGCATATAATGTAAATGAAGTTACTTCACTAGTAGTGCGATTTCTACGTTGTGTATGTGTGTTTGTATATATGAACTCATACATTTTTTAAAGATTGTATTTGGAAAACAAATTCAGGTATAGCACGTGTCCCCCTTTTGAATGGGTTCTATATATAACATTTTAAAACGAATGGTTCTGTGTAGAACGCTATGTTTGGGGGTTCTTCATGTAACCCCTTTGAAGGGGTTCTACATAGAACCATAAAGGGATCCACCAGAGCGATTACTCGAGGAACCCTTTATGGTTCTGTGCAGAACAATTTCTTCTAAGAGTGTGGAGTGTCGCCACACAATTTCTCTCAGAGGGCTTTTGACCAATGGCAATCCAATCCTGAATGACGTCACCACTATCCTGTTGTACTTTATGGGAGAGATGTATTAAGTAGTTTATAATGAGAAGAATAACAATAATCACCTGTTTTTCATAGGTTTTGTATCCATGGTCTCCTTCATATTAGGAAAGGAAGTTGATCCATAGCCTACTCAGAGACAACTGAGAGTTGGTCTCTGAGCAGCAGCACAAAGGGGTCGAGTCTCTCAATGTCCGTGTGTTGGAGATATTCCACCATATTGGTCCCAGCCTTTAAAACAATGTTAAAGAAGATGTTAAAGATATTGTAGAAATATATTGCAGAAGAGCAGAACTACAATCACACTTTTTCAATGCTATTGCTGTTTTCTACCTCCCTGGTGAGGTACCAGTGCGGGAAGTTTGAGAGAGTATTTCTAAAATGTGTATGATCCAATACACACAGTTATTTAAAAAGCTGACGTCTTGTACATGCTCACCAGAACCAAGCCTAATTAAATAACACATTTAATATTAAATAAGTACATGTGCAGTAGCCACTTGGACAATTACAGATCCCCAGGTCAAAACACAACAGAAAGACATGGAAGATCGTATTTTCAAATCACATCTGTGGCCCCCCTAACTGTAATTTGGTATTAGTGGGTCAAAGGATTTATTTGGTTCAAGTGATAATAAGATCATATTTTGAAAACAAGCACTACAGGATGTCATATTTAAAATGACTGTGAGTACCTTTCTTTAGTGACGGTTCTGAGGGGGGCAGGGATTAGTTGAGTGTGCTAATTGGAGCTGTGAAGTGTGCAGAGAAAATACAAATGTTTTCTTTTAATATGAAAACAAAGAACTTTTTTTTAACACCGACCTGGGATTGTGTTTCTTTCCAAGTTTCCTTATTGTTTCTGAGAAGAGACTGTTCACTTGCAAAGTGAACTGGACCCGTGTGACTCGCAGGTAAGGAGAGCCCGTGTTGAACTAAGATGGCTACAGTGAGTTTTCCTGGACAAAGCTCGGGCAAAGGATAGCGCAGAGTGCACCTGCACCTGAGATTGTGTTGAGAAGCTTTGTGATAAGAGCAGGTAAAGAGGGAAAAGAAACACAAGTATTTTCTTTGTTTGAAGAACACATTTTGTTTTAACTGAAACGGGACTACAACTTTTGAAAGGGAAATAGTTGCTAGTGCACTGTATTTTTATTGAGTTTATTAGAAGAAAAAAAGCTTATATTTTGGACAGAACGAACTCGTTTGGCATGCAACTAGCAGCAAACGATGAGAAGCAAACAAAACAGTTAGCAAGTTAGCAAGTTACAGGCTGTCCTAGGTCCGGGGGTGCTTATGGTTGTTTATGGGTTCCCTTACCTTAGCCAGTGTCATGTACGGGTGTCCGTACCTTACTGGAGTGTTTGTTTTTATTATAATATATATACATAATATAATATATAATAATGTAATATTTCAGATAAATCGTCACAGTGAGTGACACCAGCATTATTGGTTTTTTGAGAAATAAAAAAACAGAATGTAGAGAAGAAAATGTTGGAAGGAAGTTGGGAGAAAGACTGGTCTCCGAAGGAGCACCGGGACTGGTGGAAGCAACAACAACCAGATAAGACAGAGAAAGGAATTGTGATATTGTGTCAGGTTGGTGAGAATCAAGAAAAGAAAATAACAGAAATGGAAGATCATCATAAACAGTAATGTGAATTGAGAGAAGAAGTTGTGAAAAATACGATAGAATTAATAGAACTACAAGGCAAATTAGAAGGGCAAGAAAAGTGGTCAGAAAAGGTGAAGGTGTAGGTGCGCGATGTGCTGCCGTGTTAGGAGCGCGTCGCGACACAGATCACTCCAAGGACGACAGGCCCGATTGGGATGATTTAGATCGCAAAGCATGGGAATATGAAAAAGGAGGTTTTGCTAGCGCTCCTCTCCCATATAATCCGGAATATAAATCAATCACTGATTTTGGTTATAATAATACATTGTATCCAGATCTGACCGCTCTGAAAACGGTCCCAGCTGCACCCATGCAAGTCAAAACTAGACAGAGTAAAGAGGAAGGTCAATCAATAGTCTATACGACTAAAACCCATGTCCCCTTCTCCCCAGGAGAAAAATAAATGATATGGGCGTCACTCCCAAAATTAAAACCAAACCAGGGTAACACAACTTTTTGGGATATTCTAGATGAAAAGATGGTTATTCACCTCCTTCACCCGCACGATGTACACATCATCGTGAAGGCTAAATGTCCGCCCAACATTTGGATACAGTTACTACGAGAATATCAGACCGGGGAGTGGGCTAATGTAGCCTCTACAGATGAGGAGGAAATAACAGAACTTTTTCACAATGGATCAAGAAAACTGAGATAGTGAAATAATGAAATAATCGAGTGGGATTATTTGACATTTTATTCTAAATAATCATAAGCTTAAATAATAAGTTATAAGGGCTGTTTGAGACACTGCAGGGTCAATAAAACATGCCACAGATCGGATATCTGAATTATCTTTAGATATCAATGTGTATGTGCTTTGTGTGTTTATGTATATGTATAGTTTGAAGGTGATATAAGGTAAATGTCTATGTTTTGGCAATCATTTTAGAATTATATTTAAAAATGTAACAACAGATTTATCATATTCATGAGGAACTTTGGCTCTATACAGAGTGCCTCAAGCATCAGAAATCAGAAAGAAAGACTATTATAAGAAAAGTAATCCAAAATATACATTGAATAAACAGATGGATAATAATAGTAATACATAAATAGTCATGGTGTCTCCACAAGAAGAACCAGAATTTGTTTGTTAAACATCATGTTATGGACAAGCTCTGTCAAAAGTCAAATTCAAGGAAACGAAAGGCTAGAAGAGAGCCTGGTGCAGCCCTGACAGCCTGTGAAAGCAGGAGAATGTAAACAGTCTGGTGACATGTTACAGTCTTTCAGAAAATGTTTGGTTATTGGTGCCTAGCATATAATACCTGAAATGAAAGTCAAAGTAGACCATGGTTTTAAGATGAGTGATGTAGGAAAAGGGTAAGATACCGCAGAAGTATAAGATTACAACTATAGAATAAGTAAGCTCAAGTAATATAAAATGCTTTACAGGAGAAAAGTAAGAATGGAAAGGAAGAGTAAAAGAGAAGGTGTCCTAGGATTATGGGAATCATTATTGAGATCAATGGCCTATTGGCTAATATTTTGTTAGGTACATATATGACTTCAATAAACGAATAATGGAGTGACATCTGTATAAATATAAATAAAACATATTGATAAAAAAACCTGAATACATTTCTTGTAAGAAATTAAGAATAGGAGAAAGAATAGCTGTTAGAATGCAGAGCAATGTTAACCAAAGTTGAAGAGGGTTTGAGTAAGTTGACGAGGGTCTGAGTAAGTTGATAAGGCTTGGGAAGCAGGAAAAGGTGAGTTTGATGTGTGTGAGACAAATGTGCTGCCACTTTTAGCACAGAGAGCTTCTGATGGTGATTGAATGAAACGTGGGAAAATAAATAAACTTGATGTAGGATAAATGAATAAATAATTGAATGAGATATGAGCCGCAGAGACCTCCCACATTGGAAAGTGGACTACAGCAGATAATCCTCTCCTCTCCCAGGGCAGGGTGATTAAGTGGGGACGCGTGTGCAGGTGGACCCAGGTGAGTTGTGAAAGAAAGAAGAAACAAAAATAATAAGGCACGCGTGCAAACAATCAAAATAATACGTGAATAACAAATTAAACAATAAAGTGAAAGATAATCAACACACAAAATAATGGCAATATAGAACCAAACAAAATACACAAGCCATATTGCATAAAGTGAAGTGAAATATAAATATAATAAGTAATGGTGATTAAGGAGCTAATTAACACCGTCCGTGACATTTACATTGGTTGGGTGTGTGGATACCAGTAATAATTTTTGTTTTATTGAAATACAAAATAATTCTATTTTTCCGAAGTGCTGAACTTTAATACAATCTAGAAAGATTAATATTTTTTGTCTTGGGCTATATTATTATTACCATAGTTTTTCTATTGTATAAGTATCTTGGAGTAGAGGCATAGGTGGGCATGTGGGCAGAGGAGTAGGAAGGCCGGTCAAGCAAATAAGCTTGCTAAGGTACGCAGCAGCAGCAAGCAGCCCCCACATCCAGCCAGCCAGCCAGTCTGGCTGGCAGTGACTGAGTGGTTGACAGACGGCAAGCAACGGAATGTACGTGCTCTGTGATGTCATAGCAGTCAGCTGAGAGAGGCTCGTGATGTCATCGCTGAGCTGGCTGGCTGGCTGGCTGGCTGGCTGGCGGGCTGGCTGGCTCTGTGTGTGTGTGTGTTTGTGTGTGTGTCTGTTTTTCTGTTTGTCAGTCTGTCTGTCTGTCTGTCTCTCTCTCTCTCTCTCTCCCTCTCAATTCATTTGTATTGTCAAAAGCAATTGGACATACATACATTCATACATATATATATATATATATATATATATATATATATATATATATACATACATACATACATGCTAGAAAGTCATTACTATGTTATCTTAAAGGCTAACTAAGCAGAACATATATCATTATCGAACAGAGTTCATAGGTCTATACATGGTATTAGGGAACAGGCACGTAGGTCATTCTGTTTGACATTGTCTCCAAGGTTCTCATTGTAAATAACAAAGAGAAATCAAACTACCTTATGGCCTCCTGACCTTCTAGCTTGACCTTATCTTTCTTAAGTATACAAGAGAGAAAAACAGTTGTGAGAAAAGAATTTCTAACTTTCCTTCCACACATACATACATACATACATACATACATACATACAAACCAGAGGCATGCAAAAAAATATAAAGAGGAAGAAAATGTTGTATAGCACATACAAAAGGGATGGTGATGAAACAAAATACATAGAATATGTTGAGCTGCAAAGAGATCTTAAGAAAGGGATCAGGAAAGCAAAGAGGGAAATAGAAAGAAACATAGCTCTTGGAGCTACAACCAATGCAATGAGCTTTTTTCAAAATTACAACAGCAAGCGGTCAATTAAGGAGGAGGTGAAACAGATAAAGGGCAAAAATGGAGGTATCTTGGAAAACGAACAAGATGTGGCAAATATTCTAAATTAGTATTTCACAGAGGTTTTTACAAAAGAAAAAACAGATGACATGCCACAGGTTGACAATCAATCCAGTCAAACCCTAAGAGAGATCAGGATAAATGAGGAGGAGGTACTAAAGGGACTAGCAGAATTAAAATCAAACAAATCACCTGGGCCAGATGGGATATTTCAAACAGTACTTAAAGAAATGAGGGAAATTATGTATAGGCCGTTAACTCGATTATTTCAAATGACACTTAGAACAGGGGATGTTCCCACTGACTGGAAGACAGCAAATTTCATACCAATCCACAAGAAAGGGGACAAAACTGAGCCAGGAAATTACAGACCAATCAGTCTCACCTGCATCACCTGTAAAATGTTGGAAAAAATGATTAGACAGAAAATAGAGGAGCATCTCAATGAAAACCATATTCTTGGAGATAGTCAACATGGGTTTAGACGAGGCAGATCATGTCTTACTAACTTAATACATTTTTTTGAACATACAACTGCAGCTGTAGATCACGTGAAAGCATATGATATGATATACTTAGATTTCCAAAAAGCTTTTGATAAGGTTCCACACCAAAGACTGATCCTCAAATTGGAAGCTGTAGGCATTCAGGGTCATGTAAGTAGATGGATTATGAACTGGTTGATGTATAGGAAACAGATTAGAGGAGTCACTTCTAACTGGAGTGAGGTTGTTAGTGGAGTTCCACAGGGATCAGTACTAGGGCCTTTGCTTTTTCTAATCTATATTAATGATCTGGACTCTGGGATACTTAGCAACCTTGTCAAATTTGCAGATGATACTAAAATAGGTGGCTTAGCAGATACAATCTTGGCAGCACATGCTATTCAGAGGAACTTAGATAAATTCAGTTGTGGGCTGACACCTGGCAAATGAAATTCAATGTGGACAAGTGCAAGGTAATACATGCAGTAAAACAAAAATGTCCACTATAATTACACTATGGGAGGTACAGATCTAGATGAAGTAATGCATGAGAAAGACCTAGGAATCTATGTGGATTCACTTTCTCCATCCAAACAATGTGGGGAAGCAATACAAAAGGCATACAGAATGCTAGGGTATATCGTCAAAAGTGTAGAATTTAAGTAATGTTAAGACTGTACAATGCGCTAGACCTCATCTGGAATACTGTGTACAGTTCTGGGCACCACACTTCAAGAAGGATATTGCTGCTTTAGAGACAGTTCAGAGGAGAGCAACCAGACTTATTCCAGGTCTGAAGGGAAAGTCCTACTCGGAGAGACTGAGGGAACTGAACCTTTTCACCCTGGAACAGAGGAGATTACGTGGGGACTTGATCCAAGTCTTCAAAATCATGAAAGGTTCCTCAAACCAGAGGAGCTTTTCCAGATCAGCAGGGACACACGCACCAGGGGACAACAAATGGAAATTGGGCTTCAAGGCATTCAAGATGGAAAGTGGTAGAAGCTGAAAGTTTGGGAACATTTAAAAATAGACTGGATAGGATCCATGGATCACTTAGATATTAATGGACACCAAACGAGCATGATGGGTCGAATGGCCTCCTCTCGTTTGTAAACTTTCTTATGTTCTTATGTTCTTATGAATGTTCCCTAAGCATGTTTCAAATGTTCCCTAATTTATGTTACAAATGTGCCTTAGCACCTCTCTCTCTCTCTCTCTCTCTCTCTCTCTCTCTCTCTCTCTGTCTCAATTCAGTGCATTTGTATTGTCAAAGCAATTGGACATGCATACATACATACATACATATATATGGAAAATAAACAATATGTGTACATCTCTGCATTAATGGTGCCCTAACAGATGTGCAAGTTACATGACAGACAGACAGACAGACACTCACACACACTTTCACACACACACACACACACACACTTTCACAGACAGACAGACAGACAGACAGACACACACACACACACACACACACTTGTATACCTGACACGTATAGAAGACTGGATAGGGAGATATAAATAGCAATGGGGAGACTCTTGTACTTGGTGTGGCTCTATCCATATAGTGGGGCCAGCAGCCACTTAGCAGGTGTAGCAATAGAAGCTCAGCCTGGGGAGACTGGATTTAGCATTTCCTCTCCATTTTGATAACTATCCTTAATCATTTCTGCAAAATACTTCTATGATACCTATGTATGTTTTTTACTTGTACTATATTATACTATCAAGTATCAGTGTACACATACAATGTGACCTGTTACATTAATACAGAGGCCACGGAAGGCCAGATCACTAATAGCCACTGTCCCCTGATATTACACTTTTTTACAATCACTTTGGCACTCATTTCAGAACCTTGATGTCATTTTTCAAAACTCTAGACACAAAACTCACACCCGATGATCAAAATGCACATTTTTCAATTGCTTGGATACAATACACATCAACCTCAGATCATTTGTTCATTGAACTAAAATGATACAACTTAACGTCAAAGTATTACCATTTCAAAATGCCATTCACACATTACATCTGAGATCACTGTCTATTCATTTCATTACAAAGATCTAACTATCAATTGATACAGCTGCTCAAAATGATAAGTGACTGTTGCATTACTCTTAATTCATAGTTTTATGGAAACTGACGAACAGTATTCCATGTTTCGATCATGAAAGTTTCAGGATAATGAGATCCATTGACACCAATAACCGAGGAGCATGAACCAGTTGGACTACATTATCTATGGATGTAATATTTCATCATCATTCATCATCATGTAGCACTTTTCCACACCATGTTTTCAGTGTGGAAGGAAAGTTAGAAATTCTTTCTCTAATACCTGTTTTTCTCTCTTGTATACTTAAGAAAGATAAGGTCAAGCTAGAAGGTCAGGCCAGAAGGTAGTTTGATTTCTGCTTGTTATTTACGATGAGAATCTTGGAGACAATGTCAAACAGTATGATTGAAGTGCCTGCTCCCTAATCCATGTGTTGATCTATGAACTCTGTCCTATAATGATATAAATTCTGCTTAGCTAACTTTTAAGATAACATAGTAATGACTTTCTGATTATAACCAGCTCTTTGATTTTTGTGTATAAAAGCTCTGACTGTTAAAATGAAGGCAGAGCGACTTTGGGATCTTCTTGAGTCACTGTTCCTCTCCACGCTGCGTGTATTAAAGGCATTGCAACTAACGCTCCAACCTGGTTGAAGATGATTGTTCTTCCACATCAGATTTGACATTACTGTATGTATGCAGGCCCTTGTAATTGCTTTTCCAATACTGCCAACTGGTTATTGATGATTGATTTCACATTGTGGTACGAGTATCGAGTGAAATGAGTGCTATCCACCCCAGCAACACAGTGATAACATGGAGCCGGCAGGTGATCCAGGTCACAATAGAGGTCAAGCAGTGGGAGGAGGAAGACGTGGTGGTCAAAGGAATGGAAGGGGACATGCACCCCTTCTGAGAGGTGGTCGTGGGCCTCGTCATAGAGGAGGGCTTAGGCCTCACCAGAGAGGCAGCCATGGGCCTCATTTGAGAGGTGTTGGGGGAACGTGGTAGAGGACAAGGCCACGGACCAGACAGCGGCAGCAACAGCAAATAGTGTCCAGTGAAATCCGAGAAATAGTTGTAGAACATGTTGTAAATCATGGCATGACCATGACTGAGGCAGCTACAATGATTCAATCAAACCTCAGAATCAACTCAGGATCAACTGTGGCCTCAATCATCAGAAATGTCCGTACTGAGAAGCGGCAAGTCTTCAGCATGCATTAAACATTAGGCTACTCTCAATTGTAAAATGACTGTATACTGCATACCAATGTGTAGCACAGAGTATAGTGTGCCTTTTGAAAGAAATGCAGACAGAGTGAAGCAGCTGATGACTGAGTATGTTCAGGTATGTTCAGTTTCAAAATGCCTCTTGTGAAAAATGGTTGTGAGAACCTGAACCTGAACACAGGGCTGATGGAAATTTAGAAGTACAGTAATCAATCCTTTGTTTTGCTTTTTACACTAAGCCAGGTGAGGAACACTGCAGTTGACATTTTACTGTAGTTTTGTTCGTTTTTGTAGCTAATTATTGTTGCATGGATTCAAAGAAACCTATGGTGTGATTTGATTGTATTGCATCAATACATTTCAGATTTTGTTCAATGATTCCACTGTGTCTGTAGTATTCTCTCTACTAGTCCTTTTACAGTGATGTATTTATGTGTAGTACCATAATGAAACATGTATCACATATTTTGTACTACAATATTTAATGATTGTACGAACAACTACACAGTGAAACTATCGGTATCTTCTGTGTTACTATGTTACTATGGTATTTCATGATAAATTAGTTATTTGAACCAACAAGTCTGCAAGTGCTAGGTTTCTTTAAATATATGAATGCACAATGCAATGTTTTGAACATTGGACAGCCTGTGTTACAAGTGATGACCGTTTTGAGTTTTGTGTCTAGAGTTTTGAAAAATGACATCAAGGTTCTGAAATGAGTGACAAAGTGATTGTAAAAAACTGTATATTCATCCTATTTAATGTGCTCTTTTAAAATGTACTTTTCTTTTTTATGTTGCCATTTCTGTTCTACCAATGTTTCAGTTGTTAGCCAAAGATTGACAGAGTACATCTCATACACACAGGCCAGACAGCAAAGATTTCTTTTTGAAATTCAATTACAAATGCTGCATGAACTCATCAATACGATTAGAGCTCCTGAAAGCAATATAACTAACTCACTCTACAGCATCTCATTAGCAGTGAAAAGAAACCAAGAAAGTTGGGACAGTCGACTGTTTACCACTATGTAACATCACCTTTTCTTTTAATAACACTTATTAAGCACTTGGGCACTGAAGACACCACTTGGTTAAGTTTAGCAAGCGGGATTTTCCCCCATTCATCCATTATGCATTTCCTCAGCTGCGCAACTACACAGGGCCTTCGTTGTCTTAATTTGCACTTCATAGTGCGCCACACATTCTCAATTCGGAGACAGGTCAGGACTGCAGGCAGGCCATGCTAGCACCCGCACTCTCTGCCTATGCAACCATGCGCTTGAAATCTGGGCAGAATGTGGTTTGGCGTTATCCTGCTGAAAAATGCAGGTACGTCCCTGGAAAAGACAATGTCTGGATGGCAGCATATGTTGCTCCAAAATGTGTACATCTCTTTCTGCAAAAATGGTGCCCTCACAGATGTGCGAGTTACATGACAGACACTCATACACACTGTCACACCCATACACACACAAACACACACTTTCACAGACAGACACACGCACACACACACACACACACACACACACACTTTCACAGACAGACAGACAGACACACTTTCACACACAATCACTTTCACAGACAGACACACACACACACTTTCACACAGAGACAGACACACACACACTTACATACATACATACATACATACATACATACATACAGTGCTGATTTTGTACATTTGCCCACTGACAAAGAAATGATCAGTCTATAATTTTAATGGTAGGTGTATTTTAGCAGTGAGAGACAGAATAACAACAAGAAAATCCAGAAAAACGCATTTCAAAAAAGTTATGAATTGATTTGCATGTTAATGAGGGAAATAAGTAATAAGGGAAATAATAAGGGAAATAAGATGCACACCCATTGACACAAATCTTATTCTATCCCCTTGGTTCTGGAGGCTCCATGTGACTGAGGACAAATGGATTTAGTATCAAAGGCAATAAACCTCATGACTCAAGGAAAACCAAAGGATGCATTGGAAAGATACTATTACAAAGGTCACTCTGCTCCATGAGACACCTTCAGGACATTCTGTACATTCACATTTAGGGACACACACTTATCGCTCTCCCAGACAGCAGGGACACCCTTACACTCGCCGTACACACATATACACCCCACGTGGAAGGGTTGGGATGAAGGAGCTGAAAACGCAGCGTCAAATCTTCCTAACCCCTAAGGGGATTTGCTTGTAACTGACAAACATAACTTTTTGGCTTCTTTCTGCTTTGCTCTATTGCCAAACAGCAGAGAATGAAGACTCTGTATAGGAAGTTGAAGAAAGTGTTTTGTGATAACTATATAATGTTTTATATTAATACTAGCATTAGAAGTAGTTTGTATACAGACTGAGCAGATTAGATTTAGCAGCACAAGTAAAGGGTCAACAAGGTTGGTTTGTTAGAAACTCCTGTCAGTAATGAAAGATCACACAGTGCCGAAATAGCCTACAGATGTCTGCTGAGAATTTGTTTATGACTTAATCGTTTCTCCAGATAGGCAGGAATTGTTTCTGTTAACGAGCGATTGACACTAGGTAAATGACGACCGTGGGATCGCATCTTCCTAGTGCACATCAAAGACGGACATCTGCTTTGGATCCATCACCTCTTCACGGGAGGACAGATCATAAAACGGACCCGGACCTGTATCTTCTGATTGGATGAACGGCCATAAGATGTTACGTCATTTTCCTATAAAGCTGCACTCATGTTGGTAAACATTAAGTTCTCACTGAAGGAATTATTCCTGACGTGGGGCTTCCGAGCGGCTTGATTAAAGTTCTATTTGCTTTATCTCCACGATTTCTCCACTTATTTCCCACACGGTTCTACACCATATAATCACAGTTTAAACGATATTAAATCAAATCGCAGCCAATCAGCTTTTCTTCATTTTGAAATCATTTAATGAGAGCATTACATTTATTTTGGTAAGACTAAATTAGAATGCATATTTCCTGTAACCAACTAAACACATTTATACATTTTGCTACAAGTAAGACTTTAAAAATAGATCATGTAGTACTGTATACCCGCTGCTACAGCCATCACTGTGATTCTCTCTCCGTCACAAAAGAGGCACGTCATCAGGGGCCCAGTTGATAAGGACAGTACAGGAACCTAAAACATGCACTGCAGCAGTCACATGATTCACAGCAAAAAAAATGTTACAATACAGCTTCATGTGAAACCCTCAAAACCCAGCACAGAAGACTGGTGAATAATCATGTACTGGCACTAGGAAACACATGAAAACAAAAAACAATAAGCTCGTACCTTATCCATATTAAGATCTCTTTGTAGTGGCCTTACATAGATCATGGCAGAGCCAATGTGGATTTCTGGGTCCCTTCAATATTTCATGAGTACCCCTCATCAGGGCAAGGAATAACATCCAAGATCCTGAAATCTTCATGAGTTCAAATCCAGCCCCTCACTCAGTTTAGGATACGATTCCAAGAACTGATTTCTGAATCCTTCACAACTGCGCTCACATCCTGACATGAAATACAACTCAAATGTGAATCTAATGAACATCTTACTCACTAATAGACAACCTTGGATTCACAATAGGTTTCTATTCTTTTCATTTGTATAGCATGTGCACGTAGAACAAGCGAATGGATCACAAACGGGCAAATATTCCCGATCTGAATTCCACACATTTCATTAGGAGAGGCATCTGAAAGGATTTGGGGAGCTTTCAAATTGTAATAGTTGATGATATTTCAGTAGCACAGGACAGTGCTTTAATAAAACGTCTAAAATATCCAAGGTACATATAACATTACATGTCACTCATATAGCTGTCTTGTTTTCCCAATGTTTCTTGTGCTGTGCAGTATATGTACAACTAAATAACACTTTATAAGATCTGTCTTCTAGGTGTTTTACGGTGCTGCTCCGGTTGCGCTGCGGGTTAAACGCCCAGAGCATCAGAGCGGCGGCGTCGGAGCAGCACTGGGCCCCCAAACAGCGCGGCTCGAAACCTACATAGAGCCAAACATTTTAACCTTTTGACTTGTCCATTATAACCTCAATTAAATCATTAATATCATATATAACTCTTTTAATAATCATTATTGTAATCATCGCTTCACTGCACCGGCTCTTTTCATGCTGTATTACAGCAGTGCTCTGTTCACACAATCTCTCTCTCTCTCTCTCAATTCAATTCAATTCAATTCAAGGGTGCTTTATTAGCATGACAAACAGTTTCGTAGTGTTGCCAAAGCAGTTAATATTATATACATAAATTGAAAAATAATAAAAGGTAAGAAAAATAATGTATAAATAAAATCTTAATAGACATGTACATTTACTTTATTTATACTTAACAAGTTTACAGCTGGTGCTCCTGTATGTTTTCACAGTGAGCCCCTCAGGCTGTGGCAGGCGGCTACATATTGGGCGGCCAGGGGGGCAGTGTGTTCCTCCCCCAGGAGGATAGCTATTTGTTTTTCATGTATCAATTCAGAAAATGATTTTACAATATTTATGAATTTATTAAAGAATGTGTCCCTTATTTTGGCATATTTATTGCAGTGGAGGAGGAAGTGCATCTCTGTCTGGACCTCTCCTGTCTCGCAGTGACCACAGCGCCGCTCCTCTCTGGGCAGCCAGCTCTGCCTGTGTCGGCCTGTCTCTATGGCCAGGCTGTGGTCACTGAGCCTGTACTTGGTCAGGATGCGTCTCTGCTTCGTATCTCTGACAGTGAAGAGATACTCTGTCAGGGTGTTTTCTCTGTTTAGGGCCCGATAGCAATCCAGTTTACTTTGGGAATTTGGTTTCATTGTTCCAATGTTCCAGATAGGAGGTTTTGATTATCTTTATGATTTGGTTGACTCTAATTGGGGGCAGGTAAGCAGTGCTGACCTGAAGCTGGTCTCTGTTCGCAGTATTAGCGGGGGTCAGTGCCGTGAGCTTCAGGGCCAGCTGACTCAGGGGACTCTTTTCAGGGCTGAACTCTTGGGTTTGGAGGACCTTGTACTGCAGTGAGTCTGACTCACTTTTCTTCAGGTGCACCAGAATTGCAGTGCTCTTTTCTTTATATTAATGAGAGTTGGGTAGCGGCCTAATTCTGCCCTGCATGCGTGGTTTGGTGTGTTCTTCTTCTGATTGTGTAGAAAGCTCTTCTTGTTTTGTCTTTGAGTGCCTTCACTGCCAGGTTAAAGTCAGGGGTGCTGAGGACCATGTTGAACAATTTAAGCTCAGCCTCCTGCAGTTGTGCGCTGCTGTGTTTGAGCATCTCAGTGCTGATGCTGTCCGGGATGCAGGCTTTTCTGGGTGGAAGTGCCTGGAGCTTTTTAGATATTTCCTGTAGGGTGATTGGAGCATCAGTTGGGTTTTGATTATTTTTAATTGATTGTTCGAGTAATTTCAGTTTTTCCCTGGGTTCAATTTGTTTGTGTGTCAGATCATTTTGTTGGATATCTTTATAAAGCTTTTCAAAGTATTTTTTCCAAATGGTTCCATTTTGTATTGCCAATTCTTGTTGTTTTGTTGAATTTAAATTGTTCCACATTTCCCAGAACTGGATGTTTTTGATTGGATAGGTGCCTTAAATTTGTTCGTATTGATTTACACTCATCATCAAACCATGTCTGTGTGTGTGTGTGTGATTCTGGTTTATCTTTTTCTTTGTCTTTTTAAGATTTGCCATTGTGGCTGCAATTTTAAATATTTGATTGATATCATTTATGGCCAGATTTAGTCCTGAGATGTCAGGCTGATACTGTGAGCTGAGGAAAGAGTTGATGATGTTGGTTATTTCTGTAGAACTGATTGCTTTGTTAAATTCCTCTGTGCTGTTTGGAGCCCATCTGTATGTTTAATTAAGGTTGTACAGCTTACCGGGCTGTGTCTGTGTGTTGCTGGCCTGACTTCTGCTTTTCAGAATCGATTTGCAATGGTCATTTTGACCAATTAAGCCCAAGAATTGAGTCAATTAAGTTGTCAAGGACTACCCAGTGAAGACGTGAACTCACGACTAGGTCACACTGTGAGCTCACCAGAGCAGACATTACACTGAGCTCACTGTGAGCTCACTTAGCGCTTTTCCAGCGACATGGTGCCGGTGCTGGAGCCGGAGCTGCTGCTCGGCCTGGGATCCAGGTGATCTTTTTTGAACCGGCCCGCTTTTCCACCGGTTTTGACGTCACTGGATGTGGGCGTTCCCAAGCATGGAGTAGAAGTGGAGAAACACAGCAATAGTAGTCAGCACCGAGGCGACTGCGTCTTTAAACCCCATTTAACATCACAATCAAACTCATTCCGCGTCTATGGCAAATCGTAACCCTAATGTTACAAATGTTCCCTAAATATGTGTTTTGCAGAATACACAAGCAAACGTTATGGAATATCAGCATTTTATCGACACACATGATAGAACTTATTGTTCTTTAACATTGATGAGAATAATTAACATGAATAAACTTACTGCTGAAGATGTAACCCTTACCCAGTGGCTAACCCTAACTATGTTACAAATGTTCCCTAAACACTTATTTTGCAGGATCAATAAAAAATTGTTAGGATTTTTTAAACTTTTACTGACACACATAGTTAATAGCAATGTGTTATAACTTTACCGAAAATAATAATCTGTATATCTTTAATTGTTTAGACGTTATTAAGATATAATGCATCTTTCACATAGGGAACATTTGTAACATGTTAGGAAAAACAAACACATGATTTGAAAATATTCATAATCATACAATTTGTCAGGCTTCATAAGAATGGTATTTATAACATACTCTGTAAAAATCAAGCAAATAGCATTTGTGGTTCACGAGAAAATATATATATATAATCAAAGCTATCAGACTATAGCAGCCGGTGTATGAAGACACATACGATTATACAGCATTATTTGGCAGCTTCGCAAGACCTAATTTGAAACGTTGTTGGTAAGTTAGATAATTAGTGGGGACCCTCTATTTGCAGTTCTTCCCCTCCATAATTGCTAAAATAAAGTTTTACTGACATTTTATTGACCCTACCACTGCATAGGGCACATCTGTAACATGAACGCTACTGAATGGCACATACATTGAAAACTACGGAGAACTGAGACAAATCCACTTTACACTTCGTAAATAATCTTAAAACGTTTCCAACCAAGGCAACACCCACTTGAAATACGTTCACTCTCATTTTTGGTAAACAAAAAGAGAGATTGTTACATATGTTCCCTATGATGCATCTACAGAGAGAGAGAGAGAGAGAGAGAGAGAGGTGCTAAGGCACATTTGTAACATAAATTAGGGAACATTTGAAACATGCTTAGGGAACATTCATAAGAACATAAGAACATAAGAACATAAGTAAGTTTACAAACGAGAGGAGGCCATTCGACCCATCATGCTCGTTTGGTGTCCATTAATATCTAAGTGATCCATGGATCCTATCCAGTCTATTTTTAAATGTTCCCAAACTTTCAGCTTCTACCACTTTCCATCTTGAATGCCTTGAAGCCCAATTTCCATTTGTGTCCCCTGGTTCGTGTGTCCCTGCTGATCTGGAAAAGCTCCTCTGGTTTGAGGAACCTTTCATGATTTTGAAGACTTGGATCAAGTCCCCACGTAATCTCCTCTGTTCCAGGGTGAAAAGGTTCAGTTCCCTCAGTCTCTCCGAGTAGGACTTTCCCTTCAGACCTGGAATAAGTCTGGTTGCTCTCCTCTGAACTGCCTCTAAAGCAGCAATATCCTTCTTGAAGTGTGGTGCCCAGAACTGTACACAGTATTCCAGATGAGGTCTAGCGCATTGTACAGTCTTAACATTACTTCCCTTGTTTTAAATTCTACACTTTTGACGATATACCCTAGCATTCTGTATGCCTTTTGTATTGCTTCCCCACATTGTTTGGATGGAGAAAGTGAATCCACATAGATTCCTAGGTCTTTCTCATGCATTACTTCATCTAGATCTGTACCTCCCATAGTGTAATTATAGTGGACATTTTTGTGTCCTGCATGTATTACCTTGCACTTGTCCACATTGAATTTCATTTGCCAGGTGTCAGCCCACAACTGAATTTATCTAAGTTCCTCTGAATAGCATGTGCTGCCAAGATTGTATCTGCTAAGCCACCTATTTTAGTATCATCTGCAAATTTGACAAGGTTGCTAAGTATCCCAGAGTCCAGATCATTAATATAGATTAGAAAAAGCAAAGGCCCTAGTACTGATCCCTGTGGAACTCCACTAACAACCTCACTCCAGTTAGAAGTAACTCCTCTAATCTGTTTCCTATACATCAACCAGTTCATAATCCATCTACTTACATGACCCTGAATGCCTACAGCTTCCAATTTGAGGATCAGTCTTTGGTGTGGAACCTTATCAAAAGCTTTTTGGAAATCTAAGTATATCATATCATATGCTTTCACGTGATCTACAGCTGCAGTTGCATGTTCAAAAAAATGTATTAAGTTAGTAAGACATGATCTGCCTCGTCTAAACCCATGTTGACTATCTCCAAGAATATGGTTTTCATTGAGATGCTCCTCTATTTTCTCCACTTTCTTGTGGATTGGTATGAATTTTGCTGTCTTCCAGTCAGTGGGAACATCCCCTGTTCTAAGTGTCATTTGGAATAATCGAGTTAGCGGCCTATACATAATTTCCCTCATTTCTTTAAGTACTGTTGGAAATATCCCATCTGGCCCAGGTGATTTGTTTGATTTTAATTCTGCTAGTCCCTTTAGTACCTCCTCCTCATTTATCCTCATCTCTCTTAGGGTTTGACTGGACTGATTGTCAACCTGTGGCATGTCATCTGTTTTTTCTTTTGTAAAAACCTCTGTGAAATACTCATTTAGAATATTTGCCACATCTTGTTCGTTTTCCAAGATACCTCCATTTTTGCCCTTTATCTGTTTCACCTCCTCCTTAATTGACCGCTTGCTGTTGTAATTTTGAAAAAAGCTCATTGCATTGGTTGTAGCTCCAAGAGCTATGTTTCTTTCTATTTCCCTCTTTGCTTTCCTGATCCCTTTCTTAAGATCTCTTTGCAGCTCAACATATTCTATGTATTTTGTTTCATCACCATCCCTTTTGTATGTGCTATACAACATTTTCTTCCTCTTTATATTTTTTTGCATGCCTCTGGTTTGTATGTATGTATGTATGTATGTATGTATGTATGTGTGGAAGGAAAGTTAGAAATTCTTTTCTCACAACTGTTTTTCTTTCTTGTATACTTAAGAAAGATAAGGTCAAGCTAGAAGGTCAGGACAATGTCAAACAGAATGACCTATGTGCCTGTTCCCTAATACCATGTGTAGACCTATGAACTCTGTTCTATAATGATATACACTCACCTAAAGGATTATTAGGAACACCATACTAATACTGTGTTTGACCCCCTTTCGCCTTCAGAACTGCCTTAATTCTACGTGGCATTGATTCAACAAGGTGCTGAAAGCATTCTTTAGAAATGTTGGCCCATATTGATAGGATAGCATCTTGCAGTTGATGGAGATTTGTGGGATGCACATCCAGGGCACGAAGCTCCCGTTCCACCACATCCCAAAGATGCTCTATTGGGTTGAGATCTGGTGACTGTGGGGGCCAGTTTAGTACAGTGAACTCATTGTCATGTTCAAGAAACCAATTTGAAATGATTCGACCTTTGTGAGATGGTGCATTATCCTGCTGGAAGTAGCCATCAGAGGATGGGTACATGGTGGTCATAAAGGGATGGACATGGTCAGAAACAATGCTCAGGTAGGCCGTGGCATTTAAACGATGCCCAATTGGCACTAAGGGGCCTAAAGTGTGCCAAGAAAACATCCCCCACACCATTACACCACCACCACCAGCCTGCACAGTGGTAACAAGGCATGATGGATCCATGTTCTCATTCTGTTTACGCCAAATTCTGACTCTACCATCTGAATGTCTCAACAGAAATCGAGACTCATCAGACCAGGCAACATTTTTCCAGTTTTCAACTGTCCAATTTTGGTGAGCTTGTGCAAATTGTAGCCTCTTTTTCCTATTTGTAGTGGAGATGAGTGGTACCCGGTGGGGTCTTCTGCTGTTGTAGCCCATCCGCCTCAAGGTTGTACGTGTTGTGGCTTCACAAATGCTTTGCTGCATACCTCGGTTGTAACGAGTGGTTATTTCAGTCAAAGTTGCTCTTCTATCAGCCTGAATCAGTCGGCCCATTCTCCTTTGACCTCTAGCATCAACAAGGCATTTTTGCCCACAGGACTGCCGCATACTGGATGTTTTTCCCTTTTCACACCATTCTTTGTAAACCCTAGAAATGGTTGTGCGTGAAAATCCCAGTTACTGAGCAGATTGTGAAATACTCAGACCGACCCGTCTGGCACCAACAACCATGCCACGCTCAAAATTGATAAAATCGCCTTTCTTTCCCATTCAGACATTCAGTTTGGAGTTCAGGAGATTGTCTTGACCAGGACCACACCCCTAAATGCATTGAAGCAACTGCCATGTGATTGGTTGGTTAGATAATTGCATTAATGAGAAATTGAACAGGTGTTCCTAATAATCCTTTAGGTGAGTGTATGTTCTGCTTAGTTAGCCTTTAAGATAACATAGTAATGACTTTCTAGCATGTATGTATGTATGTATATATATATATATATATATATATATATATGTATGAATGTATGTATGTCCAATTGCTTTGACAATACAAATGAATTGAGAGGGAGAGAGAGAGAGAGAGAGACAGACAGACAAACAGACACACACACAAACACACACACACACAGAGCCAGCCAGCCAGCCAGCTCAGCCATGACATCACGAGCCTCTCTCAGCTGACTGCTATGACATCACAGAGCACGTACATTCCGTTGCTTGCCGTCTGTCAACCACTCAGTCACTCCCAGCCAGACTGGCTGGCTGTCTGGATGGGGGGGCTGCTTGCTGCTGCTGCGTACCTTAGCTAGCTTATTTGCTTGACCGGCCTTCCTACTCCTCTGCCCACATGCCCACCTATGCCCGATCTGCTGTTCACCTGGATCACAGCTCCGCCCCAACAAGGCAGATCCTCCCAAAAATGGTACAAACTGATCCACGTTCCCCTCCACGGAAAACTTTAGCCCAAAATAAGGGACACATTCTGTAACAACATAATGGATGCCCACCCAACCTGTGACAAATCTGAGAAAAAAGAAAAACACTCAGTCCTCCTGGGGGAGGGACACACAGCCACCCTGGCTGCCCAATATGTCAGCGCCTACCACAGCCTGAGGGACACAGTGACACACGAGCACCGGCTGTAAATATAATGTAAATACTCGTTTGTAATGCATGTCGTTGTATTTCAAAAAAGGAATCTGGAAATAGTAAACCTATTTTCTTTATGTGTATGTATTAAAGATATTAAAGATTAAAGATTAAAGATCACATTTTATTACATTTTCTTTTTCTGTACTTGATTACATGATTCATAATTCTATTATTCATTTTCCGTGTATATGTATATATGTATGTATGTGTGTGTATATATATATATGTATATGTATGTATGTCCAATTGCTTTGACAATACAAATGAATTGAATTGAGAGGGAGAGAGAGAAATAGAGAGAGAGAGAGAGGAATATGAGCTCCTAAAAACATTTGTTTTTATACATAAGCAGATTTAATTTGTCATTTACAAATGAATATATAGCACTATAAACATACACAGAAGACATGGAATAGAAATTCAGAAGAAAAAGTATTCAAAAAATAATAATTTTAAGAAAAACACAAAAAGAAGAAAGCAGAGAGACAGTTCTGGAAGAAAAGTGAGAAAAGAAAAGCTGAAGACAAGAATTGGAGGTAAGACCTTTCACCTATAGAGACAAATTATTAAACAAAACAATATATATTAATAAAATAAATAAGCATTCTCAGTAGTTGACTCAGCCAATGAAAATGCAGAGCTCCGATTTGAATAGAGTGACAGTAGGAGAGAGCCCAACTGCCACTGAGACTGATACAAATCTATCGAACAGCAGTCTGACTGCAGAGCTGCCTTTTGAAATCCGATACCCTGAAGACATTCGCTCTGCACAGGCTAAGAAGGACTACAAACAAGCTGTGATGAGAGCATCTCATGAGACCCTCATCCTAGACTACACCGGTAATGGAGAAAACAGGGTCAAGAACAATCTACTGTTCTACACTCAGTACCCCACCGCCTTTCACAAAACCCTGTGCCAGACATACGCCAATAACAACAAGAGGGGCATTAGCAGAGGCAGGCAGATCTCAGTGCTGGTAGAGAAAGACACAGACAGTGTGATGCTCACTTTTAATGTATACCACAACGGGACCATCATGGTGCAGGGCAGCGAGAGTAGCCTGGACCAATTATCTCTCGGCTTCCACACCTCAAAGCAGCAGACTGAGGTAGAGAAACGTGCCAGAGCCAGCCACCCTGCAGTCTGCCCCCAGCCACACGGAGCCAGACAGTGCCCCATCTCCCACAGACTGCCCCCCTGTCTACCCAAACTCTCCAGCAACATTAAAACACTAAAGGAATGCCTATCAGTGCTGGAGCTGGAGTTTGCGGAGTTCAGGGAGCAGATCCTGAGCACCCTGGCCCAGACCTCCTTGTGCGATCAGCTCCGGGATGAGATGCACAGACTAAAGATGCAGCACAAGGTTGAGATCCATGAGCTGAGAGCAGCAGTGAGAGACCTGGAGGAGCAGAGCCAAACCCTGAGGACGGAGCTGCGCAGAGCGAGGGAGGAGCTGACCAGGACACCCCAGCACAGCCAGCTAAGGAGCCTGCAGAGCCAGCTGGAGGAGCTAAGAGAGGAGCTACACATCACTGGAGCACAGAGACTGCACTGCACTGACCCCACAACACCTCCAACCCCTGACACCTCCAACACTGATGCACCCACTGATCCACCCACACTCCCCACCACTCCTGACACCCCCACTATCACCAGACCTGCCACTAATACACAAACCCCTGAAACGCCACTCCCCCAAAACACACCCGCTGCCCCCACCACTCCCGACGCAAACCCGGAGTGGCAGGTCAACACAGAGGTGGTCATTCTGAGCGACTCCAATGGGAAGTTCCTGGATGAGAGGCGCCTCTTCCCTGGGTGAAAAGTGAAAAAGCTTTGGTGCCCGACAGCACAGAGAGCCCTGGAGCTGCTCTCCAAGAGGAGGCTGTGCCAGGTCAAACACATCCTCATCCACACCGGCACTAACAACCTGAGTGCCCGCAGGGGCGATGTGGCCTCAGCCCTGAGACAGGTGGCAACGAAAGCCACAGAGGAATTCCCAACTGCCAAAATCACCATCTCCACACTGCTGCCCCGCACAGACGTGCCCCTGCACATCATCCAGGCCATCAACGCAGAAGTGTCCCGAAGATGTGCCCTCCTCCCCAACGTCCACCTGGCACACCACTGAGACATCCAGCCACATCACCTGTATGACCACGTCCACCTCAACAAGACGGGTGTGAGGATCTTCGCAAAGGTCCTCAAGGACACAACCCTGGGCCGAAACCCCACACACCCCCACCCCATATCTTGTTCATTTTCCAAAATACTTCAATTTTTGCCCTCTATCTGTTTCACTTCATCCTTTATTGACCTCTTGCTGTTGTAGTATTGAAAAAAGCTCTTTGCATTCGTTATAGAGCTATGTTTCTTTCTATTTCCCTCTTTGCTTTCCTGATCCCTTTCTTAAGATCTATTTGCAGTTCACCATATTCTTTGTATTTTGTTTAGTCTCTATCCCTTTTGTATGCGCTATACCACATTTTCTCTCTCTTCAAATTTTTTTGCATACTTCCATTAAACCATTTTGGCCAATGTTTTTTGGTCCTCAATTTGCTAAGTTTTGGTATAAATTTCTCCTGAGCCTCAAGTAGTATATTCTTAAATATACCCATCCATTTTCAACTGAATCTGATCCAGTGTGCTCCAGTCTACCTCTTCCAAGTGTCGCCTCATACCTTCAAGGTTTGCTTTTCTAAAATTGTAGACCATTGCTTTAGACTTGGGCCTTGTTTCTAGAAAGAATGCCTCAAAGATGACCATATTGTGATCACAGTTTGCTATTGATTCTATAACTAATGTCCCTCTGACTCTATCTAACATCTCGGTTATTTGAAGGGAAATCTGTCAAGGTCACTGTTAAGGTACAACGCTTCAGTTGAAGCAGCCCTTCGGATCCCAGTGAATCGGGCAGTCAGGCCAGTCAGCGTTTCAGCTACAGGGGAGACTTTTCAGCAGGAGACGAGCGCTCGGGAAGAAAAATGCACAGACACAGAAGTAGTCCGTTCGTTTATCTTCAGTTTATTTAAAGTTTCACACAGCCTTTATACAGTCTAACAAACATCTTCAGTGATAGTTACGGGGCAGTCCCGATATGTAGTTACACACCATAATAGTACTGATTTTGCAGTGTTCCCACAAGCAGGTACACATGTCATGCCTCGTGGGAATGTTATTGTCCGAGGATGTGTGTAACCCATAATATATTTGTGTTTCGGGAAGGGGAAAATGTAGCACATACTGTACGAACAACATGTTTTGTGTCTGCCACAGCTGCTTGGATTACAAGCAGTTCTGCAAGCTATTTCAGCAGTGTGCATAAGACATAGATAATAAGTAAAGTTATGAATAACTCACAGTTCCTAACTAGTAACTTACTGGAAAGTTTCCTATATTTTCTAACAGTTATACAGTGGGTATATACAATACATAGGAGGCAATTTTACCCCAACAGTCACCGTTGACAATTGGAAACAGCTCCTCAGTGGAATATGCCAGTAATGAGGACATAAGTGTACAAACATAAAGAAAGTCCTGCTATTACAAACTGCCAGCAAATGCATGTAATGCATTACTCATCTATTCAAAATACCTAGTTTACTGCATTACTATGATTATTATTATCCAATATAGAAATATATTAACACATTAGTCTCAGTAACGTGCATTTTTCACCTTTAATTGTGTGTAATTTCCAGGAAAATAGTGTTGATACATTTTGAATAGTCAGTGAAACATATCAAGACTTCATGTCCCTCTTAACAGCCCTAGCAAACAATGCATTTACAGCATATTAATAAATAAAGAATACTTTAAGGGGGATGGTGTAAAACATCCATAGGAACAGCAGAGAAACTGTAAGTTAAACATGAACCTGAGATATTTCCACAATGTTTCTGGGTTAAAAAATAGGATCACCAAATAAATAAGCAAGTAAATCTTAAAGTACAGCTATAGATAATTCATTTTTGTAAGGATATTATACATTATTGACAATGTTTTCTGTATCAGTTGTTAAAACCCCTAAAAAGAGCACATTATAAATGGTCAATGTGATATATTTCCAGCACACAATCCCCAAAGAAATGACAGGAATTTAGGACTGTGTTGTGGAAATACCATTTTAACTTGTATAAAAGGAAAGCTTTAAAGTTAATCTCTACTTTCTTTGGGTCTCAAATATTTAATTCTTAATTCCCCTAACTGGTCTTGGTTTGTATCGTTGAAATGCAATTTGATCACAGAATTTATCTATTTAACATGTCAAACAGTAGGTGGCAGAGTTTACATTACATTATTTGTCATTTAGCAGACGCTCTTATCCAGGGCGACTTACATTTATTATTATTATTATTATTATTATTATTATTATTATTATTATTATTAATATTTTTATTTCTTGGCAGACGCCCTTATCCAGGGCGACTTACAACATAACTGCAAAAATACAGTGAAGTACAATCAATCAATCAATCCATTTTTATTTGTATAGCGCCCTTCGCAGGGTAGCCACAGAGTGCTTTACAGACTGGTAAACATACAACAAACGTACAGCAAAATAAAAAACATAAATACAATAAAATCAAATATAGACCTGTAAACATTTTACATGATCTAGAATAAAGTGAGTGAACATTTAAGTAAATAAAGCATTTAGGAACGGAGGAGAGAAAAACAAGAAAACTCCTAAGGATGGCATGTAGGAGAAAATGAATCTCTGGGGGTCCACGGCCTAGGGCCTAGGCCTAATGGTTGCCTCCCCTCCAGGCAGTATACTTATTACAGCAGCAAGGAGATCAGAAAGTTCTTTATCGGTGCTGCTGGCTGTGGTCTTCCCTGTGGAGGAGGCCTCTCGCTGGCCATCGGGGGTGGAGGGTTTGGACCATCAATAGGCTTTGGGTTGCGATGGCTCATCAAACCTTGGGTGTGGATGCCCCGTTGACCCTCCATTGTGAGGTGCTTCTGGGATGGGTTGTGCCTCATCAGACAGGTAGGGAGGTGCCAGTCCCTTTAGTGCTTTAAATGTTAATAAGAGCACTTTAAAGTCTATCCTGTAGTGCACGGGCAGCCAGTGAAGAGAAGCCAATACTGGAGTGATGTGTTCATGTTTTTATGTTTTTGTTAGGATTCTTGCAGCAGCATTTTGGACTGAAGTGCACAAATAGCTCTGTTTGTGCTGCCTGACAGAATGGCATTACAGTAGTCCAATCTAGATGTAACAAATGCGTGTATCAATTTCTCAGTGTCCTGTAACGAGAGGAATTGTCTTAGTCTAGCAATGTTTCTAAGCTGGAGGAAGGAAGATCTCGACACATTCTGAATGTGTGATTCAAAAGATAGATTATGATCACAGATGACACCCAGGTTTCATGCCATCCCCTTAGGGGAGAAATTAAAGTTATCATTACTCAGTTTTGTTAGTGAATGATGAACAGTTCGATTTTTGTCTCCTAAAATTATGACTTCTGTTTTGTCAGAATTAAGCATAAGATTTTTTTTTCTCATCCATGTTTTAATCTCAGACAGACAGCAGATTCGTTTTTCTAGGTCTATGGTGTTGTTAGGATTTACTGACAGATATAATTGTGTGTCGTCTGCGTAACTGTGAAAGTTAATATTATGTCGTCGAATGATATCACCTAAAGGGAGCATGTACAATGAAAAAAGTATAGGTCCGAGGACTGAGCCCTGTGGGACTCCGTACTTAACCTCAGTTAAATTTGAGTGGTTCTCGTTAATCTGTGCATATTGGAGTCTGTTTGACAGATATGATTTAAACCATGAAAGCACATTGCGAGATAGGCCAATACGGTTTTCTAAGCGGTGTATCAAGATTTTGTGGTCGATTGTGTCAAAAGCCGCACTTAAGTCTAATAAAATAATAACACTGGTGTGCCCTACATTGGAGGACTGAAACACGTCATTCAATACTTTTAACAGGGCCGTTTCTGTACTAAGGCCGGAACGGAAGCCTGATTGAAATTCTTCATAAAGATGATTATCGGTTAAAAAAGCTTGCAGTTGGTTTTCAACTACTTTCTCTAGAACCTTAGAAAGGAATGGAAGGTTTGAGATAGGTCGATAGTGTTTAAGTTGGTTAGGGTCGACACTGGGTTTCTTAAGAAGTGGTTTAATTACAGCTATTTTAAATGATTCAGGAACAGATCCTGAGAATAAAGAGACATTGATAATATTGTGTATTCTGTGAATAATTCATGGCAGAGATTGTTTTAGCAGTTTAGTGCGTATAGGGTCTAGTGCGCAGGTTGTTGTTTTCATTTTAGTAATTAAGGAGACCAATTCCTGGTGATTTACTACGTTAAACGAGTCCAAGGTAGGCAGGGGCTGTGAAGGACTGCATGTGTCAGCTATAGTATCTGTGTATGTTTCCTGTTCTATCTGTTTTCTAATGCTGTTAACTTTGCTATTGAAATGATCCATGAAGTCACTACAGGTGAAATTGGGGGGGATGACCTCTGAAGGCTTTACCTTCTGGTTAGTAAGTGTCGCTATTGTATTAGAAAGAAAACGCGGGTTATTCTTATGCGTCTCTATTAAATTGGAGTAGTAGGCAGACCTAGCAGAGGACAGGGCCTGCTTGTATCTTATTATACTGTCATTCCATGCCATGTGAAGACCTCTAGTTTTGATTCTCTCCATTTACGCTCACATCTACGGCATTCTGTTTTAAGTGAGCGAGTGTGTTCGTCAAACCACGGTGAGTGTTTTGTTGGTTTTTATTTGTCGTGTCCTTAATGGGGCTACTAAAGCAGTGCTTAGTGTATTGTTGAAATTATTTAATAATTCATCTGCAGATCCTTCTTTTGATAAAGCTAGCATTTGGCAACAGGGTAGTGAATTTATGAATAGCAGTGGGATTTAGGCAGCGAGTTTCTATGTTCCTTTCCGTGTGTCTAATTCTACTCCTCCTACAAGGCAATCAATCATTACAAATTAAATTTAGCTAAAACAGCAATTCAAAATAATACATTTTACAATTTTCAATTTACAATTTACACAAGTACAGTAAGTGACATCCTACATCCTTGACAGTGAAAGCTAAGTGCTGTCAAGATGTAGGGTCACAGTCAAGGGCTACGGGAAAGGGAGCAAGGAGGAAAACAATCAAGAACGCGAGAAGCATAATACAACTGTGAAGTGCTATCTAGCAGGGATAGAGGACTAATATTACAAGTGCTGTCGGAAGAGATGCGTCTTGAGTAAGTGCCGGAATGAGGTCAAGGACTCTGCTGTTTTGACTTCGGTGGGCAGGTCGTTCCACCATTTAGGTGCCAGGGATGAGAAGGAGCGGTTCTGGAGGAGGCAGAGTTGGTCTATACAACTGGGTATTTTACTGGAGCAATCTAAGTGAAGTACCTTGCTCAAGGGTACAACAGCACTGCCCCACCTGGGATTTGAACCCAAAACCCACAATATGAGTCCAGAGCCCTAAGCACTACTCCACAGTGTTGCATTAATCACAGACTGTACCAAGGCTCCATGTGATTCTTTATTGCACTTATACTGTTATTATTGTTTATTTGATTTAATTTTAATTATTCACTGATTGAGTCGTGTTCTCAAATTGTTTGTTTTCATTGATTGTATTCACTGATTGATTGACTTTAATTGATATTCACTATTATTGAACAGGCAGAAGCTTTGATCCCCGATGCGGCGCACCTGTATCACTGAGCAGCGGCCGCCTTCCCTCATGGCCACTACACCTGTGGACACTCAGCTGGAGATAAAGGCTGCCCTGCCAGAACAAAGGGGCACGGCGGAGCACCAGCAGGGACAGTGACTGCGGGACGGGTTACAGAGGAGAGGATATCGGCTGTGAGGGTGCCAGCCGGTAGGCACTAACTCCTCGCAGGGTCGGAGCGGGTCCCTGCAGATCGGGAGCTGCCTGGAGAAACATTAGCCGCTGGACGCAGTGACTCGACAGCGACAAGAGGATCTAAGGGACTATTACTGGCCAGAGACATTGACTTGGCTTCTACAAGACTGTATTCCTGGACTTGCCTTCTTGGCTCTGCGGTTTCCAGCTTCTCGGCGATAGACGGCACTTTGGGGCTCCGGACCAGCAGCCGGAGGGAGAAGCACATAGCGGACGGGTGAGAGGGACGCGCTCAATATCCCTGTGAGCTTGTGATCGCAGCACTTGCCAGTGAGCGAGCGTGTCCTCCTCCTGAGACTGCTCTTTGTCCTGGATTGGGGCTGCTTGTGCGGACGAGCTGCTCGTTTGTGAGGATCTCTAGCCTGGGACGGAACCGGAGGCCGAGCCGGGTTGGGACTGTGTAATTGAGACCATTCTCTCGCCATTCTCCATCGTTTCATACATACGTTTTTTGATTGTGAATATAGGGGGTATTGTCTGGGCTTAGTTTTATTTGGGAATTTAGTATAGTTTATTATATTTTCAGCTTTTGTATAGGTTTCTGTATTTTTATTTTTGCCCAGGTGATTAAAGGCAATTTTAATTGTAAAAAAAACATTGAGAGAACGGTCAGATTTCGTGCCCTGCTAGTTGCCCCTGTTGTATTGTACATGGTGAATTTTATTTAATGGACTAGAATAAGACCTTTCTTATTTACTGGTGACGTCTGTCCTGGGACCTTACCTGCAGGGGGAAATAAGTGAGTGGGAGCGAGTCCCCACCTCGCGTAACTCAGTTGGGATGGCGTCGCGAGACTTCATGCGACCCAGTCAGAGGTGATTCTAGGGTATGTGGGGGCCCCAGGCAAAATAAATCCTGATGGTGAAGCCAGGGAGAGCATGGTGGGGTTTCCCATTTGCGACACCCCTGGACCCACTGTTCACTGCCACTCGTGACAATTTTCAGGTTTTTCTGAATGCTTAAACACTAACAGTGATTCTTGAAGTACTATCTCTGAAATAATTAACAATTTTAGGCAATGTATTTAACAAGTGAGCAATGGGTTCAATCAAATATGAGCTGTTATACTGTTGCAGGTATAATTGGGATATTTTGAGATGGAAACCGGTAAGTGCTGTAGTCTTACTGGTACAGTAATATGTACTGTACTTTCATAATGAGAAGGATCTCTCACTACAGTTTCTCAGTCGTTTATACACTGTGACCGAAAGCATGCACAGAGTGATCCGAGGTTCAAGCTAACATCCCAGAACCACTTCTGCAGGACTATGCACACCTTCACCTTGCTTCAACTCAATTGGTGAGTCCAGTTCACTCATGTTGCAAAACATTACTCGCAACTCTCAATGTGTTGGCACAATTGTCATTGAGAAAACACCTGTACCTTTTGTGCAATACATGAGTCATCAGACAAAACTCAAAGTGCTAATGTACTACAACACACTTCACGTCTGCAAACCCATCCATCCATTTTCAAAACACACAATTCCTGTGAGGGTCGCAGGGCAGCCAGAGCCGATCCCGGCAGTGATAGGGCACAAGGCAGGAATACAACCAGGACAGGATGCCAGGCCATCGCTGGGCAACATATACACAGCAATTTAACATAACCTAAACTGCATGTCTTTGGACAGTGGGAGGAAACTGCAGAGCCTGGAGAAAACCCACACGGCACATGGCAAATAATGCGATTAGACTCAGAGAAATCCAAACGTGTATAATAGAGGATAATGGGATGTTTCAGAACATAGACCATGTTTCAATATCCACTATTGATCGTTTGCTGAGAAGGCACAGGATGAGCATGAAGCAAATATATCGTGTACCATTTGAGAGGAACTCTGATCGTGTGAAAGAGATGTGCTACTTTTACATGCAAGTGAGTATGAAACTGTTTCCAGTACTATTGTGCACTTAGAAGAGACAGAGGTCCAGGAAGTGCAGTAATGCACCATGTTCTAATCACTGTTCCTACATGGTCAGAGAATACTCAAGCTTGATGCCAGCGATGACCACATTGAGTTCATCTATGTGGACGAGGTAGGATTCAAGAGGCGGTGCTGGGGAAGGAACATCATTGGCCAGCAAGCAGGTCCCTGGCCAAAGGGGTGGAAACATAACCATGTGGGCTGCTATCAGTCATTGCATTTTGTTGCTTGTTATATATAAATACATTGATAATTTTTGGGTAGGCAGGATCATCCATGCATCCATCCATTTTCAAAACCACTTAGGGTCGCAGGGAAGCTGGAGCTGATCCTAGCACGCATAGGGTGCAAGGCAGGAACACACCCAGGGCAGGATGCCAGGCCAGCACTGGGCAACACACACACACACACATACAGGGCAATTTAGTATGGCCAATTAAGATGTCGTTGGACGGTGGGAGGAAACCCACATGTACCCGGGGAAAACATGCAAACTCCATACAGACAGGCAACCCAAGCTGGGTCTTGAACCTGGGACCCCTAGAGCTGTAAGGCAACACACCACTGTGCCACGACTGGCCAGGATCAAACATTGTATAATATAAAGTTCTTTACTGTCTGTGTTGATGGATTCTTTTTGTTTTCCTACATGAATCTTCCATTTTGAGGAGAGAGTTTTATTTTTCTAAACACAGTGTATTCTTAATGCTCAGAGTGAGAAACAGATATGATGTATGTGTGTGTGATTCTGACCCAATTCTTTGATTTTGAGGGCTGTGTATATAGTTTTTAGGCCAGAATTTTCCCCTGTGTGTGTTTAGCAGATGTGACTTTTTATTATGGGCATTGTGTTAACAGTTTAGGAGTATTGTGGTATAATAGTGTGTATGCAATTGGGAAAAACTATAAAACCATTCAAATGTTTTTAGAGAACTGCAAGAAAACCAGTATCTGGTCGACTGTTCACCCCAGAGCAGGAAACACACATTGTAAATATAAAATAACTGCATCACACTCAGAGAACTGCAGGACCACATAATGGCAGATAACACACATTCCACAACATCAACAGAGTGAGTCTCTCGGCACTCTCTCGTCTACTGAAACTTAATAGAATTGGGATGAAGCAGCTATACAGAGTTCCTTTCGAACAAAATTCAGACCGTGTAAAACAACTGAGATATGAATATCTGCACGTAAGCTATACTATCCTATCATTGGTACTGGATCTGGAAGTGCACGGTGCTACATCATATTGACTGATCCCTGTCTTTTCATACTGTGCTACATTGTTTTGTCATGGAGCTAGAAGCAGATTCAGTGCATCGTGAGCTAATATATGTGGACGAGGCAGGTTTCAATCTTGAAAAAACAAGCGGCCACGGCAGAAATATCATCGGACACCGTGCAATCATCAACATCCCAGGACAACGTGGTGGCAACGTAACAATGTGTGCGGTCCTTCACCATCATGCAATCCTTGGCCCATACAACACTGCACACATCATCACATTTCTGGACACCCTCCACAAACAGACTAATCCCTAATGACTGGGTGCCAGAAAAGCCCAGGTACGTTATCATCTGGGACAATGTTAGTTTCCACCGGGCTGCTGTGGTCCGCAATTGGTTCACAGGTCACCCACTTTTCATCAAACTCAATCGCCCCCATAATCTGCGTTCTTGAATCCTATTGAAGAATTCTTCTCTGTATGACGTTGGAAGGTGTATGATCGCCAGCCCCACCAACGCATACCCCTTCTACAGGCAATGGAGGAGGCTTGTGGAGACATCGATCAGGGGTCATGCCAGGCCTGGATATGGCACTCCAAGCGATACTTTCCATGCTGCCTGGCTCAAGACAACATCGCATGTGATGTGGATGAAGTCTTATGGCCAGACCCACAAAGAAGGTGAGATGTAGCCTAATTTTTTCTGTTCTTTTTCCTAGCACAAATGTCTTTTCTTCTACTGCATTTTTGTTGTTTGAGGAGTGTTAGAACATTGAGAGAAAGAAAAAAAAACATTCCCCTTATTTGTATTGATAATGGGTTACAGTGAGGGAAAAAAGTATTTGATTCCCTGCTGATTTTGTACGTTTAAGAGAGTGCTCCCTTTAAGAGAGTGCTCCTAACCTCAGCTCATTACCTGTATTAAAGACACCTGGGAGCCAGAAATCTTGCTGATTGATAGGGGATCAAATACTTATTTCCCTCATTAACATGCAAATCAATTTATAACTTTTTTGAAATGCGTTTTTCTGGATTTTTTTGTTGTTATTCTGTCTCTCACTGTTAAAATACACCTACCATTAAAATTATAGACTGATCATTTTTTTGTCAGTGGGCAAACGTACAAAATCAGCAGGGGATCAAATACTTTTTTCCCCTCACTGTATGTTCGGGAATACACATTATTAGTATTATTTTTATTTCTTGGCAGACGCTCTTATCCAGGGCGACTTACAAAATAGAAGCGCAATACAAAGTGCAAGAATACAATTCAGTACAAGGCATCAAACATTACAAATTCAAATTTACATTATACAAGGCAATTCAAAACATAATACATTTTACAACTTCCAATTTACACAAGTAAATACAATAAGTAAAGTCATACATCCTGAAAAGTGAAAGCTAAGTGCTGTCAAGATGTTAGGTCCCAGTCAAGGGCTACGGGAAAGGGAGCAAGGGGGAAATCAATAATACAAGTATTAGTAATACAAGGCAAGAAGCATGGTAAAATGTTGTGAAGTGCTACCTTACAGGAGAGTAAAGGGACTAATATTACAACTAATATATCCTTCCGGCGCTAACTCAAGACATCTTTTCAGACAGTACTTGTAATATTAGTCCCTTTAATCCCCGTTAGATAGCACTTCATAGCATTTTGTCATGCTTCTTGGATTATTGATTGATTTTCCTCCTTGCTCCCTTTCCTGTAACCCTTGACTGTACCTTACATCTTGACAGCACTTAGCTTTACTTTCCAGGATGTATGTCCGCACTTACTGCACTTAACTGTATAAATTGGAAGTTGTAAAATGTATTATATCTTGAATTGCTTTGTTTAATGTAAATTTGAATCTGTAATGTTTGATGCCTTGTATTTAACTGTATTCTTGCACTTTGTATTGCACTTATTTTATAAGTCGCCCTGGATAAGGGCGTCTGCCAAGAAATAAAAAAAATAATAATAATATTGTGTCGGTATCGGGAGCCAGTGGCGGGAGCGGAGCAGTGGAGTAGTGTGTGCGAGGGAAAGAGATTACCAGGCGAGCCGCAGAGTTCTGGATGAGCTGGAGCGGCGGGTAGTAGTTGCAGGCAGGCCGGCCAGGAGGGAGTTGCAGTAGTCCAGGCGGGAGAGGACCAGTGACTGGACGAGCAGCTGAGTCAAGAAGTTGGTGCGGAAGGGACGGATTCGGCGTATGTTGCTCAGGAAGAATCTGCAGGTGCCTGTCAGTGTGGTGATGTGCTGGGTGTAGGAGAGCGCAGGATCAAGAATGACTCCTAGATTTTTAGCGGAAGAAGCAGGAGAAAGTGTGGTGGATTCCAAGGGGATTGAGATGGGGAGATCAGCAGAAGGTGAGGAAGAGTGGGGGAAAAAGAGGAGATCCGATTTAGAGAGGTTGAGCTTGAGGTGGTGTGACTGCATCCAGGCGGAGATAGCAGACAAACAGGAAGAGATGCGAGAAGGGATGAGAGGGTCAGAAGAGGGAAAAGACAGGAAGATCTGGGCATCATCTGCATAGAAGTGGTAGGAGAAACCATGGGATGCGATGAGGGGGCCCAGGGAGCGAGTGTAGAGAGAGAACAGGAGCGGGCCCAGGATGGAGCCTTGGGGTACGTCTATGAGGAGAGGTTGGGGGGTGGATGAGGAACCTTGCCATGTCACTTGGTAGGTCCAGTCGTTGAGGTAGGAGGAGATCCAGGTGAGAGCAGTTCCAGAGATACCGAGGTCAGCGAGGTAGGAGAGGAGGATGGAGTGATCGACAGTGTCAAATGCTGCAGAGAGATCAAGGAGGATGAGGACTGAGGAGAGGGAGGCCGCCCGAGCACACCGGGGGGAGTCAGTGACTGCCAGGAGAGCCGTCTCGGTGGTGATTCTGAGTCTGAGATGTCCAGGGGTGTCACGAAGAGTTGCGAAGGGGAACAGCCTCTAGACAAGATGAGGTCTAACTGGCAGCCTGCACTGTGAGTGGGTGGAGACGGAGAGAGAGAAGTTAAAGGAGTAAAAGAGAGGAAGAAATCCGGCAGAGTGGCAGGGTTTGGAGAGGATGGTAGGTGAGGACAGCGAGGGGAGGGAGGAGAGAAGAAAGTCGAGTTCATCCAGGAAGGTGGTGAGTGGACCAGGAGGACAGTAGAGAACTAGAAGAAAGAGGTGAGAGGGAATTCAAAGCTGTTGGAGGCGATAGAGGAGAGAGAGGGGGGTGGCACAGAGAATAGCAGAGAAGGGGAGAGCAGGAGCCCTATTCCCCCCCCACCCAGTAAGACATGGGGAGTGGGACAGGACAAACACAGAGGATAAGGCAGCAGGGGTGGATGAGTTCTCCGGGGAGATCCATGTCTCAGTGAGAGCGAGGAAATCCAGAGAGTGGTGGGAGGCGAAGGCGGAGATGAAGTCGGCCTTGTTGGAAGCATACTTTACACATTTGGATGCCTGTGTGTATGTGTGTTTACTACATGTATGAATAAACTTTATTGCAAACTGCTATGCCCTGTACATGAAAAAGCAAAAGCCACAAGTGTTTTTCATTTATACTATCATTCATGCTTAGTTGGCGCTTTGTGTGCCTATTCAAATAATGGTTTGTGTGTACTGTATTGCATACGCAACCTATCGTTATCTTTCAAGTCGGAAGCACTGCCCAAGGGGGAGGGGTTGCTGTATAACAAAGCCGTCGCAGGGGCGGAGGCAGCGAGCTGATAAGGGAGCCTGCCACGAGGTGCACCGCAAGGGTGCCTAGGCAACACAACTCCAGACAGTTACCTCAGGGATCCCGTAGGGCCGCACCTGAGCCGTCCAGGAGCGAGGACCATAGTCACGCTCTACCGGGAGCTGTCTGCTATCAGCATATACAAAGCGGGGCTACAGAGGTTAACTCTTATGCCCTCCACTTACAAGAACAAGGCCGGCTGCTCTACTAGTGCAGCTAGGAGCGAGGCCGTAATCTACTTGCACAATGTCTGGTGTAGGCAATCAAGCACTTGTGCGGCCTCCGCGCAATATCATGGCAGTGGACCCCTGATCCAATAGGAGCGGGTCACAGACCCAATGAGAAAAATACAATATAATACATAGCTGGCTAATCAGAAAGAGTAGCCGAGCTGAACAATATACAATATAAACATATCGCATGACAGGAAGACAGGACAGGAAAACTTCGGAGGTTTCAGGAGAAGCATGCAATCTGCCTTAATGTTTCAAAATAGCCCTATTGTAAATATAAACCAAAGATATTAAATGCTGTAATTTCCAAAACAGGGCAGTTGCCATAATATCAGGTACTGTCAAATGTTCTCTAGCCGAAAACTGTTTTTTTCAGTTTGTTACGCCATGGCGTCCAACTCGTAACACCTTTTTTCACTATGTCACCATAGAGACATTTCAAGCCAGGCAGTTTATTAGGTTTACAAATAATAATAAATAATCTAACTGCTGTTTGACGTCTCCCATGTCAGCTTCTCCTTGTACTGCTTCGAGACAGGACAGAAGATTGCTTTAGTTTCTATGTCGCCACAGTTTCAATGAAGGCACTGTTCCTCGGAAGATGTCACAGAAAATATACAGTATCCTCTTGGACTGGGGCTGGTATTGCGAGACCATGACCGTGCAGGCCCCACACCCCCATCTCCACAGCCATACTTCGTCCCAGTCAGCCTCACTGCGGAGACAAAGGAGTCAAGGAAAAACATCCTTGGCAAGAATTCATGAGCTCGGCAGGATGACACAAAGAAGGAAATACTACAGAGTAACGAAACAATCACCAATCTAGATGTACACGTAATGTCACTTAAGGAAATATTGAAAGTTTAAAGTTTTTAAATACTGATTATCCCCCAGTCCATTATACTGTGGGTGCAAATATTATATTTCCTCATAGTTTACATTTGCTTACTATAGTATGTTTTTCCAAGGTTTTGCATGTAAACAATACATTAGCTGGTCTTCTCTTATAATATTATTATTGTTATACTGTTTAAAGTTATTGGATCCTATAGGGTATAAAGTTAAAAGTCACACATAAAAGAAAACAACAACATGCCAAAAAATGCAACGAAGTATCCCATAACCACAATATGTAATCTTTACATGCAAAAGTTAATAGAAACAAGAATATCGAAGTTGCCATGGTAAGAATACATAATGTCTCCGTATAGAATAGTATTCAAAGTTATACAGTATATCTAACCTTTAATTAGTTATTTTAAATCAAACTTATGTGTAATGATTGTAGGCTATTCATATTGCAGATATTAAACAACTAAAAACATGATCCTAAGTCAAACTCACTAACAAGCCATTCAGCGGTGGTTCTAGCCCCTTTCATCTCGGGGGGCATGGCTGGGGCCAGTTGTAATCGTAGCGGGGCCATCATCGGGGGGGTGTATTGTCCATGATGTTAGTGGTGGGGAGGGGTGCTGACAGTGTTTTGTCCACGGTGCCAGTTAGGGGGGCCACAGGGGGTATGTGCCAAATTTGAGGTATGTGCCTATCCTGCGATTTCTTTTCTTTCTTATTTCTTTTTTTTTTACATACCAAAGTAAAGCTGTGACCTTATTTGGCAAAGTAGGGTTCAGGATTTAAATTCACAGTGGCTACCTGAACTAACAGTAATGGGGCACACAACAAGTAAACAGAGAAAATAACTACACTATTCCTACCCTCCCAAATCTTACAGGACAGGTGAGATGCCCCTACTCCAAGATACTTATACAATAGAAAAACTATGGTAATAATAATATAGCCCAAGACAAAAAATATTAATCTTTCTAGACTGTATTAAAGTTCAGCACTTCGGAAAAATAGAATTATTTTGTATTTCAATAAAACAAAAATAATTACTGGTATCCACACACCCAACCAATGTAAATGTCACGGACGGTGTTAATTAGCTCCTTAATCACCATTACTTATTATATTTATATTTCACTTCACTTTATGCAATATGGCTTGTGTATTTTGTTTGGTTCTATATTGCCATTATTTTGTGTGTTGATTATCTTTCACTTTATTGTTTAATTTGTTATTCACTTAGTATTATTTTGATTGTTTGCACGCGTGCCTTATTATTTGTGTTTCTTTGAGCCAATCACCACCGCACAACTCACCTGGGTCCACCTGCACTCTTCACACGCGTCCCCACTTAATCACCCTGCCCTGGGAGAGGAGAGGAGGGAGCGTCTGATACGAGCCGCAGAGACCTCCCACATTGGAAAGTGGACTTCAGCAGACAGGAGGGGAGGTGGCAGACCTGGGAGCAGGACCCAGATCAACACGGCGCACAGGGACAGAATAGTGATGTCGTTCGCGAATGTGCCGGGTCCCGTCTGAGAAAGGATGTCTGTTCTTATGTTTTTATTTCTTATAAATGAATACAAGACAGAATAAAAGTATGAATGTTGTGTTGATGTGCTGCGTATGATGACATTGTCCCGGTGCTCCCGTTTGGTGCAGCACACACACCTCAACACAACATTCAGTCAGTGCGAGTGGTGCGGCCGAGCAGTGTGGCGAAAAGTTCATCTTTAATTACGGGTCAGAAAACAAGATGAGTGACAGGCACAAACGAAGTAGCATTTGGATGCATTTTGATAATATAAACAACAAAGGCAAAATGTAAAAATTGTAAAGTATCATATCAAGCAGGGTCTACTAACAACCTTCACAGACACATTAGAATTATAAATCCATCAATGCAGTTGGAAGAAAACAGGCAAGCTAGCATGCCTGCTACTGAAAATGAAAATACCTGTGCGATTACTGGAACCATTGCTGCTGCAGTGCTCACAGCCACCCCTCAGGCATCAGGTACTGCGACCTATTGCAACCCATAGTTCTATAAGCCAATTTATGCCGAAGGCCATGACCCCAGCAAGACCAAACACAATTGATGAGGTATTGGCTAAAATTATTGCAAGGGAATTCCAACCATTCTCAGTCGTGGAGGACAAGGGATTTAGAAGCTACACCCATGCTCTCAATCCAATGTATGTTCTTCCAAGCAGGAAAACACTCTCCCAAACAACTATTCCAAGACTGTATGACAGACAATGTGCTTCACTGCAAGAAAGGGTTAAAAAGGCTACAGCAGTTTGCCTGACAACTGACTGCTGGACATCCAGAGCCACCACTTCCTTCATGTCTGCTACATGTCACTTCATTGAAAATTATAAAAAATGGTGTCCAATCTTCTGGACTGTTTTGAGTTTAGTGGCAGACACACTTCAGATAACTTGGCAGAGGGACTGCTAAGAGTGCAAAAAAAGGGTGGCAAGTAGAAAACAAAGTGGATTGCTGTGTTACTGACAACGCAGCTAACATCACCAAAGCTTTTTAACATCTTGAAATGGACCCACCACCCATGTCTCGTGCACACAATCAACCTGGTTGTAAGAGATGCCCTGAAGGTGATGAAGCCCACTGTGAACAAAGTGAAGGCGATGCGGGAATTCTTCCATAAGAGCACACGAGCCACAGAGAAGCTGAAGTCTTCTCAACGCCAGATGGGTATGCCTGAGCTGAGGTCCAAACAAGAAGGTGGAATTCAACATTTCATATGCTGAAACGGGTTCTGGAGTCCAAGGATGCAATCATCTCTACCTTGGCCATTATCAATGCACCTGTTGATGCTCTGAGCCAAGAAGAGTGGGAGGAAGTGCGAGAGACATGCACTGTTCAGGAACCCTTTGAGCAGTCACTGTGGAGATCAGTGCAGACAGGTACAATGGACAACTGTTTTTACATTAGTATTACATAATTGCATATTTGAGGTGCATATTAGAGGGGAATGGCAGTAATAATAGACAAGAATAAACTGAACAAAGTCCATATACCACATAATAAAACAAAGCATAATTCTGAGTTTTCTCTTTTTTTTCAGCTACGTGACAGCCTCCAAAATGCTACTCCTGTGCAAGGGTCTGCAGAGAATAACAGCCCACCACCAGACAGGAGGAACAGTAACCAAAGGGAAAGAGAGAGAGTTGGTGACTGCTCTCTGTGCATCTATGGAAAGAAAGTTCCACAGAATGGAATACAATACTGTTCTCTCAGAAACCACCATACTGGACCCAAGGTTCAAACAGCTGTCCTTCAATGACAACAGAGCTGTTGATGAGGCACCTCAAAGAGTAACAGCAGCAGCAAGATGCAGCCCCAGCAGCCAGCAGGCTACACCACTAGGAGGCCAAGAGGGAGAAGAGGGAGCAGGGGCACTAGAAGTGGAGCCACAAACGTCTGCTGTTTGGAGGTTCTTTGATGAAAGAGCAACAGGAGACACTGCAAGAAGGAATCCCACAGCAGATGCTATACTGGAAGTAAGATCCTATCTTGAAGAGCCCCTTATCCAAAGAGCCACAGACCCGCTGAGCTGGTGGGAGACCGAGGCTTCAGTCTACCCACGACTGGTCAAGGTGATGGCAGGGAGACTCTGCATCGTAGCAACATCAGTCCCTTCAGAAAGAATCTTCTCCAAAACAGGGCAGATAATAACAGAAACCGGATCAGCCCCTGTAAGCTGAGGCACTTAGACTTTCTTAATGCCAGTCTGCACTAAAGACAAGGTCACTGGTAATATATACATCTAGAACTGTTGGATGCTGCCGTTATGCGCATTGTAATTCATTTTTTATTTGTTATATGGTTCCATTTTGAGTGTGGTTTGCTTGGAATGGTTTGTGTTTTGGATAGTTCAATATAAATAAAACGTTCAATACACGTGTAATAGGGTTTGATGTTTTCACATGATTTACGTTTTTTTTTTAATACAAAACATGTAAATTATGGTATTCTGGAAATTATAAGATTAAGTATAATTACATTGAATAAGTGATGTATGTGCACACATACCAATCATAGGTCCAAACATTGCTAAATTTGCCTGAATTATAAAAGCCAGAAGTGGTACTAAATGAAGAGCCATTTGGGAGCCGAAAGAGCCGGCTCTTATTGCTGAATTGAGCCAAATGGTCTGGCTCACTGAAACCAGCCGGAATTCCCATCACTAGGACAGAAGCAGAGAGAGATGGATTCCTCTGGAGGCTACAGTGAGTGCACCTTTGGTTTCGCTGATTTCCATGGAGTGTGGAAACGTAGAGAAGTTTAAGACGCCAAGCTGCGAGTGATTTCCTGCTGTGCCCACCCCTCTCCCCTCCTTGGATTATAAGCGATCGAGGAAAGACATTGAACATTACAGTGTCTGTTTACATACTGGACCTACTAACCTGGGCGGTGTGTTGCTTGGGTATTCCTCCATGCAGTGGGCAGGGCAGCTGGAAACCAGCAAACAGGGAAACCGGCAAACAGAGAAAGCGAGAAGAGGGTTAACATTAACGTTAACGAGGCTGACCCGGCAGTCCACTGTCCAGATTCCGCCCTGCAGTGAGATGGTGCTGTGGGCACAGGTGCCAGAGTTCCCCCACATAGCGGAATACTGTGTCCTGATCGAGGCTTGGGATGAGGAGCGAGAGCGGCAGGTGGCACGGACCATCACGTGGGTATGCCAGGGTAGGGTCCCGTTGCCAGTGTTAAATCTTTTCCCCTACCCTGTAGATGTGCCCCAGCGCTGCCCACTGGCTAGACTCTCCCGTATAGACCAGCAGGACATTATCACTGAGGATGAGGCGACATTCCAGTTCCGATATCCAGACATGGTAGAAGTGGGGGTCCGTCCGGTCCAGACACAGGGGGTGACAGGGACCGTGGACTGGACAGGGGGAGCCACCGACTTGTCCAGGGAGCAGTGAGGATGGTTAGGCCCTGTTGCAAAAGTGGTGTTGCGTCTAGTAATGTAACCATTCCTTATATCCCAGGACATTAGTTTATAGACACTGTTGCACCGTTTGTAGTAGAACACTTGCATTTACTCATAAGGCAGTTCCCTAATCTCAATCCCTTACACTGGTTTATTTATGGACTTCCTTCCTAATTGATAGGGTATTACTGTTTGTGAAAGAACTATTTCCATACAGTCAAAGTTTCATGACATTAGACTTTAAACTAACTCATATCTCATTCAATTATTTATTCATTTATTCTACATCAAGTTATATCTTCAGTAACGTCCGTATTTTCCCACGTTTCATTCAATCACCATCAGAAGCTCTCTGTGCTAAAAGTGGCAGCACATTTGTCTCACACACATCAAACTCGCCTTTTCCTGCTTCCCAAGCCTTATCAACTTACTCAGACCCTCGTCAACTTACTCAAACCCTCTTCAACTTTGGTCAACATTGCTCTGCATTCTAACAGCTATTCTTTCTCCTATTCTTAATTTCTTACAAGAAATGTATTCAGGTTTTTTTATCAATATGTTTTATTTATATTTATACAGATGTCACTCCATTATTCGTTTATTGAAGTCATATATGTACCTAACAAAATATTAGCCAATAGGCCATTGATCTCAATAATGATTCCCATAATCCTAGGACACCTTCTCTTTTACTCTTCCTTTCCATTCTTACTTTTCTCCTGTAAAGCATTTTATATTACTTGAGCTTACTTATTCTATAGTTGTAATCTTATACTTCTGCGGTATCTTACCCTTTTCCTACATAACTCATCTTAAAACCATGGTCTACTTTGACTTTCATTTCAGGTATTATATGCTAGGCACCAATAACCAAACATTTTCTGAAAGACTGTAACATGTCACCAGACTGTTTACATTCTCCTGCTTTCACAGGCTGTCAGGGCTGCACCAGGCTCTCTTCTAGCCTTTCGTTTCCTTGAATTTGACTTTTGACAGAGCTTGTCCATAACATGATGTTTAACAAACAAATTCTGGTTCTTCTTGTGGAGACACCATGACTATTTATGTATTACTATTATTATCCATCTGTTTATTCAATGTATATTTTGGATTACTTTTCTTATAATAGTCTTTCTTTCTGATTTCTGATGCTTGAGGCACTCTGTATAGAGCCAAAGATCCTCATGAATATGATAAATCTGTTGTTACATTTTTAAATATAATTCTAAAATGATTGCCAAAACATAGACATTTACCTTATATCACCTTCAAACTATACATATTCATAAACACACAAAGCACATACACATTGATATCTAAAGATAATTCAGATATCCGATCTGTGGCATGTTTTATTGACCCTGCAGTGTCTCAAACAGCCCTTATAACTTATTATTTAAGCTTATGATTATTTAGAATAAAATGTCAAATAATCCCACTCGATTATTTCATTATTTCACTATCTCAGTTTTCTTGATCCATTGTGAAAAAGTTCTGTTATTTCCTCCTCATCTGTAGAGGCTACATTAGCCCACTCCCCGGTCTGATATTCTCGTAGTAACTGTATCCAAATGTTGGGCGGACATTTAGCCTTCACGATGATGTGTACATCGTGCGGGTGAAGGAGGTGAATAACCATCTTTTCATCTAGAATATCCCAAAAAGTTGTGTTACCCTGGTTTGGTTTTAATTTTGGGAGGGACGCCCATATCATTTCTTTTTCTCCTGGGGAGAAGGGGACATGGGTTTTAGTCGTATAGACTATTGATTGACCTTCCTCTTTACTCTGTCTAGTTTTGACTTGCATGGGTGCAGCTGGGACCGTTTTCAGAGCGGTCAGATCTGGATACAATGTATTATTATAACCAAAATCAGTGATTGATTTATATTCCGGATTATATGGGGGAGGAGCGCTAGCAAAACCTCCTTTTTCATATTCCCATGCTTTGCGATCTAAATCATCCCAATCGGGCCTGTCGTCCTCGGAGTGATCTGTGTCGCGACGCGCTCCTAACACGGCAGCACATCGCGCACCTACACCTTCACCTTTTCTGACCACTTTTCTTGCCCTTCTAATTTGCCTTGTAGTTCTATTAATTCTATCGTATTTTTCACAACTTCTGCTCTCAATTCACATTACTGTTTATGATGATCTTCCATTTCTGTTATTTTCTTTTCTTGATTCTCACCAACCTGACACAATATCACAATTCCTTTCTCTGTCTTATCTGGTTGTTGTTGCTTCCACCAGTCCCGGTGCTCCTTCGAAGACCAGTCTTTCTCCCAACTTCCTTCCAACATTTTCTTCTCTACATTCTGTTTTTTTATTTCTCAAAAAACCAATAATGCTGGTGTCACTCATTGTGACGATTTATCTGAAATATTACATTATTATATATTATATTATGTATATATATTATAATAAAAACAAACACTCCAGTAAGGTACGGACACCCGTACATGACACTGGCTAAGGTAAGGGAACCCATAAACAACCATAAGCACCCCCGGACCTAGGACAGACTGTAACTTGCTAACTTGCTAACTGTTTTGTTTGCTTCACATCGTTTGCTGCTAGTTGCATGCCAAACGAGTTCGTTCTGTCCAAAATATAAGCTTTTTTCTTCTAATAAACTCAATAAAAATACAGTGCACTAGCAACTATTTCCCTTTCAAAAGTTGTAGTCCCGTTTCAGTTAAAACAAAATGTGTTCTTCAAACAAAGAAAATACTTGTGTTTCTTTTCCCTCTTTACCTGCTCTTATCACAAAGCTTCTCAACACAATCTCAGGTGCAGGTGCACTCTGCGCTATCCTTTGCCCGAGCTTTGTCCAGGAAAACTCACTGTAGCCATCTTAGTTCAACACGGGCTCTCCTTACCTGCGAGTCACACGGGTCCAGTTCACTTTGCAAGTGAACAGTCTCTTCTCAGAAACAATAAGGAAACTTGGAAAGAAACACAATCCCAGGTCGGTGTTAAAAAAAAGTTCTTTGTTTTCATATTAAAAGAAAACATTTGTATTTTCTCTGCACACTTCACAGCTCCAATTAGCACACTCAACTAATCCCTGCCCCCCTCAGAACCGTCACTAAAGAAAGGTACTCACAGTCATTTTAAATATGACATCCTGTAGTGTTTCATTTCAAAATATGATCTTATTATCACTTGAACCAAATAAATCCTTTGACCCACTAATACCAAATTACAGTTAGGGGGGCCACAGGTGTGATTTGAAAATACGATCTTCCATGTCTTTCTGTTGTGTTTTGACCTGGGGATCTGTAATTGTCCAAGTGGCTACTGCACATGTACTTATTTAATATTAAATGTGTTATTTAATTAGGCTTGGTTCTGGTGAGCATGTACAAGACGTCAGCTTTTTAAATAACTGTGTGTATTGGATCATACACATTTTAGAAATACTAGGTAGAAAGGTAGAAAACAGCAATAGCATTGAAAAAGTGTGATTGTAGTTCTGCTCTTCTGCAATATATTTCTACAAGATCTTTAACATCTTCTTTAACATTGTTTTAAAGGCTGGGACCAATATGGTGGAATATCTCCAACACACGGACATTGAGAGACTCGACCCCTTTGTGCTGCTGCTCAGAGACCAACTCTCAGTTGTCTCTGAGTAGGCTATGGATCAACTTCCTTTCCTAATATGAAGGAGACCATGGATACAAAACCTATGAAAAACAGGTGATTATTGTTATTCTTCTCATTATAAACTACTTAATACATCTCTCCCATAAAGTACAACAGGATAGTGGTGACGTCATTCAGGATTGGATTGCCATTGGTCAAAAGCCCTCTGAGAGAAATTGTGTGGCGACACTCCACACTCTTAGAAGAAATTGTTCTGCACAGAACCATAAAGGGTTCCTCGAGTAATCGCTCTGGTGGATCCCTTTATGGTTCTATGTAGAACCCCTTCAAAGGGGTTACATGAAGAACCCCCAAACATAGCGTTCTACACAGAACCATTCGTTTTAAAATGTTATATATAGAACCCATTCAAAAGGGGGACACGTGCTATACCTGAATTTGTTTTCCAAATACAATCTTTAAAAAATGTATGAGTTCATATATACAAACACACATACACAACGTAGAAATCACACTACTAGTGAAGTAACTTCATTTACATTATATGCCACAACTCCTCAATTTGGAAAGCAAAAACAAGACATCTGATGTAAAAGTGTAAACTAATTACGAACAGCACTTTTGATTTTTATCTTCAATTCAGGGGCTACTTATTCGCACAGTAAACTGTATTCTCTCTTCAGAGTGACTGGAATGTTTTTGCCTACATTCAACTTAAATATGAAAGTTTCCAAAAACGGCATAGTTTTCTTTAAGGCTATTCAATGCCAAACACAAAATTCTCTCTGCTTTCAGTGCTTGTCCTTCAGCACAATTACACAGGTTCATGATGTTCTCATTTCAATACATTGTTTTCTTATTTAAACTATTTGACTTTGAGCTTACATTGAGAATAAAATCACTTTTGCAAGTAAAACCTGGCCAAGAAAGGAAGCAGCACTACAATAAAACAATACACAGAATACAAAGCAGTTCCTTCAAAAGTGAAAGTGATAAAGAGTGATGTCTGTCAGTAAATTACGTTGAGATACATATTGGTTATTTTGAATTAGGAGTCCAACTTCAATAACTTCTATTAACAAGCCAAAATACAGATCAGAATTACGGGTAATTGAAAAGAATATGTAGCGCCTAGGTAAGCTTGGATGTGTTCAGAGAAACACTAAAAACGGATTGGCTTTATTTGTGGAATGCAATCCTGAAGAGTATTTGATATTTTGGGTAATAAGCTGACCGAAAATATTAGGAGAGCCATATGCACAAAATAGTATAGTCTCCTAGTGCACGTCACCGCCCTCTATTGCATAATCTACAACACCTTATACATCAAACCCAATTTACTAATATTATTGTTATGCATTCATTTGTCACATCTGCCTTTGCTGGTAAGGATAACAGTACAGGATCATCAAAATGTACTGAAACGAAACCTGTCCTAGTAAGGTCGTGTCCTAACTGGATTTGACAGAGGAGCGTGTAGCTGCCACCACCTTTGGTTTACCGGACGGTCCGGTCGAATAACCCTGGAAGCTAAAATTAGTGATGTTAAAGGGAGAGTGAAAAGCCAAGAGGAAGTATATAACCAAGTCTTTTTAATAACCAATTTAATACGCTGGGTACACAATGTGCAATTTAGGCAAATAGAATAACAATCACAGTATCACTAAACAATCCATAAAAAGTCAATATCCATTAAACAGTTAAGTTAATTTCTCCCTCAAATACATACGACCAATTAATATAATAAAACCGCAATTGACCTTCATTAAAGAAATACTAAAATAAACCATACAATAAACACCAATGTAAGTGAAAAGAAACCACAATATAAACATCAGATAAACCATACAATAAACACACCAATATACGTTACCACAATTACAACAGCAATTTCAACTATAAAAGCAAAATACAAACTCTTCAATGTAAAGCCAAAAAAAAAACAAAAAACGGGTTAATTGTTGTTTTAGATCAATTGATTGGAATATAGCTAATAGGATCAGCAAAATCCAATCAATCAATCACTCACTTGGCCCCGTTACACAGACTGATTAATAGCAGTATGTTTAAGTCTAACCATAAATTCATAAATTAAAGCAAAGAAACTGTTACTATGTTTAAACTTGGTTTTATACAAGTCCTTGCCCAATGAAAACATGTAATCAAATACACATAATCCCACAAACAAACACATATAGATTTAAAATAGAGTCCGAGAGCTCCCGTCAACTGAACAGCTCCCCAGCATTTGGCGCACACTGCACACTGCACACTGCACACTGCACACTGCACACTGCACACTGCACATGTAAAAACAAGCAGCCCCCTATTATCTGCACACAAACCAACACAAGCAATGCTAGCCGTAGAAAGAGTCTCTCTTGTGTCTTCTGAGCACTGCTTATATCCCCATCTGCTCCCGGTATGACATCCCGTGATTGGTCGCAATGCTCAGTCCAATTAGGGTTAATAAGAGCCAATTCAATCAGTGACAGAGCCGACTGGCTCATCACAGTACTACTATATTTACAGCATGACATAACAGCGCGGCGCTGGAGCGGGAAAGTGCGCTTCTTTTTGCACATCGTCTACATGCGCGAAAAGCCTGGACACTTGGGCTAAAAAAAAGACAAAAATAGAAAGTGTGAAATATGAACGTTAACATTGTAGCGCAAACATTGGGCTTCGAGCCACGTGTAACAGACAGTGCGATTCAGAACAAAGTCAAAAATAGCTTCTGCACAACAATACAACTCTTAGCTAGTAAATTCATGTGGAAAATGGACGCCCCGTCTACAGGGCTGCGGCAAGTCGTGGCCTATTTGTTGGGGAAGGATGTTGAGCTCGGTTTTCCAAACGAGCCGCTGCATATTGACCTATGTCTATTTATTTATTGATGTATTCATTTATTTATTTCAACATGTATTGATTCATTGATGATTTTCTCTGTGTATTCATTTTTAATTCTGGCATGGATTATCCTGCATACAAAAGCAAAGGCCCGGGACAGTGCGAGCATGACTTATACAGCGCAGTGCAATCATGGTCGCTGCTTGACATCGTCCTGCAAATAAAAAAACATTGGCTGGATGTCAAGTCACACATTGCCGGGCCAGACCTCGAAGCCGGATCCTCCGGATCGTCACCCTGCTGCTCTCCAGCTGAGCTACTCCGGCAACGGAACATCGGCGCGGAAGGGCGCTATTAACTGTGCGCTGTTTCTGCCGTCACTCATCTCCTGCAATGCCGTGTTTATGTGAGAGCTGTGACGCGCTGTAGCAGCAACTACATGTTTACTACATCTCATCTCCTCTGGGGTTTCAGTGTTTGTGAGACGGTGACACTAAACGCTGAAGTATAATGTCGGCCAATAAGCGCACTGGACACCGCCCACTGGCTGTGATTGACACAGCGGGCTTGTATGACGTCATTCACTGCTACAATGATCGAGCGCAGAAATACACCGTGGTCGTGCAAAAATGCTTTTTCTACTCTTGCGGTTTTTATTTTACACTACAGGAATAAATAACTAAACCAATATTAAATACATAGATACATGTCCCTGCCGATTCCAATGTTGGCGATTCATTGAACATGTAGCACTATTTGCACATGCATGTATTTATTGTCTCACATTAGAGATGAGATGTAGAAAACATGTAGTTGCTGCTACAGCGCGTCACAGCTCTCACATAAACACGGCATTGCACATGCCTGTAGCCAAAGTCCGTTTTTTTGTCTTCATTAAAATGATCCTTTACAGGAGTATTACATGCGAAGCCAAGGCCGGCCCTATCGGAATAGGCAAATGCTAGGGGCGCCCGAAAGAGTGAACATTTGTACGGAGGTTTGTTGCACTCAGTGCTTGTTATTGTGTGGAACCAAGTCACAGCAATTCCTGGTTATTAGCCAATAGGATGTGAGTGTTAATATGGGATGTCCTGTATAGAGCTGCTGTTAGGGAGTCAGTCAGTGAGTTGACTGCGCGCAGATTCCCTGCTCTCTCTGCACTGGGCAACAGCGGCACTTTGTACTGTCAAAAACAACACAAACACAGCTATTGGGTTTTGCTGATTTCTATACATAAGCAGCTAAAATTGGACATTGTCAACCTCGCCTCTAAAATATAAAAGTGCGCACACGACCGGGGGTCACGGTGCCATAGCTTGTGTTCACCTAGAAACTCGTCCGGCAGCGGCGGACGCAGCGGATTTCAGTGCAGACGCGTTTCAGCAGCGACACGTTTCCATCACACCCACCGGCACCGCGTCCAGTTTGCATATATAATGTTGCTTGATATGGGATTTTCCGCTGCTGATGTGTGGTTGTGAAGCAAAGATATGTTTGAGTCCAAATCTGCCTGATTTCATGGAGATTTTGAGCTGTTTTTTGACTTGTCTCCAGTTGTTAACATCTTCCCCAGAACCCGCACCCTGAATTACTCAATCGTCTTCGCCCTCATTTTTCAACACTAATTTTGTGCAGTGCACAGTGGGACAAAGGGAAATGGTACAGACTTTAATCTAATAAGACACAAAATGCTTGAAAGTTTCTATTATGTTTATCTATATGACTACAATAATCTTTAACAAATTAAAATGTAAGTGGTCTGAAACCGTTTTAATACAAATATATACATTTATTTAACCAGTTGATTTTTGTACTTTGTGAAATGAATGTACTAAATATAAGCAACGGGGTAAATGACTAATTCACAGATTTAGTCCATGTCTGGACCTTGACTATACCTTGACCAAGAAATGTGGACCCTGACACAACATAATTGACTACCCCTGCTGTAGAACATTGCTACATTATGCATATTGCACTAAGGTGTCTGTAATATCGTTTTTTCGTGCAATACTTTTATAATACTGTATTTATAATTCATTTTATGTCACTTGTTTCTTTAATACTGTTTTTATACTGTTTGTGTGGGGGTTTTGTTTCTAAAATAAAGAAGATCTCAAAGACATAAAGCTATGCAGTCTGTGAGTGTATGAACACAATGACCCTGCGATGCAGGGGGCACCACTTAAAATCTTGCCTAGGGCACCAAATTGGCCCTGTGCGCAGCAACTGACGTTATGCAAACGACATCAAGCTGGATAGTGAGTATGGGGTGAAAAGAGCAGGAGAGACGGGAGAGAAAGCAGGCAGCAGCGTCATTGTCGCAGAATATTGAACATATGTTCAAAAACACTGCCAAACAGGGTAAGGTTGTTATATTTACTACCTAATCTAACAGTTGAGATAGATAACGCTAACTACGTGCTAGCAAACAGTCGTCAACTCCACGCAGAAGGTAGCTAATGTTTTTACTCGTGTGTGTCTGTGTCTGTCAGATTACACAAAAACTACAAGACCGATTTTCACGAAACTCAGTGGAGGGGTGTAGCATGGGTCAAGGAAGAACACAGTAAATTCTGACCATTATCCATCCAGTGGGACTAGCTAGCTACAGTGACCGATTCAGAAGATTTTTACCCTGAATATGTGTGATGTGTCGGCGCTCCATTCACGTGTGTGTGTGTGTGTGCGCATGTGTCTGTGTGTCTGCGTGCGTGCATGCGTGTGTTTGGACTGAAAAAGGTGGTACATGATCTTGGTAAGCAATTTGACAACATTGTAGTAAATATTTTCGGTGCATCAAAAAGCGTCCTCGTTAAGATAGCAGCAGACAAGCTAATCCAGCACAAATTAGTGCATAAAAAGTAACCAAAATGAAGTATTTAAACCTCATAATTGAATACAAAATGAGGGGAAAAACTGCAAAAAGGTCCACTTTTTGAAAAAAAGAACCCCCTTCCACTAGGCTGGCTACGGGCCTGTTGCAGGAGATGAGTGACAGCAGAAACAGCGCACAGTTAATAGCGCTCTTCCGGGTCTTTCCGGAGTTGCCCGAGTAGCTCAGTCGGGAGCGCGTCAGACTGAAGGTATGAAGCCCCAGGTCCGATCCCTGGCTCTGGCAATGAGCTACACTGTTTCCACTTCCACACTTTTACTCTGCACAACAATCTGACGCAGAGCAACCATGATTTTACAGCAAAGTGAAATCATGGTCACTCTGCTTCAGATTGTTCTGCAAAGTAAAAGCTTTCATTTCATGTTGTGTAAAAAAAGTGCAAAAGTCCAAAAGTGTCTTGACAAGTGTTGAAATTAAAGCTAGACCCACGCTAACGCGATTCTTTAAATCCCAGACGATATTTAAAATGGTGGGCTGCTCACATTTAACGACAGGCAGGATTTCACGGAATTTAGGTCTTTTGCATCATGATGCCCCAAAACAACTATTGTTATTTGAGGTATTTGAATCAATACTTATGAAAGTCAAAATCAAAAACTCAAAATAATGTAACTTGTTTTCGTGGATGTGCTCGACTCTCATTGGCTGCTGCCGGTCTCGGACCCGAGTCGCATCTTTAATATGAATCGTGTTGGATCTGCTCGCCTGCCTGGCGAGCTGCAGGTTTGAGCAGAGGGCAGCGGCTCATCGGTTAGGCCCCGACCTGCTGCTTTCTGTTCAACCGGACACTCAATGACTCCATTGAATGAACAACCGGCTTAGATTGTACTTTTCAAATTGTGTAAAAAATAGTTGGTTCTTTAATATGTTATTCATACAATTCTATGCTTAACTTAAACCCTCTACAGTTAAAAATAATGAAAATGCTCTGATTAAGGTTCAATTAAGCAATCGAGAGCTCTGTTGGAACAGATACCACAGGCAGTGCCCATCTTGCCCATCTTGCCAAAGACTATCAACATCAATATTATTAGCATTAGTAATGTAACTATTCTCAATTTCCCAGCTGAGCTCACAGACACTTTCACTGACCCCCCTCCTTCCTGGGGGGTGAATCCCTTCCTAATTGATAGGGTATTTCTGTTAGTGAAAGGACTATTTCCATACAATATCATGCCTTTAGACTTTAAACTATATCTCATTCAATGATTTATTTATTTTACATTAAGTTATACCTTCAGTAACTTCCTTATTTTCCCTCATATTCCATTCAACCACCTTCACAACTCTCATGCTGAAAGTGGCAGCACATGTCTTTCACACATATCAAACTCCCTTTTTCCAGCTTCCCAAGCCTTATCAACTCTTAAACCCCTCGTCAACTTCCTCAAACCTTCCTCAACATCACTCAGACCCACTAAATTGCTCTGTATCCTAAAAGCTGTTCTTTCTCCTTTTCCTAATTTCTTACAAGAAAATTCAAGTTATATTTATTGACATGTATTATTACTATTTATACACACATTTCACTCCATTATTTTAACTAAAATATTTACTTAACAAAATATCTTTTAGAAAATAAGCCTTTTAATTGATTTCAATAATGATTCCCAGGTACCTCAGGAAAACAAAGTTTCAAAAAATGTGTCCAGTCAATGATTTCCCCAATGAAGAGTTTGCGTGGGCACTAAGACTGTCCACCTGCGCGGCTCATATGTCCTTATTGTGTCAACTTCCTCCTATTGAAGTCCAATCTACACCGGTACATGTTCAGAAGAACTGTTCCCGAAACTAGGTTGAACTGATCAATAGTTAATTTCTTACCTACACATTGTATTTAGGGATCTTATATCTGGGAATTTCAAAAACTCTTCATTGTGGAACTCACAGCTACCAAACGACCCTTTAATTTCCTGGAGTATCTGGTTATCTATTGAAGACTCTGTATAGGAAGTTGAAGAAAGTGTTTTGTGATAATTATATAATGTTTTATATTAATACTAGCATTAGAAGTAGTTTGTATACAGACTGAGCAGATTAGATTTAGCAGCACAAGTAAAGGGTCAACAAGGTTGATTTGTTAGAAACTCCTGTCAGAAATGAAAGATCACCCAGTGCCGAAATAGCCTACAGATGTCTGCTGAGAATTTGTTTATGACTTAATCGTTTCTCCAGATAGGCAGGAATTGTTTCTGTTAACGAGCGATTGACACTAGGTAAATGACGACCGTGGGATCGCATCTTCCTAGTGCACATCAAAGACGGACATCTGCTTTGGATCCATCACCTCTTCACGGGAGGACAGATCATAAAACGGACCCGGACCTGTATCTTCTGATTGGATGAACGGCCATAAGATGTTACGTCATTTTCCTATAAAGCTGCACTCATGTTGGTAAACATTAAGTTCTCACTGAAGGAATTATTCCTGACGTGGGGCTTCCGAGCGGCTTGATTAAAGTTCTATTTGCTTTATCTCCACGATTTCTCCACTTATTTCCGAGACGGTTCTACATCTATGTATTCATATCTTCACCATATTTTACTGTTTCCTCAGATTCCCATTTCAGAAATTAGCTCAAATTCAATTTTCAACATTTTATTTTGTATTTCTGGGTTGTAAAATAGTATTTTATTTTTATTTTCTCCTTTAAATGGTTCAATGTTAATTTAGCTCACTTCTTCAATGCTTGTCATTTTATATTTCTATAGTATCCTTCAAATTCGTACCCTTTGACTACTTCACTCATCTTAAATCCAAGGTCTAATTTATTTCAGGTATTTTATGCTGGCCCCAAACATTTTCTGAAAATAAGACTATAATATATCACTATTCTGTTTACATTCTCCTGCCTGGATTTTACATCAGGCTGTCAGGGCTGCACCAGAGTGCTGCTCCTGTGGATGTCAGCCTTTCATTTCCCTTTAATTTGACTTTATAGAATTTGTCCATAATATGATTTTTAACAAACAAATCCTTGTCCTTCTGGGTCTTAGACAACACCATTACTATTTATTTACTTTATTATTACTTTATTTTTATTATTTAGTGTATATTGTGTATTACTTTAACATTATTCTCATAATAGAATATATAATTTATTTATAATTTGTGATGCCTTATGCACTCTATATGCACTCTATATACAGTTAAATGTTTAGATCCAGCCTGGAGCTGAACCTCTGGAGCCACTGGGGAGCTGTTCAGTTGACGGGAGCTCTCTGACTCTATTTTAAATCTATATGTGTTTGTTTGTGGGATTATGTGTATTTGATTACATGTTTTCATTGTTTAAACTTGGTTTTATACAAGTCCTTGCCAATAGTAACAATGTCTTTGCTTTAATTTATGAATTTATGGTTAGACTTAAACATACTGCTATTAATCAGTCTGTGTAACAGGGCCAAGTGAGTGATTGATTGATTGGATTTTGCTGATCCTATTAGCTATATTCCAATCAATTGATCTAAAACAGCAATTAACCCTTTTTTTTTTTTTTTTTTGGCTTGTTGTGAATTTTGGCTTTACATTGAAGAGTTTGTATTGTGTTCTTTTGTAGTTGAAATTGCGGTTGGAAGATCGTATTTTTTTTTCGCCACACTGCTCGGCCGCACCACTCGCACTGACTGAATGTTGTGTTGAGGTGTGTGCTGCACCAAACGGGAGCACCGGGACAATGTCATCATACGCAGCACATCAACACAACATTCATACTTTTATTCTGTCTTTTTTTTTTTTGGCTTGTTGTGAATTTTGGCTTTACATTGAAGAGTTTGTATTGTGTCCTTTTTTAGTTGAAATTGCTGTTGTAATTGTGGTAACTTATATTGGTGTGTTTATTGTATGGTTTATCTGATGTTTATATTGTGGTTTCTTTTCACTTACATTGGTGTTTATTGTATGTTTTTTTTTAGTATTTCTTTAATGAAGGTCAATTGCGGTTTTATTATAATAATTGGTCGTATGTATTTGAGGGAGAAATTAACTTAACTGTTTAATGGATATTGACTTTTTATGGATTGTTTAGTGATACTGTGATTGTTATTCTATTTGCCTAAATTGCACATTGTGTACCCAGCGTATTAAATTGGTTATTAAAAAGACTTGGTTATATACTTCCTCTTGGCTTTTCACTCTCCCTTTACATCACTAATTTTAGCTTCCAGGGTTATTCGACCGGACCGTCCGGTAAACCAAAGGTGGTGGCAGCTACACGCTCCTCTGTCAAATCCAGTTAGGACACGACCTTACTAGGACAGGTTTCGTTTCAGTACATATTGATGATCCTGTACTGTTATCCTAACCAACAAAGGCAGATGTGACAAATTAATGCATAACAATAATATTAGTAAATTGGGTTTGATGTATAAGGTGTTGTAGATTATGCAATAGATCTCAACGTAATTTACTGACAGACATCACTCTTTATCACTTTCACTTTTGAAGGAACTGCTTTGTATTCTGTGTATTGTTTTATTGTAGTGCTGCTTCCTTTCTTGGCCAGGTTTTACTTGCAAACGTGATTTTATTCTCAATGTAAGCTCAAAGTCAAATAGTTTAAATAAGAAAACAATGTATTGAAATGAGAACATCATGAACCTGTGTAATTGTGCTGAAGGACAAGCACTGAAAGCAGAGAGAATTTTGTGTTTGGCATTGAATAGCCTTAAAGAAAACTATGCCGTTTTTGGAAACTTTCATATTTAAGTTGAATGTAGGCAAAAACATTCCAGTCACTCTGAAGAGAGAATACAGTTTACTGTTCGAATAAGTAGCCCCTGAATTGAAGATAAAAATCAAAAGTGCTGTTCGTAATTAGTTTACACTTTTACATCAGATGTCTTGTTTTTGCGTTCCAAATTGAGGAGTTGTGGCATATAATGTAAATGAAGTTACTTCACTAGTAGTGCGATTTCTACGTTGTGTATGTGTGTTTGTATATATGAACTCATACATTTTTTAAAGATTGTATTTGGAAAACAAATTCAGGTATAGCACGTGTCCCCCTTTTGAATGGGTTCTATATATAACATTTTAAAACGAATGGTTCTGTATAGAACGCTATGTTTGGGGGTTCTTCATGTAACCCCTTTGAAGGGGTTCTACATAGAACCATAAAGGGATCCACCAGAGCGATTACTCGAGGAACCCTTTATGGTTCTGTGCAGAACAATATCTTCTAAGAGTGTGGAGTGTCGCCACACAATTTCTCTCAGAGGGCTTTTGACCAATGGCAATCCAATCCTGAATGACGTCACCACTATCCTGTTGTACTTTATGGGAGAGATGTATTAAGTAGTTTATAATGAGAAGAATAACAATAATCACCTGTTTTTCATAGTTGCCTATAGGTTTTGTATCCATTGTCTCCTTCATATTAGGAAAGGAAGTTGATCCATAGCCTACTCAGAGACAACTGAGAGTTGGTCTCTGAGCAGCAGCACAAAGGGGTCGAGTCTCTCAATGTCCGTGTGTTGGAGATATTCCACCATATTGGTCCCAGCCTTTAAAACAATGTTAATGAAAGGTACTCACAGTCATTTTAAATATTACATCCTGTAGTGTTTCCTTTCAAAATATAATCTTATTATGACTTGAACTAAATAAATCCTTTGACCCACTAATACCAAATTACAGTTAGGGGGGCCACAGGTGTGATTTGAAAATACGATCTTCCATGTCTTTCTGTTGTGTTTTGACCTGGGGATCTGTAATTGTCCAAGTGGCTACTGCACATGTACTTATTTTATATTAAATGTGTTATTTAATTAGGCTTGGTTCTGGTGAGCATGTACAAGACGTCAGCTTTTTAAATAACTGTGTGTATTGGATCATACACATTTTAGAAATACTCTCTCAAACTTCCCGCATTGGTACCTCACCAGGGAGGTAGAAAAAAGCAATAGCATTGAAAAAGTGTGATTGTAGTTCTGCTCTTCTGCAATATATTTCTACAAGATCAAGAACGGGCTCTGAAAACACTGAGGGTACAGGACGAGGACAGCGAAGCAATGAGCAACACTTGATACAGGATAAGAGCAACGGATACTTAGAATTTATAGGTGTAGGCCCCGTAGTAAAATATTCCCATCCGTTTTCATGGTACAATACTTTGATAATGACCCCCAATAGTCTTTCAAATGCCTGAATATCTGAAAAACATTTTTTTTTTCTGAATTGAAAACCCTAGCTGGCTATGCATTCGTTTGGCACCATCTAACATTTCGGAATCTGTGCATTCTTTACCCTTCCACAGGCGGTACACACTGGCAGCAAAACATAAATTGTTACCTTGGTTTATGTCTATTATTTTACAAAATAAAATACCTTTTAAGCGCCTCCGCGCACCACCACCACCTTGCATATTTCTAATCACAGTGACCGTTATTCGCAAACTCAAATGTGATAGAATTTTGTTGTGACTTTGTAGTAAATTAGCTATGCTCTCTAAGAAATCTGCAGCGTCCAGCTCCCCCACATTTCGACTCCTCGATTAGAAAGGATTATGTAATGACCCCGAGCTCGGTCTCAGCTGTACAAAATCATTAGGACCCACATTGTGTGATATTTCATTTAGCAATCCTTGCACAGCTCCATGCACAATACGGACAGCATTCATATAAGATTGTACCAGATCCAGGTTCACAAACCTGAATTCTTCATAAAACTCCATACCCCGAAACCTATTAATTTCTCGGTCATAGCGACGAATAATCTCCAAAAACCCCCGAGGAGGGTCCCCGCCAACGCCACCCTCAGCCATTTGTTCATCATTTTCATTATTCATCTCTAACATTGCAGCATCACCACCCCCGATCTGATTATCATTGTTATTAGCTACCGATGCTAGTTCCTTAGATACATCCTGATCTATATATTCCTGAATTTCCAAGTTTACCGGATGGCCTCCCGTCTGGAGAGTGTGCAACAGTGTCTGTGACCGTGCTAATTGTGACACATTTGTTCTAAATTTAAGCCTACGCAGCATTCTTTTCGCAGCATTAATTTTATTTCGCATTACCCCCCTAATTACACAAGCAGACTGACAGATTTTGTGCTTCTCCTTTTTCATTGTTTGTCAATTGTTGTTTTCAGAATTGGTTGTTTTTTGTAACAACCCTTCTCGATCTTGCAGAGACTGATTGATTCACAGTGTGAATTACAGATTCATCAAACTCTCATCAGAAACGGGGCAATTCCCTATTTGTTTTAACAAATTTGTCAAAACATGTATTATGCACTGAGCGGTGTTTAACGCCTCCACAAGCTGACTGCATATCTTGCTAAACACCAGGGCCCTACAATCACCAGGGGTCTGTATGTCAACACAGGGTGATTGATCACATTTCATCTCAGTATCCCCACTAGTGGTGGCTTTAACCGTGCTTTTACCCCGTTTACCTCTTTTTACAGTAGCGGAGCTCGGTCGGTTCACTTTCACACATTGCACCCCCACATCGGTGGTGTCGTGTGCCACCCGGTTTGTCTTACTCAGGGCTTTTCTGGGCGCTGTGTTTCCCCTTTGTGTGACTGGTGGCTGTCTCCCCCGCTGTAGAACGGACCTCCCTTCATCAGCACGATCGGATCTCTTCACCTGTTTTCCACTTGACAAGCCTCTCAAGCAGGGCAATGCAGGCTGTGCCGCATTTTTAGCTATAATAAAACAAACATGTCAATTACACTTTATACAGTGACTTTTCACTACATTTCGAACAAATACAAAATATATTATTATTATTATTATTATTATTATTAATAACATTGGTAAAAACGGTGAATGTTACACACCTCCATTCAAAGTTTGCTCTGTGACTTGGGGTGGGTGGGGGAGTGCTTAGTTATGTGGGTTAAACAACTGTCAAATCAAAAAACAAACATTGGTCCCATAAATGTACACAATATAATGTTTTAGAAGATGTAATTAATTTATAATATGTAACAACTTGTTCTATGGCATACCATGAAATCTGAATAAAACTGGCCATTAAACACATTGCTTTGGCCCACCTTCAGAACACGTGTCTCCTGCGGTTTGGAAGGCGCTGTTCGGGACGTAGGCATTGGGGGTTGCGAGTTCCACTCTCCGTGGTCCCCTGCGGGGTGCTCGGCCCGACAGTCTCGGCTCTGTTATTCTGTGCTGTAATATCTCGGTTCTCTCTCACCTTAAATTATACAAACCATGAACTATGCATGATATACTAACACTTTTAAACCCAACTCTATTACTATAAAAAACATTCTTACCATCAATACATGATAACGCATTTACTAGCTCTTCCTCATCAAATGGACCCCAGTCAGATGCCATTATGAAGAGTGTGTCCCTTCATATATTATATTGGATGTGTAAAATTAACTGCTTGGAGCGGCTTATTTATGGGGGGGCAAAATGGTATTTCATAATTTTTCTAAGAATCACACAAAATTGTATTCCACATAACATACCAGGAAACCGCCAAAAATGTTGTTCTTATTACAGAATTCAGTTGGGGCGGTATGTTGGTGTGTCTATTTCACTCCGATAAAGTTGATCTCCAACAGACATCTGTATCTATGCGTGCTATGGTCATGGTCTCACGTTCAAAACAACGTGTACACACTGGGTGAGGTGACCATTTGGAGAGATAAATTGTTATCACATATTTGTTATGGACACGAGCCTAATGGGTACAAATGACTGTACCCACGTGGCACCCATACACGCACCCAACTCCGCCCACACTCCTCCTCCTCTGTAGAGCCACTGCCCCCCATTTACCCACGTGTCCCCACACACGCCCCCAACCCCACCCACACCACGCCTCCTCTGTAGAGCCGCCGGCCACCATTTACAGTATAAAGAGCATGCTGGTAAACACAGAAAACATGTCACCCGTTCGGGACAGAACAGGTCTGCGGTAACTGGTGGAAACCCCCATAGCGCACTATGGCTACACCAGCTAAGAAGACACCCCCTAGCGACCACACTGCTGATGAAGATGCGGGGGCACCTAACACAAAATTAAGATGGTCGGAAGACAGGGACCCAAAAGAGGTAACACTTTATTTTACTTTAAAAACGTGTTTAGAATATTATTATTAATTTTAAACGTATGCCGGTGTTTACATGCTGTTAGGCCGTATGTGTGTATATATAAATTTCAATGCAAAGTGAATTTAAATGCATGTTTTCTTCTTTGTATGTTTATCAAAAGAATAGTGTCAGCGCTCCTCCTCCGAGCCCCAGGGATGCTCTCCCAATGTCTGATGAAGACGAAGGTGTCAACACTGGTGATGAGTCTGAAGATGATGACAAGGACCATGAACATGGCAGGGAGGATAAAACCTCAGACACTGATGATGGAGTTGGACCATCAATGGAAAGAGAGGTAAATATAGAGGTCCTACAACTGTGTATAGTTGTGTACTTCTTTACTGACCGACACACATTACAGTTTTAAGTGTTATTTTCTTTTCTCTTCATTAGAATAGTGGAGTACCAGACACCAGTGATATGGATTCCTCTGTCAACTCTTTAAGACCCCGAACAAGATTGAACATTGCATGCTTCTGTTCTTGCCTTGCTAGAACCCACAAGAGTTTTGATTCAGACAGGGAAGTTCCGAGATATAATTGTAAAAACTATGATGATCATGTAACACTAGTGATGACACACACCATAAAGGGCATTATTGCGCTAGTGTTACAACATTGTATTGGCCGTGAATTAGTTGATAAGTGTGAGGCCTGTCTGATAGGTGACCCCAGCCAAGCACAGCATCTCTGTCTAACTTTAGATCACGAGCAAGGGAGTGTCTGGAGTAGTGTCGCTCTTATATGTAACAAAATAAGTGTCACCCACTTTCTAAATGTTGTGTTATGTGTTGCACGTGCCCTATGTGGGCTATGCATCACCAGACAGACTGAGAAAGAAGTGAAATCTCTTTTGCATAGCTTAGAAACATGCACTCTACCTTCGAGATGGTTAAGTGACTTGTTGGAAAGTGTAGATGAGTAAGTGATACAATTAATTGAGAAGGTTATAAATAACAAGCCTTATAAGATGTTTTACAAATTTGTTTTGCAATAAGACATTATATATATTTTTTCCAGAGAAAGAAAACTCCTGCTGCCGTGGGTTTATGTATACGTATGTTTGAGGAATCTCTGCTTGAAGATGCCATCCTCACTCTAATAGCTCACAAGTTTGGTGATTTGTATGACACTAGTAATCCTAATGTGACATTGCTGGTTGAGGATATTGTGAAAACAGTGGATGCCCTCCCCAACATGCTCAAGAGAATGCTGTATAAAGATCCACGTCCTGGTGTACCTGCTTTTACAGCTGTTCAAAAAGTTCTCCAGAGTTCTTTTGGAAACACCATCCCTATCATGACCAAGTCCAATATATATGTGTGTATTTAAAACTTGTATTTTTTAATTTACTAAAACAGTATCATAAGACAATATAACCTTAAAAACACAGTTTATGCTATAAAACATTACACCTCCACACAAGCAGGGTGAGGTACACTCGGACCCTCACCATGATGGATGTCACCCTAGCAAAATGGCTACCATCTTACCAAATGACCTATGACCTTACAAATGGTAACAAAATGGCTCCCATCTTACCAGATGACCTATGACCTTACAAATGGCTGACATCCAATATGGCCGATATCATCCAAGATGGCTGACAAGGGAGGGTAAAAGGGTAACCCTGGGGGTGATGGGAAGGAGAGAGAAGTTCCGGTTCAAAGGTGGGGGTAACCGGAAGGTGAGGTGGGCCTTCCGGTCTATGGTACGTAGGGAGGGCGGGACTTCCGGCTGTCAAAATTGTAAGTGATGCTGCCATCATACCGTTTGACATTGTCTCCAAGGTTCTCATCGTGAATAACAAACAAAATTCAAACTACCTTCTGGCCTGACCTTCTAGCTTGACCTAATCTTTCTTAAGTATACAAGAGAGAAAAACAGGTGTGAGAAAAGAATTTCTAACTTTCCTTCCATACATACATACATACATACATACATACATACATACGGAACATAAATAATAGAATTTTGAATCACAATAAGATGTTATCAAGTACAGAAAAAGAAAATGTAATAAAATGTGATCTTAAATACATACAAATAAAGAAAATTGGTTTACTATTTCCAGATTCCTTTTTTGAAATACAATGACATGCATTACAAATGAGTATTTACATTATATTTACAGCCGGTGCTCGTGTGTCACTGTGTCCCTCAGGCTGTGGTAGGCGCTGACATATTGGGCAGCCAGGGTGGCTGTGTGTCCCTCCCCCAGGAGGACTGACCGTTTTTCTTTTTTCTAAGTTTTGTCACAGGTTGGGTGGGCATCCATTATGTTGTTACAGAATGTGTCCCTTATTTTGGGCTAAAGCTTTCCGTGGAGGGGAACGTGGATCAGTTTGTACCATTTTTGGGAAGATCTGCCTTGTTGGGGCGGAGCTGTGATCCAGGTGAACAGCAGATCGGGCATAGGTGGGCATGTGGGCAGAGGAGTAGGAAGGCCGGTCAAGCAAATAAGCTTGCTAAGGTACGCAGCAGCAGCAAGCAGCCCCCCCATCCAGCCAGCCAGCCAGTCTGGCTAGCAGTGACTGAGTGGTTGACAGACGGCAAGCAACGGAATGTACGTGCTCTGTGATGTCATAGCAGTCAGCTGAGAGAGGCTCGTGATGTCATCGCTGAGCTGTCTGTCTGTCTGTCTGTCTCTCTCTCTCTCTCTCTCTCTCTCTCTCTCTCTTCCTCTCAATTCAATTCATTTGTATTGTCAAAGCAATTGGACATACATACATACATACATACATACATATATATATATATATATATATATATATACACTCACCTAAAGGATTATTAGGAACACCATACTAATACTGTGTTTGACCCCCTTTCGCCTTCAGAACTGCCTTAATTCTATGTGGCATTGATTCAACAAGGTGCTGAAAGCATTCTTTAGAAATGTTGGCCCATATTGATAGGATAGCATCTTGCAGTTGATGGAGATTTGTGGGATGCACATCCAGGGCACGAAGCTCCCGTTCCACCACATCCCAAAGATGTTCTATTGGGTTGAGATCTGGTGACTGTGGGGGCCAGTTTAGTACAGTGAACTCATTGTCATGTTCAAGAAACCAATTTGAAATGATTCGACCTTTGTGACATGGTGCATTATCCTGCTGGAAGTAGCCATCAGAGGATGGGTACATGGTGGTCATAAAGGGATGGACATGGTCAGAAACAATGCTCAGGTAGGCTGTGGCATTTAAACGATGCCCAATTGGCACTAAGGGGCCTAAAGTGTGCCAAGAAAACATCCCCCACACCATTACACCACCACCACCAGGCTGCACAGTGGTAACAAGGCATGATGGATCCATGTTCTCATTCTGTTTACGCCAAATTCTGACTCTACCATCTGAATGTCTCAACAGAAATCGAGACTCATCAGACCAGACAACATTTTTCCAGTCTTCAACTGTCCAATTTTGGTGAGCTTGTGCAAATTGTAGCCTCTTTTTCCTATTTGTAGTGGAGATGAGTGGTACCCGGTGGGGTCTTCTGCTGTTGTAGCCCATCCGCCTCAAGGTTGTACGTGTTGTGGCTTCACAAATGCTTTGCTGCTTACCTCGGTTGTAACGAGTGGTTATTTCAGTCAAAGTTGCTCTTCTATCAGCTTGAATCAGTCGGCCCATCTCCTCTGACCTCTAGCATCAACAAGGCATTTTCGCCCACAGGACTGGATGTTTTTCCCTCTTCACACCATTCTTTGTAAACCCTAGAAATGGTTGTGCGTGAAAATCCCAGTAACTGAGCAGATTGTGAAATACTCAGACCGGCCCGTCTGGCACCAACAACCATGCCACGCTCAAAATTGCTTAAATCACCTTTCTTTCCCATTCAGACATTCAGTTTGGAGTTCAGGAGATTGTCTTGACCAGGACCACACCCCTAAATGCATTGAAGCAACTGCCATGTGATTGGTTGGTTAGATAATTGCATTAATGAGAAATTGAACAGGTGTTCCTAATAATCCTTTAGGTGAGTGTATATATATATATATATATATATATATATATATACATACATACAAACATCCATACATGCTAGAAAGTCATTACTATGTTATCTTAAAGGCTAACTAAGCAGAACATATATCATTATAGAACAGAGTTCATAGGTCAACACATGGTTTTAGGGAACAGGCTCGTAGGTCATACCGTTTGACATTGTCTCCAAGGTTCTCATCGTAAATAACAAACAGAAATCAAACTATCTTCTGGGCTGATCTTCTAGTTTGACCGTATCTTTCTTAAGTATACAAGAGAGAAAAACAGGTGTAAGAAAATAATTTCTAATTTTCCTTCTACACATATATACATACATACATACATATGTAGCGTTATGTTGGGTGTATTTGGATAAGAGCATTTGGGCTCTGAGCTGAAGCACGGATCTAAAGAAGACCTCTCCCCCCCCCAAAGTTATCAGATTTCCTTAGCTCATCAGCTTGGAACTGGTTTGCATCAAAGTGACAGTTTTGGGGAGGATGGCACCGAGAAGAGGCCAAATAGTTTGGAATTCTGCTATGAGATGTCTGGAGAAAGGGGCCTGTAGGTGATAAAAACTCTTTGAAGTGGACGAGAGCCGAAATCCCGACATAGAGCTACGAACCCGGGCCAACCGGCATTTCCAAAAGATGGCATGGATTGACATCAGTCATAAATCAAGCCCCCCTCCAATAGGACACTGGGGGCTGAAACCGAAATCCAATCTCAAGAACTCAGGGACCAATCACCTACTGATCTGACAGACTTTAAGGAACAGCGGACAGTCTTTCTCTCTCTCTTTCTCTCACCTGAACCAGAAACTCGCTGCCACAGCTCAACCTGTAGCTCTGTTGCCAGAACCGGAATCAGAAACCAACCAAGTCTTTGCCGGCAACAGAAGAGTTAAACTGGGAGAAGGAGATTGAGCCGTACGAAGAATTCTTTTAAAGGACTTTATTAAATAAATAACTTTACAGACCCACCTGATCAGTGGAGTTTTACAGCTGGACAATTGACTAAGTCGACTGAATACGAAAGTGTCAGTCACTTAAATAGCTATTTGAGTCTTAAGAAACTTGACCCTTGGAATAAACAGGGCCCTGCTTTCCTCAAAGACTTTGTCTTCAAGTAACTACGGTGGAACCCTGCTTACAAAGAAGATTTTGTGCACAACCTTGGAGCATTCAAACCAGTGGAAAATCTGTTTGGAAAAGACTCTACATTCCCGAAACCCCAACTTACAGGTGCATCGACTGAGTGGAAGTTCTTGGACAAAGCCGAACCAGACTGCCTTTGTTCCAAACCACACAGACCTCGTGCCGAGTGCTGTTATCTGAGCCCGAAGGCAGAGAGGCCTCTCTGCGACGAAGTTCACATAAGTTTAACAGTTTGGAGTTTGTGATTCATGACATTTGAGAAATCAATTAGAAATGTTAATCTGTGATTCATAACTCTAGAATGTGTAATATCATTTAGTTTTCTTAAATATAAATGTGTGTTGCATTAAACTGTTTTGTTGATAATTTTAGAAATAAAATCTGTCAACCCCGAGAAATATCTTCTCATTCCTGTTTAACTTTTTAGTCTGAAATTGACACAAGTTAATAGACATTAGATTATTGGTGGCCCTGCCTATCCTTAATCATTGAATAATAATCAGTTAAGGGAAATTGTGGTAACAAATAGGATCTTTCTCGGCACCTAAACGTAAATGAGACTGATATATATATAACGAGAAGTTACCCGACATAAAAACTAACCTGCGTAGTTATTTAATGTCTGACTAATAATACTAACGAGAGACTCACCTTCGTCTTACTAACCGGTCTTGTAGTCAATGTGTTTATAACCTTTTTTGTTTAACGATTTGTTAAACGGAATGTACGTGCTCTGTGCTGTCATAGCAGTAAGCTGAGAGAGGCTCGTCATGTCATCGCTGAGCTGGCTGGCTGGCTGGCTGGCTCTCTGTGTGTGTGTGTGTGTGTGTGTGTGTGTATGTGTGTCTCTCTGTCTGTCTGTCTGTCTGTCTCTCTCTCTCTCTCTCTCCCTCTCAATTCAATTCATTTGTATTGTCAAAGCAATTGGATATGCATACATACATACATACATATATATGGAAAATAAACAATATGTGTACATCTCTTTCGGCATTAGTGGTGCCCTCACAGATGTGCAAGTTACATGACAGACAGACAGACAGACACACACACACTTTCACACACAGACAGACAGACAGACAGACAGACACACGCATATTATGGGTCTTTGTTGGGTAGTGAAATGGGTAGCATCAGTCGCAGTGTGGGTAATGTCAGGGAGCCAATCATAGTCCCCGTTATTTGCATATCGTGGCGCAAAGCATTCTGGGAAAAGCAACTAAACACGTTTAGTCATGTATTTGTCCATAGTTTACACATGAGATGAAAGAGACAGTATGACGTATTGAGCACCTAGGATTCTTCATGTGTATGTGAGGGGCAGAGGAACCGGATCCCAAGTGTGCGTCCCAGGTGCTATAGGTTTCAAAGCATGCAGGGGAATAGGCACCCCACCCTGACACTTACAGAAGACTGGATAGGGAGATATAAATAGCAATGGGGAGACTCTTGTACTTGGTGTGGCTCTATCCATATAGTGGGGCCAGCAGCCACTTAGCAGGTGCAGCAATAGAAGCTCAGCCTGGGGAGACTGGATTTAGCATTTCCTCTCCATTTTGATAACTATCCATAATCATTTCTGCAAAATACTTCTATGATACCTATGTATGTTTTTTACTTGTACTATATTATACTATCAAGTATCAGTGTACACATACAATGTGACCTGTTACATTAATACAGAGGCCACGGAAGGCCAGATCACTAATAGCCACTGTCCCCTGATATTACACTTTTTCACAATCACTTTGGCACTCATTTCAGAACCTTGATGTCATTTTTCAAAACTCTAGACACTAAACTCACACCCGATGATCAAAATGCACATTTTTCAAAACTCTAACACTTTTTTACAATTGCTTGGATACAATACACATCAACCTCAGATCATTTGTTCATTGAACTAAAATGACACAACTTACATCAAAGTATTACCATTTCAAAATGCAATTCACACATTACATCTGAGATCACTGTCTATTCATTTCATTACAGAGATCTAACTATCAATTGATACAGCTGCTCAAAATGATAAGTGACTGTTGCATTACTCTTAATGCATAGTTTTATGGAAACTGACAAACAGTATTCCATGTTTCGATCATGAAAGTTTCAGGATAATGAGATCCATTGACACCAATAACCGAGGAGCATGGTTTCTTAGGGTTACCATAGACTTGACTGTGTCTTCTTGTTTGTGAAGGAACAGGACTGTGTTTTCCTGTCTGGGTTCCCGCAGGCTTAAGTGGGTTTGACCTACTATTAGAAAAAAAAAAAAAAAAAAGGAGCGCTAATTAATTGTTCAATATCTGATACGCCGGTGATAATATAAAATAACGTGTTTATAGTTTATAGAAGTTTATAGTGTTTATGGTAAATGAAGAAAAGTCATTAAGTTATATACAAGTTCTATAAATGCAAACATTGAAAAGCATGTTTGTTGTTATTCCTATATAGGATTTAGTATTATTTGTGTTTTCTTGTTTTTTGCTATGTTTTCTCCCCTGTCGTTTATTGTTATTTTGCGGGCTTGCACGCCTTGGTTGTTGTGTACAAAACGATACATAGAAAATGGGAAAACGTGTTACTGTGTGGGAACAGCTCTAGTAAGACGGGCGACGCGCCACTTAAAGGTACACATGTAAGGTACATGTATGATAACTATGGAGTGAAGCGGTGCGTTTGACTGGACAATAGGTGACAGAAAATTAAGGTTTCCAGAAGATGGGACTTTTGATTCAGATAGACTTGAGCACCTAAAAACGGTTTTGCAAAATAGGAATACAAAGCATTAAGAAATGAGAAACCAAAGCTAGCTATCTTAAAACATTTGTTAGAGAAAAGAAAGAAAAGACAACAGGCATAATTCAATCTGAATGCCCCGAAGACAAATTAAAAATATATATATATATATGTTTTTCAGTATAAATGACAGTCCTCAAGATACTGAAGGAAAATTACTAGATAAGTAATAAATAAGGGTAGTTTGAGACACTGCAGGTCAATATGACATGCCAACCAAAACCATGGTATCTGAATTTACTATGGATATAAATTAATATGTGTCTCTTTGTATGTTTGTACGTTTTCAGTTTGCGCAAGGTAAATGTCCATATTTTGACTTTTTCATGTACTGTATAGTCCAGAATATGACTAAGAGAGTCATAAGTCACAAATAGTTACAGAATGATAGCTAAAAAACGCCAGTTAAATATGTTGTAATAACAGACCTACAAGAAAGTCAGCATTTAACTGTACACAGAATGCTATTGCAAACAGAAATAATAATACAAAATTAAGTTATTTAAATAGGTCTTACGAATACAGAAGTTAAAAGTAACATGTTAGAAATGGAATTAGAGCCAAATTTAGAAATAGGAATCCGAGGCAACCACAAACATTCGGTGAAGGTTTCTTACATATTGATAAATAGATAACCAGATACTCCAGGAAATTAACGATGTGCTCATTTGGAAGCTATGAGTTCCACAATGAAGAGTTTTTAAATCCCTAGTAATAGATCCCTAAATACAATGTGTAGGTAAGAAATTAACTATTGATCAGTTCAATCTGGATTCGGGAACAGTTCTTCTGAACCTGTACTGGTGTAGATTGGACTTCAATAGGAGGAAGTGACACAATAAAGACATGAGCCGCGCAGGAGGACAGTCTTAGTGCCCACGCAGGTTCTTAGTTGGGGAAATCATTGACTGGACACATTTTTTGAAAATGTGCTTTCCTGAAGTACCTGGACATCATTATTGAGATCAATGAAAAGGCTTATTTTCCAAAGATTAAATACATTCATTAACTACAATAATGTAGTGAAATGTATATAAATAGTAATAATACAAATCGATCAAATATAACTTGCATTTTCTTGTAAGAAATTAGGAATAGGAGAAAGAACAGCTGTTGGGATGCAGTGCGATGTTATCCAAAATTGAAAGCGGTTGAGAAAGGAGAGTTTGTTCTGTGTGAGACAAATGTACTGCCACGAGAGACTCTGATGGTGATTGACTGGAATATGAGGGAAAATAATGAAGTTACTACAGGTATAACTAAAGGTGTAACATAACTAATTTAATGAAACATAGTCATGGCAAGTTATAAAACTGTTTGGAAATAGTCCTTTCACAAACAGAAATACCCTATCAATTAGGAAGAGGGGGGCAGGGGGCAAGGGCCGTATGTGCTCCTCTGCTCCCCCTGTTCGCCTGAGCAGACAAGCAGCCTGAGATGAGAGAGAGAGAGAGAGAGAGAGAGAGAGAGAGAGAGAGAGAGAGAGAGAGAGAGAGAGTCAGAGACAAGGCAGAGACTGTAAGTACGTGTAAGGGTTCATAACTTATTACAAACAGAGCAAGAGTGTAATGAATGGTAATTTACACTGCTTGTATTAATAATGATAATAATATTGATGTTGATACAGACGAATACATCACATACTAGATGACAACCGCATAAAACTAATAATAATGAAAATAGGAATAATAGGAGTATGGAAATAATTTCAAATTATGGTTTATTGGTAAAAAATGAATTGAGAAACAAAGATTAATAACTGCCATCATTTACCCAACTACTATTAACTATGGTGTTGAAGGAGCTGCTGTAATAGTTATTGTAATGTTCTCAGGTATTTAAGTTAGATAAAAGGACAAAGATAAGCACATTGTTTTGAAACTTTGACAACTCCACACAAAAAGAGTATCTACACTAGGAAGTAAAGCTGATTCAATAAACACAGGAGATATGATGCTGCTGACGACAGCTGAGTGCTGTACTGAAATAATTTGATAAATGAGATAAATTGGAATCAAGATTATTATTATTTTGAATTGTCCCTTTACTAGAAACCTTATAGATTGTGCGAATGTCAACTAATGTGATAGAGATGCCTTTTATAAGGACGATCTCTGATGTTGTGTGAACCACACATTGTGTCTTCAGACTGATTTATTCCACATGGCAGATATGCATATTATGAATCGTGTCCTGAAGGAACCGATGTCTGACCCATATGGAGAAGATGCTGGTGTTCTTGTTGAGACACAGTAGGCCGAGGGCGCGGCTTTAAAGACAGCCTCACAGCAACTTGAACAGACCAATGCTGAGGTCCACTACGCTGAAGTGATGCTTGACTCAGTGGAGAAATAAGTTAAAATACTATAATTAAAGGTTTTCCAGATTATAGGAATCTACAATATATTGTGAAACTGCTCAGATGACGTCCGCAGTAGCACATATTCTTCTATTGATAGTTTAATTTATAATGTACTATTAGTGGAGATGTCACATTATTCAAATGAATAGAATGACAGCCATGAAGTCAGAATCAGTCCATTGCCCTTCACTTAAGATTTGTACAATGTATAATGTTTATAAATCAAAACGCAACAAATATATGTACAATACAGTTTACAAACTGAATTTGTAAAAAAGAATGTTTTGCTGACTTTTGTATTCTCTTTGAAGCAACAAAATGTATGTGTTATGTATGTCGTAACTAGGGTTTGACTTTTATGACCTGGGGCTGGATGAAATTTAATTTGAGATGCACTGTAAAAGCTCCAGGAAATTGCAACTGGCCACTGCACCTTCCATAAGAGAGCTCAAACATTTGCTAATGCATTGGTTGCCTCACAGGCACTCTTTCCCTGGTTTGCCCATGTGGCGCATGGTGTTGGCCACACGGGCAAAGGGGGGATGTGTGCATCAGTCTTTTAAATTGGTTTGCCCCAGGTTTTATAGTAACAGCTTAGCAATATTGTAGAACTTGCCACATTTGTCAAGCTCATAATCCTGCAATATGCAAATAGATTGTGTTCAAAAGCTTAAATGTTGTGGATATGAATATATACTTGTAATAATATATAGGTGTTCTAAATGGGTTGAAGCCTATCCCGTAGGAAGGCTGAAGTAGTAAAAGTAGCAAAAATACAGTTAAGGGATGTTATATGTAGATTTCGCATTCCAGGGAAATTTCCAGTGATAGGAACACTCACTTCACTGGGACAATAGTGCAGGAACTATGCAAAGCCCTGCGAGGTAAACAACATTTTCACTGCCCCATCAGGCTCAGTCAGCTGGAGCAGTGGAGAAACAAAATGGGATATTAAAGAATAAGCTGTCTAATATATGCAAACAAACAGGACTCAAACGTCCAGATCCCCTTCCTATAGTCCTAATGACAATGAAATCGTCAGCAAATTGAGAAAAACAGGTCTTTCTCCGTGTGAGATTATTATGGGATGACTTATGAGACTCTCCATCACTCCTCCATTGTCTGTAAGGGAAATGGACATCCACTTGATGGATGATGCTATGTTGTCTCTTTGTATGGGACTAACACGTGCTTTCGAAGCTGTCCATTCACAGATGAAAGCCGCCCAGACTGAACCATCCCAGCAGGTTTACCACCCCTTCCAGCAAGATGACTGTGTATATCAAAGCACACAAGAGAAAGTCCTCCCAACAGCCCAGGTGGACAGGGCCCTACCAGGTGCTCCTGACCACCCACACAGCTGTGAAGTGCCTAGGAACGACGACATGGATCCACTCCTCACACTGCAAACTTGCCAATCGAGGCGATCAGCACAACCCTGGTGGAGAACAGAGGGATAAAGGAATTGTTCTTCCACATCAGATTTGACATTACTGTATGTATGCAGGCCCTTGTAATTGCTATTCCAATACTGCCAACTGGTTATTGATGATTGATTTCACATTGTGGTACGAGTATCGAGTGAAATGAGTGCTATCCACCTCAACAACACAGCGATAACATGGAGCCGGCAGGTGATCCAGGTCACAATAGAGGTCAAGCAGTGGGAGGAGGAAGACGTGGTGGTCAAAGGTGTAGCGTAAGGTACACTTATAAAATTCAATGAAAGAAGTGAATTTATAGTATCACCTTATCACGAATCCTGGAATCTTGTAGAACTCATTTTCTGTAATAATTGGATGCAGACACCAATTCCAAAGATATAAATTGTCAAATTTATTCAAAAACAAAGACTAAATGTAGCACTACACTAATTATACAAAAGGGAAAAACTAATTAAAATTCAACTCTAGATCAACAAATCAAAGACAAATCACTTCCGTGACCAAATCAAAGACCATGGGATCGCATATGATAACACACAAATCATTAAACAAAAAAGGTTATAAACACATTGACTACAATACCGGTTAGTAAGACGAAGGTGAGTCTCTCATTAGTATTGTTAGTCAGACATTCAATAACTACGCAGGTTAGTATTTATGTCAGGTAACTTCTCGTTATATATATATCAGTCTCATTAACGTTTAGGTGGAGAGAAAGATCCTATCATTACTTGTTACCACAATTTCCCTTAACTGATTATTATTCAATGATTAAGGATAGGCAGGGCCACCTATAATCTGGTGTCTATTAACTTGTGTCAATTTCAGACTAAACAGTTAAACAGGAATGAGAAGATATTTCTCGGCGTTGTCAGATTTTATTTCTAAAATTATCAACAAAACAGTTGAATGCAACACACATTTATATTTAAGAAAACTAAATGATATTACACATTCTAGAGTTATGAATCACAGATTAACATTTCTAATTGATTTCTCAAATGTCATGAATCATGAACTCCAAACTGTTAAACTTATGTGAACTTCGTCGCAGAGAGGCCTCTCTGGCTTCGGGCTCAGATAACAGCACACGGCACGAGGTCCGTGTGGTTTGGAACAAAGGCAGTCCGGTTCGGCTTTGTCCAAGAACTTCCACTCAGTCGATGCACCTGGAAGTTGGGGTTTCGCGAATGTAGAGTCTTTTCCAAACAGATTTTCCACTGGTTTGAAGGCTCCAAGGTAGTGCACAAAATCTTCTTTGTAAGCAGGGTTCCACCGTAGTTACTTGAAGACAAAGTCTTTGAGGAAAGCAGGGCCCTGTTTATTCCAAGGGTCAAGTTTCTTAAGACTCAAATAGCTATTTAAGTGACTGACACTTTCGTATTCAGTCGACTTAGTCAATTGTCCAGCTGTAAAACTCCACTGATCAGGTGGGTCTGTGAAGTTATTTATTTAATAAAGTCCTTTAAAATAATTATTCGCTCAATCTCCTTCTCCCAGTTTAACTCTTCTGTTGCCGGCAAAGACTTGGTTGGTTTCTGATTCCGGTTCTGGCAACAGAGCTACAGGTTGAGCTGTGGCAGCGAGATTCTGGTTCAGGTGAGAGAGAGAGAGAGAGAAAGACTGTCCGCTGTTCCTTATAGTCTGTCAGATCAGTAGGTAATTGGTCCCTGAGTTCTTGAGATTGGATTTCGGTTTCAGCCCCAAGTGTCCTATTGGAGGGAGGCTTTATTTATGACTGATGTCAATCCATGCCATCTTTTGGAAATGTCGGTTGGCCTGGGTTCGTAGCTCTATGTCGGGATTTCGGCTCTCATCCACTTCAAAGAGTTTTTATCACCTACAGGCCCCTTTCTCCAGACATCTCATAGCAGAATTCGAAACTATTTGGCCTCTTCTCGGTGCCATCCTCCCCAAAACTGTCACTTTGATGCAAACCAGTTCCAAGCTGATGAGCTAAGGAAATCTGATAACTTTGGGGGGGGAGAGGTCTTCTTTAGATCAGTGCTTCAGCTCAGAGCCCAAATGCTCTTATCAAAATACACCCAACATAACGCTACATATGTATGTATGTATGTACACTCACCTAAAGGATTATTAGGAACACCATACTAATACTGTGTTTGACCCACTTTCGCCTTCAGAACTGCCTTAATTTTACGTGGCATTGATTCAACAAGGTGCTGAAAGCATTCTTTAGAAATGTTGGCCCATATTGATAGGATAGCATCTTGCAGTTGATGGAGATTTGTGGGATGCACATCCAGGGCACGAAGCTCCCGTTCCACCACATCCCAAAGATGCTCTATTGGGTTGAGATCTGGTGACTGTGGGGGCCAGTTTAGTACAGTGAACTCATTGTCATGTTCAAGAAACCAATTTGAAATGATTCGACCTTTGTGACATGGTGCATTATCCTGCTGGAAGTAGCCATCAGAGGATGGGTACATGGTGATCATAAAGGGATGGACATGGTCAGAAACAATGCTCAGGTAGGCCGTGGCATTTAAACGATGCCCAATTGACACTAAGGGGCCTAAAGTGTGCCAAGAAAACATCCCCCACACCATTACACCACCACCACCAGCCTGCACAGTGGTAACAAGGCATGATGGATCCATGTTCTCATTCTGTTCACGCCAAATTCTGACTCTACCATCTGAATGTCTCAACAGAAATCGAGACTCATCAGACCAGGCAATGTTTTTCCAGTCTTCAACTGTCCAATTTTGGTGAGCTTGTGCAAATTGTAGCCTCTTTTTCCTATTTGTAGTGGAGATGAGTGGTACCCGGTGGGGTCTTCTGCTGTTGTAGCCCATCCGCCTCAAGGTTGTACGTGTTGTGGCTTCACAAATGCTTTGCTGCATACCTCGGTTGTAACGAGTGGTTATTTCAGTCAAAGTTGCTCTTCTATCAGCTTGAATCAGTCGGCCCATTCTCCTCTGACCTCTAGCATCAACAAGGCATTTTCGCCCACAGGACTGCCGCATACTGGATGTTTTTCCCTTTTCACACCATTCTTTGTAAACCCTAGAAATGGTTGTGCGTGAAAATCCCAGTAACTGAGCAGATTGTGAAATACTCAGACTGGCCCGTCTGGCACCAACAACCATGCCACGCTCAAAATTGCTTAAATCACCTTTCTTTCCCATTCAGACATTCAGTTTGGAGTTCAGGAGATTGTCTTGACCAGGACCACACCCCTAAATGCATTGAAGCAACTGCCATGTGATTGGTTGATTAGATAATTGCATTAATGAGAAATTGAACAGGTGTTCCTAATAATCCTTTAGGTGAGTGTATATATGTGTAGAAGGAAAATTAGAAATTATTTTCTTACACCTGTTTTTCTCTCTTGTATACTTAAGAAAGATACGGTCAAGCTAGAAGGTCAGCCCAGAAGATAGTTTGATTTCTGTTTGTTATTTACGATGAGAACCTTGGAGACATTGTCAAATGGTATGACCTACGTGCCTGTTCCCTAAAACCATGTGTTGACCTATGAACTCTGTTCTATAATGATATATGTTCTGCTTAGTTAGCCTTTAAGATAACATTGTAATGACTTTCTAGCATGTATAGATGTATATATGTATGTATATATATATATATATATATATATATATATATATGTATGTATGTATGTCCAATTGCTTTGACAATACAAATGAATTGAATTGAGAGGAAGAGAGAGAGAGAGAGAGAGAGAGAAAGAGAGAGAGAGAGACAGACAGACAGACAGACAGACAGCTCAGCGATGACATCACGAGCCTCTCTCAGCTGACTGCTATGACATCACAGAGCACGTACATTCCGATGCTTGTCGTCTGTCAACCACTCAGTCACTGCTAGCCAGACTGTCCCTAAGACAAAGTGTACAATACTTCAATTATATCTCCTCCAGACTGAAAGAGAGTATTACGAGCTACGATGAAGTTACCCAAGAGACGTATAAAGCTTGCAGCACCTGGTATTTCCAGGAGGTCACCCATCCAAGTACTGACCAGGACCTGCCCCGTTCAGCTTACGCGATCTGACGAGATCGAGCGCGTTCAGGACGGTGTGGACACAAGCCGAGAGGCCTGGCTGCATGATGTCTCTTAATGGTTGGCGGGTATTGACGGAACTTCCAGCAAAAAAAAAAAAAAAGAAAAACGGAGGGAAAAATATCAGTGCAGCAAAGGATGTTGAAAGTAGCCAGGTACGTGTACAATACTTCAATTATATCTCCTCCAGACAGAAAGAGAGTATTAAGAGCTACGATATAGTTACCCAGGAGACGTAAAAAGCTTGCAGCACCAGGTTTTTCTAGGAGGTCTCACATTCAAGTACTGACCAGGTCCTGCCCCGTTTAGCTTCCGAGATCTGATGAGATCGGGCGCATTCAGGACAATGTGTCCGCATGCCAAGAGGCCTGGCTACATGATGTCTCTTAAAGGCTGGAGGATATTGACGGAACTTCCAGCAAAATAATGAAGAAAAAAGAAAAATGGAGGGAAAAATATCAGTGCAGCAAAGGGTGTTGAAAGTAACCGGGTACGTGTACAATATTTCAATTATATCTCCTCCAGACTGAAAGAGAGTATTAAGAGCTACGATAAAGTTACCCAGCAGACGTAAAAAGCTGGCAGCACCTGGTATTTCCAGGAGATCTCCCATCCAAGTACTGACCAGGTCCTGCCCCGTTTCGTTTCCGAGATCTGACGAGATCGGGCGCGTTCAGGTCTGTGTGTCCGCAAGCCGAGATGCCTGGTTGCATGATGTCTCTTAAAGGCTGGCGGATATTGATGGAACTTCCAGAAAAAATAAAAAATAAAAAGAAAAATGGCGGGAAAAATATCAGTGCAGCAAAGGGTGTTGAAAGTAGCCGGGTACGTGTACAATTCTTCAATTATATCTCCTCCAGAAAGAAATAGAGTATTAAAAGCAACGATGAAGTTACCCAGGAGACGAAAAAGCTTGCAGCACCTGGTATTTCCAGGAGGTCACCCATCCAAGTACTAACCAGGCCCTGGCCCGTTTAGTTTCCAAGGTCTGACGAGATCGGGCGCGTTCAGGACGGTGTGGCCGCAAGCCAAGAGGCCTGGCTGCATGATGTCTCTAAATGGCTGGAGGATATTGACAGAACTTCCAGCAAAAAAAAATGAAAAAAGAAAAATGGAGGGAAAAATATCAGTGCAGCAAAGGGTGTTAAAAGTAGCCGGGTACGTGTACAATACTTCAATTATATCTCCTCCAGACAGAAAGAGAGTATTACGTGCTACGATGAAGTTACCCAAGAGACGTATAAAGCTTGCAGCACCTGGTATTTCCAGGAGGTCACCCATCCAAGTACTGACCAGGACCTGCCCCGTTCAGCTTACGCGATCTGACGAGATCGAGCGCGTTCAGGACGGTGTGGACACAAGCCGAGAGGCCTGGTTGCATGATGTCTCTTAATGGTTGGCGGGTATTGACGGAACTTCCAGCAAAAAAAAAAAAAAAGAAAAACGGAGGGAAAAATATCAGTGCAGCAAAGGATGTTGAAAGTAGCCAGGTACGTGTACAATACTTCAATTATATCTCCTCCAGACAGAAAGAGAGTATTAAGAGCTACGATATAGTTACCCAGGAGACGTAAAAAGCTTGCAGAACCAGGTATTTCCAGGAGGTCCCACATTCAAGTAATGACCAGGCCCTGCCCCGTTTAGCTTCCGAGATCTGACGAGATGGGGCACGTTCAGGACGGTGTGGTTGCAAGCCAAGAGGCCTGGCTGTATGATGTCTCTTAAAGGCTGGAGGGTATTGATGGAACTTCCAGCAAAAAAAAAAAAAAAAGAAAAACGGAGGGAAAAATATCAGTGCAGCAAAGGGTGTTGAAAGTAGCTGGGTACGTGTACAATTCTTCAATTATATCTCCTCCAGACTGAAAGAGAGTATTAAGAGCTACGATGTAGTTACACAGGATACGTAAAAAGCTTGCATCACCTGGTATTTCCAGGAGGTCACCCATCCAAGTACTAACCAGGCCCTGGCCTGTTTAGTTTCCAAGGTCTGACGAGATCGGGCGCGTTCAGGACGGTGTGGCCGCAAGCCAAGAGGCCTGGCTGCATGATGTCTCTAAATGGCTGGAGGATATTGACAGAACTTCCAGCAAAAAAAAATGAAAAAAGAAAAATGGAGGGAAAAATATCAGTGCAGCAAAGGGTGTTAAAAGTAGCCGGGTACGTGTACAATACTTCAATTATATCTCCTCCAGACAGAAAGAGAGTATAAAGAGCTACGATGAAGTTACCCAGGAGACGTAAAAGCTTGTAGCACCAGGTTTTTCTAGGAGGTCTCACATTCAAGTACTGACCAGGTCCTGCCCCGTTTCGTTTCCGAGATCTGATGAGATCGGGCGCGTTCAGGTCTGTGTGTCCGCAAGCCGAGATGCCTGGTTGCATGATGTCTCTTAAAGGCTGGCGGATATTGATGGAACTTCCAGAAAAAATAAAAAAGAAAAAGAAAAATGGCGGGAAAAATATCAGTGCAGCAAAGGGTGTTGAAAGTAGCCGGGTACGTGTACAATTCTTTAATTATATCTCCTCCAGACAGAAATAGAGTATTAAAAGCTACGATGAAGTTACCCAGGAGACGAAAAAGCTTGCAGCACCTGGTATTTCCAGGAGGTCACCCATCCAAGTACTGACGAGGCCCTGCACCGTTTAGCTTCCGAGATCTGATGAGATCGACCGCGTTCAGGACGGTGTGGCCGCAAGCCAAGCAGCCTGGCTGCATGATGTCTCTTAAAGGCTGGAGGGTATTGACGGAACTTCCAGCAAAAAAAAAAAAGAAAAAAAAAAAATGGAGGGAAAAATATCTGTGCAGTAAAGGGTGTTGAAAGTAGCCGGGTACGTGTACAATTCTTCAATTAAATCTCCTCCAGACAGAAAGAGAGTATTAAAAGCTACGACGAAGTTCCCCAGGTGACGTAAAAAGCTTGCAGCACCTGGTACTTCCAGGAGGTCTCCCATCCAAGTACTGACCAGGTCCTGCCCCGTTTAGTTTCTGAGATCTGACGAGATCGGGCGCGTTCAGGACGGTGTGGCCACAAGCCGAGACGCCTGGCTGCATGATGTCTCTTAAAGGCTGGCGGGTATTGACGGAATTTCCAGCATAAAAAAAAAAAAAAAAATAGAAAAATGGAGGGAAAAATATCAGTGCAGGAAAGGGTGTTGAAAGTAGCCGGGTACGTGTACAATTCTTCAATTATATCTCCTCCAGACAGAAAGAGAGTATTAAGAGCTACGATGAAGTTACCCAGGAGAAGTAAAAAGCTTGCAGCACCTGGTATTTCCAGGAGGTCACCCATCCAAGTACTGACCAGGCCCTGCCCCGTTTAGCTTCCGAGATCTGATGAGATCAGGCGCATTCAGGACGGTGTGGCCACAAGCCGAGAGGCCTGGCTGCATGATGTCTCTTAAAGGCTGGCGGGTATTGACGGAACTTCCAGCAAAAAAAAAAAAAAAAAATAGAAAAAGGGAGGGAAAAATATCAGTGCAGCAAAGGGTGTTGAAAGTAGCCGGGTACATGTACAATTCTTCAATTATATCTCCTCCAGACAGATAGAGAGTATTAAGAGCTACGATAAAGTTACCCAGGAGACGTAAAAGCTTGCAGCACTAGGTATTTCCAGTCGGTCTCACATTCATGTACTAACCAGGTCCTGCCCCGTTTAGCTTCCGAGATCTGACGAGATCGGGCGCGTTCAGTATGGTGTGGCCGCAAGCCGAGATGCCTGGCTGCATGATGTCTCTTAAAGGATGGCGGGTATTGACGGAATTTCCAGCAAAAAAAAAAAAAGAAAAATAGAGGGAAAAATATCAGTGCAGCAAAGGGTGTTGAAAGTAGCCGGGTACGTGTACAATTCTTCAATTATATCTCCTCCAGACAGAAAGAGAGAATTAAGAGCTACGATGCAGTTACCCAGGAGACGTAAAAAGCTTGCAGCACCTGGTATTTCCAGGAGGTCACACATCCATGTACTGACCAGGCCCTGCCCCGTTTAGCTTCCGAAATCTGATATGATCGGGCGCATTCAGGACGGTGTGACTACAAGCCAAGAGGCCTGGCTGCATGATGTCTCTTAAAGGCTGGCGGATATTGACGGAACTTCCAGCAAAAAAATAAAATAAAAAGAAAAATGGAGGGAAAAATATCAGTGCAGCAAAGGGTGTTGAAAGTAGCCTAGTACGTGTACAATTCTTCAATTATATCTCCTGGAGACAGAAAGAGAGTATTAAGAGCTACGATGAAGTTACCCAGGAGACGTAAAAGGCTTGCAGCACCTGGTATTTCTAGGAGTTCTCCCATCCAAGTACTGACCAGGCCCTGCCCCGTTTAGCTTCCGAAATCTGACGAGATTGGGCGCATTCAGGACGGTGTGGCCGCAAGCCGAGAGACCTGGCTGAATGATGACTCTTAAAGGTTGGCGGGTATTGACGGAATTTCCAGCAAAAAAAAAAAAAAAAAAAATAGAAAAATGGAGGGAAAAATATCTGTGCAGGAAAGGGTGTTGAAAGTAGCTGGGTACGTGTACAATTCTTCAATTATATCTCCTGCAGACAGAAAGAGAGTATTAAGAGCTACGATGAAGTTACCCAGGAGACGTAAACAGCTTGCAGCACCTGGTATTTCTAGGAGGTCTCCCATCCAAGTACTGACCAGGCCCTGCCCCGTTTAGCTTCCGAGATCTGACGAGATCGGGCGCATTCAGGACGGTGTGGCCACAAGCCGAAAGGCCTGGCTGCATGATGTCTCTTAAAGGTTGGCGGGTATTGACGGAACTTCCAGCAAAAAAAAAAAAAAAAAAAAAAAAAAAAAAGAAAAATGGATGGAAAAATATCAGTGCAGCAAAGGGTGTTGACAGTAGCTGGGTACGTGTACAATACTTCAATTATATCTCCTCCAGACAGATAGAGAGTATTAAGAGCTACGATAAAGTTACCCAGGAGACGTAAAAGCTAGCAGCACCAGGTACTTCCAGGAGGTCTCACATTCATGTACTGACCAGGTCCTGCCCCGTTTAGCTTCCGAGATCTGACGAGATCGGGCGCGTTCAGGATGGTGTGGCCGCAAGCCGAGATGCCTGGCTGCATGATGTCTCTTAAAGGCTGGCGGGTATTGACGGAACTGCCAGCAAAAAAAAAAAAGAAAAATAGAGGGAAATATACCAGTGCAGCAAAGGGTGTTGAAAGTAGCCGGGTACGTGTACAATTCTTCAATTATATCTCCTGGAGACAGAAAGAGAGTATTAAGAGCTACGATGAAGTTACCCAGGAGACGTAAAAAGCTTGCAGCACCTGGTATTTCTAGGAGGTCTCCCATCCAAGTACTGACCAGGCCCTGCCCCGTTTAGCTTCCGAGATCTGACGAGATCGGGCGCATTCAGGACGGTGTGGCCACAAGCCGAAAGGCCTGGCTGCATGATGTCTCTTAAAGGTTGGCGGGTATTGACGGAACTTCCAGCAAAAAAAAAAAAAAAAAAAATAGAAAAATGGAGGGAAAAATATCAGTGCAGGAAAGGGTGTTGAAAGTAGCCGGGTACGTGTACAATTCTTCAATTATATCTCCTGGAGACAGAAAGAGAGTATTAAGAGCTACGATGAAGTTACCCAGGAGACGTAAAAGGCTTGCAGCACCTGGTATTTCTAGGAGGTCTCCCATCCAAGTACTGACCAGGCCGTGCCCCGTTTAGCTTCCGAAATCTGACGAGATTGGGCGCATTCAGGACGGTGTGGCCGCAAGCCGAGAGACCTGGCTGAATGATGACTCTTAAAGGTTGGCGGGTATTGACGGAATTTCCAGCAAAAAAAAAAAAAAAAAAAATAGAAAAATGGAGGGAAAAATATCTGTGCAGGAAAGGGTGTTGAAAATAGCTGGGTACGTGTACAATTCTTCAATTATATCTCCTGCAGACAGAATTAAGAGCTACGATGAAGTTACCCAGGAGACGTAAACAGCTTGCAGCACCTGGTATTTCTAGGAGGTCTCCCATCCAAGTACTGACCAGGCCCTGCCCCGTTTAGCTTCCGAGATCTGACGAGATCGGGCGCATTCAGGACGGTGTGGCCACAAGCCGAAAGGCCTGGCTGCATGATGTCTCTTAAAGGTTGGCGGGTATTGACGGAACTTCCAGCAAAAAAAAAAAAAAAAAAAAAAAAAAAAAAGAAAAATGGATGGAAAAATATCAGTGCAGCAAAGGGTGTTGACAGTAGCTGGGTACGTGTACAATACTTCAATTATATCTCCTCCAGACAGATAGAGAGTATTAAGAGCTACGATAAAGTTACCCAGGAGACGTAAAAGCTAGCAGCACCAGGTACTTCCAGGAGGTCTCACTTTCATGTACAGACCAGGTCCTGCCCCGTTTAGCTTCCGAGATCTGACGAGATCGGGCGCGTTCAGGATGGTGTGGCCGCAAGCCGAGATGCCTGGCTGCATGATGTCTCTTAAAGGCTGGCGGGTATTGACGGAACTGCCAGCAAAAAAAAAAAAGAAAAATAGAGGGAAATATACCAGTGCAGCAAAGGGTGTTGAAAGTAGCCGGGTACGTGTACAATTCTTCAATTATATCTCCTGGAGACAGAAAGAGAGTATTAAGAGCTACGATGAAGTTACCCAGGAGACGTAAAAAGCTTGCAGCACCTGGTATTTCTAGGAGGTCTCCCATCCAAGTACTGACCAGGCCCTGCCCCATTTAGCTTCCGAGATCTGACGAGATCGGGCGCATTCAGGACGGTGTGGCCACAAGCCGAAAGGCCTGGCTGCATGATGTCTCTTAAAGGTTGGCGGGTATTGACGGAACTTCCAGCAAAAAAAAAAAAAAAAAAATAGAAAAATGGAGGGAAAAATATCAGTGCAGGAAAGGGTGTTGAAAGTAGCCGGGTACGTGTACAATTCTTCAATTATATCTCCTGGAGACAGAAAGAGAGTATTAAGAGCTACGATGAAGTTACCCAGGAGACGTAAAAAGCTTGCAGCACCTGGTATTTCTAGGAGGTCTCCCATCCAAGTACTGACCAGGCCCTGCCCCGTTTAGCTTCCGAGATCTGACGAGATCGGGCGCATTCAAGACGGTGTGGCCACAAGCCGAAAGGCCTGGCTGCATGATGTCTCTTAAAGGTTGGCGGGTATTGACGGAACTTCCAGCAAAAAATAAAAATAAAAAAAGAAAAAAGAAAAATGGATGGAAAAATATCAGTGCAGCAAAGGGTGTTGACAGTAGCTGGATACGTGTACAATACTTCAATTATATCTCCTCCAGACAGAGAGAGAGTATTAAGAGCTACGATAAAGTTACCCAGGAGACGTAAAAGCTTGCAGCACTAGGTATTTCCAGGAGGTCTCACATTCAAGTACTGACCAGGTCCTGCCCCGTTTAGCTTCCGAGATCTGATGAGATCGGGCGCGTTCAGGATGGTGTGGCCGCAAGCCGAGATGCCTGGCTGCATGATGTCTCTTAAAGGCTGGCGGGTATTGACGGAACTTCCAGCAAAAAAAAAAAAAAAAAAAAACGAAAAATGGAGGGAAAAATATCAGTGCAGCAAAGGGTGTTGAAAGTAGCCGGGTACGTGTACAATTCTTCAATTATATCTCCTGGAGACAGAAAGAGAGTATTAAGAGCTACGATGAAGTTACCCAGGAGACGTAAAAAGCTTGCAGCACCTGGTATTTCCAGGAGGTCACACATCCATGTACTGACCAGGCCCTGCCCCGTTTAGCTTCCGAAATCTGATATGATCGGGCGCATTCAGGACGGTGTGACTACAAGCCAAGAGGCCTGGCTGCATGATGTCTCTTAAAGGCTGGCGGATATTGACGGAACTTCCAGCAAAAAAATAAAATAAAAAGAAAAATGGAGGGAAAAATATCAGTGCAGCAAAGGGTGTTGAAAGTAGCGTAGTACGTGTACAATTCTTCAATTATATCTCCTGGAGACAGAAAGAGAGTATTAAGAGCTACGATGAAGTTACCCAGGAGACGTAAAAGGCTTGCAGCACCTGGTATTTCTAGGAGGTCTCCCATCCAAGTACTGACCAGGCCCTGCCCCGTTTAGCTTCCGAGATCTGACGAGATTGGGCGCATTCAGGACGGTGTGGCCGCAAGCCGAGAGGCCTGGCTGAATGATGTCTCTTAAAGGTTGGCGGGTATTGACGGAACTTCCAGCAAAAAAAAAAAAAAAAAAAATAGAAAAATGGAGGGAAAAATATCAGTGCAGGAAAGGGTGTTGAAAGTAGCCGGGTACGTGTACAATTCTTCAATTATATCTCCTGGAGACAGAAAGAGAGTATTAAGAGCTACGATGAAGTTACCCAGGAGACGTGAAAGGCTTGCAGCACCTGGTATTTCTAGGAGGTCTCCCATCCAAGTACTGACCAGGCCCTGCCCCGTTTAGCTTCCGAAATCTGACGAGATTGGGCGCATTCAGGACGGTGTGGCCGCAAGCCGAGAGACCTGGCTGAATGATGACTCTTAAAGGTTGGCGGGTATTGACGGAATTTCCAGCAAAAAAAAAAAAAAAAAAAATAGAAAAATGGAGGGAAAAATATCTGTGCAGGAAAGGGTGTTGAAAGTAGCTGGGTACGTGTACAATTCTTCAATTATATCTCCTGCAGACAGAAAGAGAGTATTAAGAGCTACGATGAAGTTACCCAGGAGACGTAAACAGCTTGCAGCACCTGGTATTTCTAGGAGGTCTCCCATCCAAGTACAGACCAGGCCCTGCCCCGTTTAGCTTCCGAGTTCTGACGAGATCGGGCGCATTCAGGACGGTGTGGCCGCAAGCCGAAAGGCCTGGCTGCATGATGTCTCTTAAAGGTTGGCGGGTATTGACGGAACTTCCAGCAAAAAAAAAAAAAAAAAAAAAAAAAAAAAAGAAAAATGGATGGAAAAATATCAGTGCAGCAAAGGGTGTTGACAGTAGCTGGGTACGTGTACAATACTTCAATTATATCTCCTCCAGACAGATAGAGAGTATTAAGAGCTACGATAAAGTTACCCTGGAGACTTAAAAGCTAGCAGCACCAGGTACTTCCAGGAGGTCTCACATTCATGTACTGACCAGGTCCTGCCCCGTTTAGCTTCCGAGATCTGACGAGATCGGGCGCGTTCAGGATGGTGTGGCCGCAAGCCGAGATGCCTGGCTGCATGATGTCTCGTAAAGGCTGGCGGGTATTGACGGAACTGCCAGCAAAAAAAAAAAAGAAAAATAGAGGGAAATATACCAGTGCAGCAAAGGGTGTTGAAAGTAGCCGGGTACGTGTACAATTCTTCAATTATATCTCCTGGAGACAGAAAGAGAGTATTAAGAGCTACGATGAAGTTACCCAGGAGACGTAAAAAGCTTGCAGCACCTGGTATTTCTAGGAGGTCTACCATCCAAGTACTGACCAGGCCCTGCCCCGTTTAGCTTCCGAGATCTGACGAGATCGGGCGCATTCAAGACGGTGTGGCCACAAGCCGAAAGGCCTGGCTGCATGATGTCTCTTAAAGGTTGGCGGGTATTGACGGAACTTCCAGCAAAAAATAAAAAGAAAAAAAGAAAAAAGAAAAATGGATGGAAAAATATCAGTGCAGCAAAGGGTGTTGACAGTAGCTGGATACGTGTACAATACTTCAATTATATCTCCTCCAGACAGAGAGAGAGTATTAAGAGCTACGATAAAGTTACCCAGGAGACGTAAAAGCTTGCAGCACTAGGTATTTCCAGGAGGTCTCACATTCATGTACTGACCAGGTCCTGCCCCGTTTAGCTTCCGAGATCTGACGAGATCGGGCGCGTTCAGGATGGTGTGGCCGCAAGCCGAGATGCCTGGCTGCATGATGTCTCTTAAAGGCTGGCGGGTATTGACGGAACTTCCAGCAAAAAAAAAAAAAAAAAAAAATAGAAAAATGGAGGGAAAAATATCAGTGCAGCAAAGGGTGTTGAAAGTAGCCGGGTACGTGTACAATTCTTCAATTATATCTCCTCCAGACAGAAAGAGAGAATTAAGAGCTACGATAAAGTTACCCAGGAGACGTAAAAGCTTGCAGCACCAGGTATTTCCAGGAGGTCTCCCATCCAAGTACTGACCAGGTCCTGCCCCGTTTAGCTTCCGAGATCTGACGAGATCGGGCGCATTCAGGACGGTGTGGCCACAAGCCGAAAGGCCTGGCTGCATGATGTCTCTTAAAGGTTGGCGGGTATTGACGGAACTTCCAGCAAAAAAAAAAAGAAAAATAGAGGGAAATATACCAGTGCAGCAAAGGGTGTTGAAAGTAGCCGGGTACGTGTACAATTCTTCAATTATATCTCCTGGAGACAGAAAGAGAGTATTAAGAGCTACGATGAAGTTACCCAGGAGACGTAAAAAGCTTGCAGCACCTGGTATTTCTAGGAGGTCTCCCATCCAAGTACTGACAAGGCCCTGCCCCGTTTAGCTTCCGAGATCTGACGAGATCGGGCGCATTCAGGACGGTGTGGCCACAAGCCGAAAGGCCTGGCTGCATGATGTCTCTTAAAGGTTGGCGGGTATTGACGGAACTTCCAGCAAAAAAAAAAAAGAAAAAAAGAAAAAAGAAAAATGGATGGAAAAATATCAGTGCAGCAAAGGGTGTTGACAGTAGCTGGATACGTGTACAATACTTCAATTATATCTCCTCCAGACAGAGAGAGAGTATTGAGAGCTACGATAAAGTTACCCAGGAAACGTAAAAGCTTGCAGCACTAGGTATTTCCAGGAGGTCTCACTTTCATGTACTGACCAGGTCCTGCCCCGTTTAGCTTCCGAGATCTGACGAGATCGGGCGCGTTCAGGATGGTGTGGCCGCAAGCCGAGATGCCTGGCTGCATGATGTCTCTTAAAGGCTGGCGGGTATTGACGGAACTGCCACCAAAAAAAAAAAAGAAAAATAGAGGGAAATATACCAGTGCAGCAAAGGGTGTTGAAAGTAGCCGGGTACGTGTACAATTCTTCAATTATATCTCCTGGAGACAGAAAGAGAGTATTAAGAGCTACGATGAAGTTACCCAGGAGACGTAAAAAGCTTGCAGCACCTGGTATTTCTAGGAGGTCTCCCATCCAAGTACTGACCAAGCCCTGCCCCATTTAGCTTCCGAGATCTGACGAGATCGGGCGCATTCAGGACGGTGTGGCTGCAAGCCAAGAGGCCTGGCTGCATGATGTCTCTTAAAGGTTGGCGGGTATTGACGGAACTTCCAGCAAAAAAAAAAAAAAAAAAAGAAAAATGGATGGAAAAATATCAGTGCAGCAAATGGTGTTGACAGTAGCTGGGTACGTGTACAATACTTCAATTATATCTCCTCCAGACAGATAGAGAGTATTAAGAGCTACGATAAAGTTACCCAGGAGACGTAAAAGCTTGCAGCACCAGGTATTTCCAGGAGGTCTCACATTCATGTACTGACCAGGTCCTGCCCCGTTTAGCTTCCGAGATCTGACGAGATCGGGCGCGTTCAGGATGGTGTGGCCGCAAGCCGAGATGCCTGGCTGCATGATGTCTCTTAAAGGCTGGCGGGTATTGACGGAATTTCCAGCAAAAAAAAAAAAAAAAAAATAGAAAAATGGAGGGAAAAATATCAGTGCAGGAAAGGGTGTTGAAAGTAGCCGGGTACGTGTACAATTCTTCAATTATGTCTTCTCCAGACAGAAAGAGAGTATTAAGAGCTACGATGAAGTTCCCCAGGAGACGTAAAAAGCTGGCAGCACCTGGTATTTCCAGGAGATCTCCCATCGAAGTACTGACCAGGCCCTGCCCCGTTTAGTTTCCGAGATCTGACGAGATCGGGCGCGTTCAGGACTTTGTGTCCGCAAGCCGAGAGGCCTGGCTGCATGATGTCTCTTAAAGGTTGGCGGGTATTGACGGAACTTCCAGCAAAAAAAAAAAAAAGAAAAATGGATGGAAAAATATCAGTGCAGCAAAGGGTGTTGAAAGTAGCCGGGTACATGTACAATTCTTCAATTATATCTCCTGCAGACTGAAAGAGAGTATTAAGAGCTACGATGAAGTTACCCAGGAGACGAAAAAGCTAGCAGCACCTGGTATTTCCAGGAGGTCTCCCATCAAAGTACTGACCAGGCCCTGCCCCGTTTAGCTTCCGAGATCTGACGAGATCGGACGCGTTCAGGCCAGTGTGGCCTCAAGCCAAGAGGCCTGGCTGCATGATGTCTCTTAAAGGCTGGAGGTTATTGACGGAACTTCCAGCAAAATAAAAAAGAAAAAAGAAAAATGGAGGGAAAAATATCAGTGCAGCAAAGGGTGTTGAAAGTAGCCGGGTATGTGTACAATTCTTCAATTATATCTCCTCCAGACAGAAAGAGAGTATTTAGAGCTACGATAAAGTTACCCAGCAGACGAAATAACTTGCAGCACCTGATATCTCCAGGAGGTCACCCATCCAAGTACTGACGAACCCTTGCCCCGTTTAGCTTCCGAGATCTGATGAGATTGGGCGCGTTCAGGACGGTGTGGCCGCAAGCCAAGAGGCCTGGCTGCATGATGTCTCTTAAAGGCTGACGGGTATTGACGGAACTTCCAGCAAAAAAAAAATGGATAAAGAAAAATGGAGGGAAAAATATCAGTGCAGCAATGGGTGTTGAAAGTAGCCGGGTACGTGTACAATACTTCAATTATATCTCCTCCAGACAGAAAGAGAGTATTAAGAGCTACGATGAACTCACCTAAAGGATTATTAGGAACACCATACTAATACTGTGTTTGACCCTCTTTCGCCTTCAGAACTGCTTTAATTCTACGTGGCATTGATTCAACAAGGTGCTGAAAGCATTCTTTAGAAATGTTGGCCCATATTGATAGGATAGCATCTTGCAGTTGATGGAGATTTGTGGGATGCACATCCAGGGCACGAAGCTCCCGTTCCACCACATCCCAAAGATGCTCTATTGGGTTGAGATCTGGTGACTGTGGGGGCCAGTTTAGTACAGTGAACTCATTGTCATGTTCAAGAAACCAATTTGAAATGATTCGACCTTTGTGACATGGTGCATTATCCTGCTGGAAGTAGCCATCAGAGGATGGGTACATGGTGGTCAAAAAGGGATGGACATGGTCAGAAACAATGCTCAGGTAGGCCGTAGCATTTAAACGATGCCCAATTGGCACTAAGGGGCCTAAAGTGTGCCAAGAAGACATCCCCCACACCATTACACCACCACCACCAGCCTGCACAGTGGTAACAAGACATGATGGATCCATGTTCTCATTCTGTTTACGCCAAATTCTGACTCTACCATCTGAATGTCTCACCTCTTTTTCCTATTTGTAGTGGAGATGAGTGGTACCCGGTGGGGTCTTCTGCTGTTGTAGCCCATCCGCCTCAAGGTTGTACGTGTTGTGGCTTCACAAATGCTTTGCTGCATACCTCGGTTGTAGCGAGTGGTTATTTCAGTCAAAGTTGCTCTTCTATCAGCTTGAATCAGTCGGCCCATTCTCCTCTGACCTCTAGCATCAACAAGGCATTTTCGCCCACAGGACTGCCGCATACTGGATGTTTTTCCCTTTTCACACCATTCTTTGTAAACCCTAGAAATGGTTGTGCGTGAAAATCCCAGTAACTGAGCAGATTGTGAAATACTCAGACCGGCCCGTCTGGCACCAACAACCATGCCACGCTCAAAATTGCTTAAATCACCTTTCATTCCCATTCAGACATTCAGTTTGGAGTTCAGGAGATTGTCTTGACCAGGACCACACCCCTAAATGCATTGAAGCAACTGCCATGTGATTGGTTGATTAGATAATTGCATTAATGAGAAATTGAACAGGTGTTCCTAATAATCCTTTAGGTGAGTGTATATGTATGTATGTTTATGTATGTCCAATTGCTTTGACAATACAAATGAAATGAATTGAGAGAGAGAGAGAGAGAGAGAGGAATATGAGCTCCTAAAAAACATTTGTTTTTATACATAAGCGGATTTAATTTGTCATTTACAAATGAATATATAGCACTATAAACATACACAGAAGACATTGAATAGAAATTCAGAAGAAAAAGTATTCAAAAAATAATAATTTTAAGAGAAACACAAAAAGAAGAAAGCAGAGAGACAGTTCAGGAAGAAAAGTCAGAAAAGAAAAGCTGAAGACAAGAATTGGAGGTAAGAGACAAATAATTAAACAAAAAAATATGTATTAATAAAATAAATAAGCATTCTCAGTAGTTGACTCTGCCAATGAAAATGCAGAGCTCCGATTTGAATAGAGTGACAGTAGGAGAGAGCCCAACTGCCACTGAGACTGATAGAAATCTATCGAACAGCAGTCTGACTGCAGAGCTGCCTTTTGAAATCCGATACCCTGAAGACATTCGCTCTGCACAGGCTAAGAAGGACTACAAACAAGCTGTGATGAGAGCATCTCCTGAGACCCTCATCCTAGACTACACCGGTAAAGGAGAAAACAGGGTCAAGAACAATCTACTGTTCTACACCGCCTTTCACAAAACCCTGTGCCAGACATACCCCAATAACAACAAGAGGGGCATTAGCAGAGGCAGGCAGATCTCAGTGCTGGTAGAGAAAGACACAGACAGTGTGATGCTCACTTTTAATGTATACCACAACGGGACCATCATGGTGCAGGGCAGCGAGAGCAGCCTGGACCAATTAGCTCTCGGCTTCCACACCTCAAAGCAGCAGACTGAGGTAGAGAAACAAGAGCCAGAGCCGGCCACCCTGCAGTCTGCCCCCAGCCACACGGAGCCAGACAGTGCCCCATCTCCCACAGACTGCCCCCCTGTCTCCCCAAAACTCTCCAGCAACATTAAAACACTAAAGGAATGCCTATCAGTGCTGGAGCTGGAGTTTGCGGAGTTCAGGGAGCAGACCTTGAGCACCCTGGCCCAGACCTCCTTGTGCGATCAGCTCCGGGATGAGATGCACAGACTAAAGATGCAGCACAAGGCTGAGATCCATGAGCTGAGAGCAGCAGTGAGAGACCTGGAGGAGCAGAGCCAAACCCTGAGGACGGAGCTGCGCAGAGCGAGGGAGGAGCTGACCAGGACACCCCAGCACAGCCAGCTAAGGAGCCTGCAGAGCCAGCTGGAGGAGCTAAGAGAGGAGCTACACATCACTGGAGCACAGAGACTGCACTGCACTGACCCCACAACACCTCCAACCCCTGACGCACCCACTGATCCACCCACACTCCCCACCACTCCTGACACACCCACTATCACCAGACCTGCCACTAATACACAACCCCCTGAAACGCCACTCCCCCAAAACACACCCGCTGCCCCCACCACTCCCGACGCAAACCCGGAGTGGCAGGTCAACGCAGAGGTGGTCATTCTGAGCGAATCCAATGGGAAGTTCCTGGTTGAGAGGCGCCTCTTCCCTGGGCGAAAAGTGAAAAAGCTTTGGTGCTCCACAGCACAGAGAGCCCTGGAGCTGCTCTCCAAGAGGAGGCTTTGCCAAGTCAAACACATCCTCATCCACACCGGCACTAACGACCTGAGTGCCCGCAGGGGCGATGTGGCCTCAGCCCTGAGACAGGTAGCAACGAAAGCCACAGAGGAATTCCCAACTGCCAAAATTTCCATCTCCACACTGCTGCCCCGCACAGACGTGCCCCTGCACATCATCCAGGCCATCAACGCAGAAGTGTCCCGAAGATGTGCCCTCCTCCCCAACGTCCACCTGGCACACCACTGAGACATCCAGCCACATCACCTGTATGACCACGTCCACCTCAACAAGACGGGTGTGAGGATCATCTCAAAGGTCCTCAAGGACACAACCCTGGGCCGAAACCCCACACACCCCCACCTCGAGACCAGGAGCAAACCCCCCAGCCCCCGGCCACATCCCCAGCCACCGGCTCCACCCCAGCCCCAGCCCCTGAGACCCCGCGGCCCCATTCCCCACCCCCCACCCCCCCATCCCCAGAGGGCCCGTCCAGCACAGCAGAGCGGACAGCCGGGGACCAGCACAGCCACACAGCCACGCAGCAGCGGCTTCCAGAGCCTGGAGGCCCGATGCTGCCCAGCTGGCCCAGATAAGGCAACTCCTCAGTGTCATCTGTACCACACTGCTGAGTTAACTGAGCCTCAACACACATATATATGGTTGTGGAGATGGAGAGTAAGAAAAAATGTGATTTAATTATTCTGATATTTTGATGCAAAGATAAAATCTTTGAGTGATTATTATGTATATCCATATATAATTATTAATAGTAATATAATATCAGTTGTAGACCACAAATTAAACTTTCTTATGTAGAAGAGACAAGTATAATAAAATATATGAACATGTCCTTTAAAATAAGCAGTTGGAATATGCAGGGTTTACGCTCCTCAACTTTTGGAATGAAGAGCACAGGCCCTGAACTGATCAACACTGTAAATAGTTCAGATGTTTTCATTCTTGTAGAGACTTGGTGCTGTGCAGATATGTCTATACACTGGATGGATACAATGGATACAGGGAGCTGATTGTGCCCTCCTATAAAAAACCCAAAGTCAGGTGTGGCAGGGCCTCGTGGGGGATTATCGTGTGGTACAGGGAGGAGCTCCGAGCAGCCCTATGCCCAGTACAGAGAGGAGACACACACCTGTGGATGAAAATCAGAAAAGACACCCTACAAAATAACACAGATATATACCTATGTGCAATTTATATGCCACCCGCAGACTCCCCCTACTATAATGAGGAAGGCTTTCATGAGCTTCAAAACGAAATCTGCCACTTCCAGACCCTGGGCTCTGTACTGCTGTGTGGCGATCTCAATGCCAGGACTGGCAGAGAGATGGACTACATCAATACAGAGGGGAACACACACCTGTTCGGAGACTCCCCGCTGTGCCACACACACACCTCCACACTGACACAGCCACGACAGCGTGGTAAACAAGAGCAGGAAGCAGGTAGTGCGCCTATGTAAAAGCCTGGGTCTATATATCATCAATGGCAGCATGAGTCCCCCCGTGATTACTATGAAAAGCTTAGGAAAACCTATTTTGCGGGTCAAGATCGACCCGGGGCCGAGGAAGAGGTGAGCTTTAAAGGGTTGTTTGTTGCTAATTTGTTCCCAACGATTAAGGAAATGGTCATATTACATGCAGACGCAACGTATATGAACATAGCTGAAATTCGAAAAAATGGCACAGAAAGCTTGGGAAAGCAAGTACAATAGCACTTCTGATCGTAAAGATTCAAGCACCCAAGTACTGGCAAGGCGCTCTGAGAGCCCTATTTCTCCACTGGAGTTAGAGGGGACAGAGATTCAAAGAAGGAAAGAACCTCCCAAGGATGGAATCCAAGACACCCAGGCTTACAATAAAAAAAAGAAATCTGCTCCTAGCCTAGGTGGGTTAACTCAGTCTCTGAGCAATGTTGCAGTTTCTGAGCTACTGCTACGCTTAGCTCTGCTCCCTTTGCCCCCTCTTCCCAAACTGGAAGTTAGTAGCCAGGGTAAAGGGCCGGACTCGCCACCTAAGGAATGACTAGCTCTGGAACCACCCCCTGTCCCCGCCTCTGTGTTTTTGATTGGATGTGAGGAACAGCAGGGGGGTTTCTCTGACACATCAGCCCACTGGGACCTCCCAGTGGGGGAAGTTGCCTGCAGGCAAGCTGAACCTTTGGTGATGTTACTGGGTGATCTGACACAGAGAGGCAGAGCCAAGCAAGTTTACATAGAAGTGACCATTGAGAATGTGTGGGAGTGAGGAGCCTTGTTGGACACTGGGGCTGAAATTTGTTTAATGTCTGCCACCACAATGGGCAACCTGAAACAAATTATGGAAACCTCAGACCAACGACTGAAAGTGGAAGCTTGTAGTGTGAACATTACAAGTTACACAGAGACTAAGGCACAGCTCACTCAAAAGGCATTGTTAGAGTTCACCTTTGGGAAGATTAAGTTGGTTCATCCAGTTTATATTTCCAAATTTGAAACAGAGAAGTTGATCATTGGTCAGGATCTATTGAACAGGTTGTGGGCTCAAGTTGAATCACCAAAGCCTGTGGAATTGAATGACAGATATGATACAGCCACCAAGGTACAACTTCCCAATGAGACCATTTTTTGTGCATGTCCCTAAAGGGGGCACCGGCTTACCATGTAAGCCAACCATTCGAACCCAGGTCCCTACCAACTATTATAGACATAGTGAAGGTCAGGTGCCTGAATAACACCTGAATTCCCAGTCACCTCCCTCTGTTAATCAACTTCCACCTATTGGTTACCGTCAGTAACCATACTCAATACTGAGTAATACCAATTGTTTTTTTGTTTTAATGTACTTGTGTTATAATATGTAACCTGTATATGTGCTAGTATAGGATTGTCAATTTGATTGGAATACATTCTGCTTAAATAATGAACTATTAGTTTGTTTTCTTTGATTTCTCGGGGTCATGAATGGTGAAGTCCACTGTTGAATTCTGTTACATAACTTTGAGATAAATGCTTAACGTCTTATTTTGTCTTGAAGGGGATAACGCCCTAGTCGACCTCAGTCCCATTCAAGAAAGGGGGTATGTAGCGTTATGTTGGGTGTATTTGGATAAGAGTATTTGGGCTCTGAGCTGAAGCACGGATCTAAAGAAGACCTCTCCCCCCCAAAGTTATCAGATTTCCTTAGCTCATCAGCTTGGAACTGGTTTGCATCAAAGTGACAGTTTTGGGGAGGATGGCACAGAGAAGAGTCCAAATAGTTTGTTATTCTGCTATGAGATGTCTGGAGAAAGGGGCCTGTAGGTGATAAAAACTCTTTGAAGTGGATGAGAGCCGAAATCCCGACATAGAGCTACGAACCCAGGCCAACCGGCATTTCCAAAAGATGGCATGGATTGACATCAGTCATAAATCAAGCCCCCCTCCAATAGGACACTGGGGGCTGAAACCGAAATCCAATCTCAAGAACTCAGGAACCAATCACCTATTGATCTGATAGACTATAAAGGACAAACACGGCCTTTCTTTCTCTCTCTCTCTCACCTGAACCAGTAACTCGCTGCCACAGCTCAACCTGTAGCTCTGTTGCCCGAACCGGAACCAGAAACCAACCAAGTCTTTGCCGGCAACAGAAGAGTTAAACTGGGAGAAGGAGATTGAGCCGTACAAAGAATTCTTTTAAAGGACTTTATTAAATAAAGAACTTTACAGACTGCGCTGCCCGCCTGTGCCCACCTGATCAGTGGAGTTTTACAGCTGGACAAATGACTAAGTCGACTGAATACGAAAGTGTCAGTCATTTAAATAGCTATTTGAGTTTTAAGAAACTTGACCCTTGGAACAAACAGGGCCCTGCTTTCCTCAAAGACTTTGTCTTCAAGTAACTACAGTGGAAACCTGCTTACAAAGAAGATTTTGTGCACAACCTTGGAGCCTTCAAACCAGTGGAAAATCTGTTTGGAAACGACTCTACTTTCGCGAAACCCCAACTTCCAGGTGCATCGACTGAGTGGAAGTTCTTGGACAAAGCCGAACCGGACTGCCTTTGTTCCAAACCACACGGACCTCGTGCCGTGTGCTGTTATCTGAGCCCGAAGCCAGAGAGGCCTCTCTGCGACGAAGTTCAGATAAGTTTAACAGTTTGGAGTTCATGATTCATGACATTTGAGAAATCAATTAGAAATGTTAATCTGTGATTCATAACTCTAGAATGTGTAATATCATTTAGTTTTCTTAAATATAAATGTGTGTTGCATTAAACTGTTTTGTTGATAATTTTAGAAATAAAATCTGTCAACGCCGAGAAATATCTTCTCATTCCTGTTTAACTGTTTAGTCTGAAATTGACACAAGTTAATAGACACCAGATTATAGGTGGCCCTGCCTATCCTTAATCATTGAATAATAATCAGTTAAGGGAAATTGTGGTAACAAGTAATGATAGGATCTTTCTCTCCACCTAAACGTTAATGAGACTGATATATATATATATAACGAGAAGTTACCTGACATAAATACTAACCTGCGTAGTTATTTAATGTCTGACTAATAATACTAACAAGAGACTCACCTTCATCTTACTAACTGGTATTGTAGTCAATGTGTTTATAACCTCTTTTGTTTAACGATTTGTGTTATCATATGCGATCCCATGGTCTTTGATTTGGTCACGGAAGTGATTTGTCTTTGATTTGTTGATATAGAGTTGAATTTTAATTAGTTTTTCCCTTTTGTATAATTAGTGTAGTGCTACATTTAGTCTTTGTTTTGAATAAATTTGACAATTTATATCTTTGGAATTGGTGTCTGTGTCCAATTATTACAGAAATTGAGTTCTACAAGATTCCAGGATTCGTGATAAGGTGATACTATAAATTCACTTCTTTAATTGAAATTTATAAGTGTACCTTACGCTACAGGTGGAACGGGAGCTTCGTGCCCTGGATGTGCATCCCACAAATCTCCATCAACTGCAAGATGCTATCCTATCAATATGGGCCAACATTTCTAAAGAATGCTTTCAGCACCTTGTTGAATCAATGCCACGTAGAATTAAGGCAGTTCTGAAGGCGAAAGGGGGTCAAACACAGTATTAGTATGGTGTTCCTAATAATCCTTTAGGTGAGTGTATATGGAAAAGGAACAATATGTGTACATCTCTGCATATGGTGCCCTAACAGATGTGCAAGTTACATGACAGACAGACACTCACACACACTTTCAAAGACAGACAGACAGACAGACACTCACACACACTTTCACACACTCACTTTCACAGACAGACAGACACAGACACAGACACACTCACTTTCACACAGAGACAGGCACATTTTCACACAGAGACAGACACACAAACACACACAAACAGACACAGACACACATACTTTGACAGACAGACAGACAGACACATGCATATTATGGGTCTTTGTTGGGTAGTGAAATGGGTAGCATCAGTCGCAGTGTGGGTAATGTCAGGGAGCCAATCATAGTCCCCGTTATTTGCATATATTTGCATTCTGGGAAAAGCAACTAAACACGTTTAGTCATGTATTTGTCCATAGTTTACACATGAGATGAACGAGACAGTATGACGTATTGAGCACCTAGGATTCCTCATGTGTATGTGAGGGGCAGAGGAACCGGATCCCAAGTGTGCGTCCCAGGTGCTATAGGTTTCAAAGCATGCAGGGGAATAGGCACCCCACCCTGACACGTATATAAGTTTGGATAGGGAGATATAAATAGCAATGGGGAGACTCTTGTACTTGGTGTGGCTCTATCCATATAGTGGGGCCAGCAGGTGCAGCAATAGAAGCTCAGCCTGGGGAGACTGGATTTAGCATTTCCTCTCCATTTTGATAACTATCCATAATCATTTCTGCAAAATACTTCTATGATACCTATGTATGTTTTTTACTTGTACTATATTATACTATCAAGTATCAGTGTACACATACAATGTGACCTGTTACATTAATACAGAGGCCACGGAAGGCCAGATCACTAATAGCCACTGTCCCCTGATATTACACTTTTTTACAATCACTTTGGCACTCATTTCAGAACCTTGATGTCATTTTTCAAAACTCTAGACACTAAACTCACACCCGATGATCAAAATGCACATTTTTCAAAACTCTAACACTTTTTTACAATTGCTTGGATACAATACACATCAACCTCAGATCATTTGTTCATTGAACTAAAATGACACAACTTAACATCAAAGTATTACCATTTCAAAATGCAATTCACACATTACATCTGAGATCACTGTCTATTCATTTCATTACAAAGATCTAACTATCAATTGATACAGCTGCTCAAAATGATAAGTGACTGTTGCATTACTCTTAATGCATAGTTTTATGGAAACTGACAAACAGTATTCCATGTTTCGATCATGAAAGTTTCAGGATAATGAGATCCATTGACACCAATAACCGAGGAGCATGGTTTCTTAGGGTTACCATAGACTTGACTGTGTCTTCTTGTTTGTGAAGGAACAGGACTGCGTTTTCCTGTCTGGGTTCCCGCAGGCTTAAGTGGGTTTGACCTACTATTAGAAAAAAAAAAAAAAAAGGAGCGCTAATTAATTGTTCAATATCTGATACGCCGGTGATAATATAAAATAACGTGTTTATAGTTTATAGAAGTTTATAGTGTTTATGGTAAATGAAGAAAAGTCATTAAGTTATATACAAGTTCTATAAATGCAAACATTGAAAAGCATGTTTGTTGTTATTCCTATATAGGATTTAGTATTATTTGTGTTTTCTTGTTTTTTGCTATGTTTTCTCCCCTGTCGTTTATTGTTATTTTGCGGGCTTGCACGCCTTGGTTGTTGTGTACAAAACGATACATAGAAAATGGGAAAACGTGTTACTGTGTGGGAACAGCTCTAGTAAGACGGGCGACCCGCCACTTAAAGGTACACATGTAAGGTACATGTATGATAACTATGGAGTGAAGCGGTGCGTTTGACTGGACAATAGGTGACAGAAAATTAAGGTTTCCAGAAGATGGGACTTTTGATTCAGATAGACTTGAGCACCTAAAAACGGTTTTGCAAAATAGGAATACAAAGCATTAAGAAATGAGAAACCAAAGCTAGCTATCTTAAAACATTTGTTAGAGAAAAGAAAGAAAAGACAACAGGCATAATTCAATCTGAATGCCCCGAAGACAAATTAAAAATATATATATATGTTTTTCAGTATAAATGACAGTCCTCAAGATACTGAAGGAAAATTACTAGATAAGTAATAAATAAGGGTAGTTTGAGACACTGCAGGTCAATATAACATGCCAACCAAAACCATGGTATCTGAATTTACTATGGATATAAATTAATATGTGTCTCTTTGTATGTTTGTACGTTTTCAGTTTGCGCAAGGTAAATGTCCATATTTTGACTTTTTCATGTACTGTATAGTCCAGAATATGACTAAGAGAGTCATAAGTCACAAATAGTTACAGAATGATAGCTAAAAAACGCCAGTTAAATATGTTGTAATAACAGACCTACAAGAAAGTCAGCATTTAACTGTACACAGAATGCTATTGCAAACAGAAATAATAATACAAAATTAAGTTATTTAAATAGGTCTTACGAATACAGAAGTTAAAAGTAACATGTTAGAAATGGAATTAGAGCCAAATTTAGAAATAGGAATCCGAGGCAACCACAAACATTCGGTGAAGGTTTCTTACATATTGATAAATAGATAACCAGATACTCCAGGAAATTAACGATGTGCTCATTTGGAAGCTATGAGTTCCACAATGAAGAGTTTTTAAATCCCTAGTAATAGATCCCTAAATACAATGTGTAGGTAAGAAATTAACTATTGATCAGTTCAATCTGGATTCGGGAACAGTTCTTCTGAACCTGTACTGGTGTAGATTGGACTTCAATAGGAGGAAGTGACACAATAAAGACATGAGCCGCGCAGGAGGACAGTCTTAGTGCCCACGCAGGTTCTTAGTTGGGGAAATCATTGACTGGACACATTTTTTGAAAATGTGCTTTCCTGAAGTACCTGGACATCATTATTGAGATCAATGAAAAGGCTTATTTTCCAAAGATTAAATACATTCATTAACTACAATAATGTAGTGAAATGTATATAAATAGTAATAATACAAATCGATCAAATATAACTTGCATTTTCTTGTAAGAAATTAGGAATAGGAGAAAGAACAGCTGTTGGGATGCAGTGCGATGTTATCCAAAATTGAAAGCGGTTGAGAAAGGAGAGTTTGCTCTGTGTGAGACAAATGTACTGCCACGAGAGACTCTGATGGTGATTGACTGGAATATGAGGGAAAATAATGAAGTTACTACAGGTATAACTAAAGGTGTAACATAACTAATTTAATGAAACATAGTCATGGCAAGTTATAAAACTGTTTGGAAATAGTCCTTTCACAAACAGAAATACCCTATCAATTAGGAAGAGGGGGGCAGGGGGCAAGGGCCGTATGTGCTCCTCTGCTCCCCCTGTTCGCCTGAGCAGACAAGCAGCCTGAGATGAGAGAGAGAGAGAGAGAGAGAGAGAGAGAGAGAGAGAGAGAGAGAGAGAGAGAGAGAGAAGTCAGAGACAAGGCAGAGACTGTAAGTACGTGTAAGGGTTCATAACTTATTACAAACAGAGCAAGAGTGTAATGAATGGTAATTTACACTGCTTGTATTAATAATGATAATAATATTGATGTTGATACAGACGAATACGTCACATACTAGATGACAACCGCATAAAACTAATAATAATGAAAATAGGAATAATAGGAGTATGGAAATAATTTCAAATTATGGTTTATTGGTAAAAAATGAATTGAGAAACAAAGATTAATAACTGCCATCATTTACCCAACTACTATTAACTATGGTGTTGAAGGAGCTGCTGTAATAGTTATTGTAATGGTCTCAGGTATTTAAGTTAGATAAAAGGACAAAGATAAGCACATTGTTTTGAAACTTTGACAACTCCACACAAAAAGAGTATCTACACTAGGAAGTAAAGCTGATTCAATAAACACAGGAGATATGATGCTGCTGACGACAGCTGAGTGCTGTACTGAAATAATTTGATAAATGAGATAAATTGGAATCAAGATTATTATTATTTTGAATTGTCCCTTTACTAGAAACCTTATAGATTGTGCGAATGTCAACTAATGTGATAGAGATGCCTTTTATAAGGACGATCTCTGATGTTGTGTGAACCACACATTGTGTCTTCAGACTGATTTATTCCACATGGCAGATATGCATATTATGAATCGTGTCCTGAAGGAACCGATGTCTGACCCATATGGAGAAGATGCTGGTGTTCTTGTTGAGACACAGTAGGCCGAGGGCGCGGCTTTAAAGACAGCCTCACAGCAACTTGAACAGACCAATGCTGAGGTCCACTACGCTGAAGTGATGCTTGACTCAGTGGAGAAATAAGTTAAAATACTATAATTAAAGGTTTTCCAGATTATAGGAATCTACAATATATTGTGAAACTGCTCAGATGACGTCCGCAGTAGCACATATTCTTCTATTGATAGTTTAATTTATAATGTACTATTAGTGGAGATGTCACATTATTCAAATGAATAGAATGACAGCCATGAAGTCAGAATCAGTCCATTGCCCTTCACTTAAGATTTGTACAATGTATAATGTTTATAAATCAAAACGCAACAAATATATGTACAATACAGTTTACAAACTGAATTTGTAAAAAAGAATGTTTTGCTGACTTTTGTATTCTCTTTGAAGCAACAAAATGTATGTGTTATGTATGTCGTAACTAGGGTTTGACTTTTATGACCTGGGGCTGGATGAAATTTAATTTGAGATGCACTGTAAAAGCTCCAGGAAATTGCAACTGGCCACTGCACCTTCCATAAGAGAGCTCAAACATTTGCTAATGCATTGGTTGCCTCACAGGCACTCTTTCCCTGGTTTGCCCATGTGGCGCATGGTGTTGGCCACACGGGCAAAGGGGGGATGTGTGCATCAGTCTTTTAAATTGGTTTGCCCCAGGTTTTATAGTAACAGCTTAGCAATATTGTAGAACTTGCCACATTTGTCAAGCTCATAATCCTGCAATATGCAAATAGATTGTGTTCAAAAGCTTAAATGTTGTGGATATGAATATATACTTGTAATAATATATAGGTGTTCTAAATGGGTTGAAGCCTATCCCGTAGGAAGGCTGAAGTAGTAAAAGTAGCAAAAATACAGTTAAGGGATGTTATATGTAGATTTCGCATTCCAGGGAAATTTCCAGTGATAGGAACACTCACTTCACTGGGACAATAGTGCAGGAACTATGCAAAGCCCTGCGAGGTAAACAACATTTTCACTGCCCCATCAGGCTCAGTCAGCTGGAGCAGTGGAGAAACAAAATGGGATATTAAAGAATAAGCTGTCTAATATATGCAAACAAACAGGACTCAAACGTCCAGATCCCCTTCCTATAGTCCTAATGACAATGAAATCGTCAGCAAATTGAGAAATACAGGTCTTTCTCCGTGTGAGATTATTATGGGATGACTTATGAGACTCTCCATCACTCCTCCATTGTCTGTAAGGGAAATGGACATCCACTTGATGGATGATGCTATGTTGTCTTTTTGTATGGGACTAACACGTGCTTTCGAAGCTGTCCATTCACAGATGAAAGCCGCCCAGACTGAACCATCCCAGCAGGTTTACCACCCCTTCCAGCAAGATGACTGTGTATATCAAAGCACACAAGAGAAAGTCCTCCCAACAGCCCAGGTGGACAGGGCCCTACCAGGTGCTCCTGACCACCCACACAGCTGTGAAGTGCCTAGGAACGACGACATGGATCCACTCCTCACACTGCAAACTTGCCAATCGAGGCGATCAGCATAACCCTGGTGGAGAACAGAGGGATAAAGGAATTGTTCTTCCACATCAGATTTGACATTACTGTATGTATGCAGGCCCTTGTAATTGCTTTTCCAATACTGCCAACTGGTTATTGATGATTGATTTCACATTGTGGTACGAGTATCGAGTGAAATGCGTGCTATCCACCTCAACAACACAGCGATAACATGGAGCCGGCAGGTGATCCAGGTCACAATAGAGGTCAAGCAGTGGGAGGAGGAAGACGTGGTGGTCAAAGGTGTAGCGTAAGGTACACTTATAAAATTCAATTAAAGAAGTGAATTTATAGTATCACCTTATCACGAATCCTGGAATCTTGTAGAACTCATTTTCTGTAATAATTGGATGCAGACACCAATTCCAAAGATATAAATTGTCAAATTTATTCAAAAACAAAGACTAAATGTAGCACTACACTAATTATACAAAAGGGAAAAACTAATTAAAATTCAACTCTAGATCAACAAATCAAAGACAAATCACTTCCGTGACCAAATCAAAGACCATGGGATCGCATATGATAACACACAAATCATTAAACAAAAAAGGTTATAAACACATTGACTACAATACCGGTTAGTAAGACGAAGGTGAGTCTCTCATTAGTATTGTTAGTCAGACATTCAATAACTATGCAGGTTAGTATTTATGTCAGGTAACTTCTCGTTATATATATATCAGTCTCATTAACGTTTAGGTGGAGAGAAAGATCCTATCATTACTTGTTACCACAATTTCCCTTAACTGATTATTATTCAATGATTAAGGATAGGCAGGGCCACCTATAATCTGGTGTCTATTAACTTGTGTCAATTTCAGACTAAACAGTTAAACAGGAATGAGAAGATATTTCTCGGCGTTGACAGATTTTATTTCTAAAATTATCAACAAAACAGTTGAATGCAACACACATTTATATTTAAGAAAACTAAATGATATAACACATTCTAGAGTTATGAATCACAGATTAACATTTCTAATTGATTTCTCAAATGTCATGAATCACAAACTCCAAACTGTTAAACTTATGTGAACTTCGTCACAGAGAGGCCTCTCTGGCTTCGGGCTCAGATAACAGCACACGGCACGAGGTCCGTGTGGTTTGGAACAAAGGCAGTCCGGTTCGGCTTTGTCCAAGAACTTCCACTCAGTCGATGCACCTGGAAGTTGGGGTTTCGCGAATGTAGAGTCTTTTCCAAACAGATTTTCCACTGGTTTGAAGGCTCCAAGGTTGTGCACAAAATCTTCTTTGTAAGCAGGGTTCCACCGTAGTTACTTGAAGACAAAGTCTTTGAGGAAAGCAGGGCCCTGTTCGTTCCAAGGGTCAAGTTTCTTAAGACTCAAATAGCTATTTAAATGACTTTCGTATTCAGTCGACTTAGTCAATTGTCCAGCTGGATGGCTGGGCACAGGCGGGCAGCGCAGTCTGTAAAGTTCTTTATTTAATAAAGTCCTTTAAAAGAATTCTTCGTACGGCTCAATCTCCTTCTCCCAGTTTAACCCTTCTGTTGCTGGTAAAGACTTAGTTGGTTTCTGGTTCCGGTTCTGGCAACAGAGATACAAGTTGAGCTGTGGCAGCGAGTTACTGGTTTAGGTGAGAGAGAGAGAGAGATGCCGTGCGTTACCCTTTATACGCCTGTCAGATCAATAGGTGATTGGTTCTTTAGTTTGTGAGATTGGATTTCGGCTTCAGCCCCCAGTGTCCTATTGGAGGGGGGCTTGATTTATGACTGATGTCAATCCATGCCATCTTTTGGAAATGCCGGTTGGCACGGGTTCGTAGCTCTGTGTCGGGATTTCGGCTCTCGTCCATTTCAAAGAGTTTTTATTTCCTACAGGCCCCCTTCCCCAGACATCTCACAGCAGGGATTCCAAGCTATTTGGCCCATTCTCGGTGCCATCCTCCCAAGACTGTCACTTTGATGTAAACCAGTTCACATGCTGATGAGTTAAGGAAATCTGATAAATTTGGGGGGGAGAGGTCTTCTTTAGATCAGTGCTTCAGCTCAGAGCTAAAATGCTCTTATCAGAATACACCAACATAACGCTACACTGGTTAATTCTGTTCTGGGAAAACCACAATCCTGCAGGTTTAATAAGTCTCTCTACACATCAGTCCCTGAGTACCTTCAACCAATGGTCATTTTGACCAATTAAGCCCAAGAATTGAGTCAATTAAGTTGTCATGGACTACCCAGTGAAGACGTGAACTCACGACTAGGTCACACTGTGAGCTCACCAGAGCAGACATTACACTGAGCTCACTGTGAGCTCACTTAGCGCTTTTCCAGCGACATGGTGCCATTGCTGGAGCCGGAGCTGCTGCTCGGCCTGGGATCCAGCTGATCTTTTTTGAACCGGCCCGCTTTTCCACCGGTTTTGACGTCACTGGATGTGGGCGTTCCCAAGCATGGAGTAGAAGTGGAGAAACACAGCAATAGTAATCAGCACCGAGGCGACTGCGTCTTTAAACCCCATTTAACATCACAATCAAACTCATTCCGCGTCTATGGCAAATCGTAACCCTAATGTTACAAATGTTCCCTAAACACCTATTTTGCAGGATCAATAAAAAATTATTAGGATTTTTTAAACTTTTACTGACACACATAGTTAATAGCAATGTGTTATAACTTTACCAAAAATAAAAATCTGTATATCTTTAATTGTTTAGACGTTATTAAGATATAATGCATCTTTCACATAGGGAACATTTGTAACATGTTAGGAAAAACAAACAAATGATTTGAAAATATTCATAATTACAGCATACAATTTGTCAGGCTTCATAACAATGGTATTTATAACATACTCTGTAAAAATCAAGCAAATAGCATTTGTGGTTCACGAGAAAATATGTATATATAATCAAAGCTATCAGACTATAGCAGCCGGTGTATGAAGACACATACGATTATACAGCATTATTTGGCAGCTTCGCAAGACCTAATTTGAAACGTTGTTGGTAAGTTAGATAATTAGTGGGGACCCGCTATTTGCAGTTCTTCCCCTCCATAATTGCTAAAATAAAGTTTTACTGACATTTTATTGACCCTACCACTGCATAGGGCACATCTGTAACATGAACGCTACTGAATGGCACATACATTGAAAACTACGGAGAACTGAGACAAATCCACTTTACACTTCATAAATAATCTTAAAACGTTTCCAACCAAGGCAACACCCACTTGAAATACGTTCATTCTCATTTTTGGTAAACAAAAAGAGAGATTGTTACATATGTTCCCTATGATGCATCTACAGAGAGAGAGAGACAGACAGACACTAACTCTCTCTCTCTCTCTCTCTCTCTCTCTCTCAGCTGGGAGTGTGTGGGAGGGGTCTGCAGTGAGCGGGAGTGCTGCTGAGAGCTCTGTCCTTTGGCTGCGTTTTTTTGTTGCTTTACTTTTTTCAGTTTGTTTATTTTGTCTTCTGTTTTCAGTGCTTTTCTTATTGTGGGGGAACAGGGGAGGGGAGGGGGGAGTACCGGTAGTTCTTCCCGGGTCGGGGGGTCGGACCCCCTGAATGCGTCTTTTGAAAAACTGACCCGACGCCATGGAGTCAAGATCGCTCCGGTGCAGTTCTGCCCCCTAGAGCAGTGTGTGTTAGCGGTTGGGGAGGTAGCAGGGTGTGAAAATATCAAGTCTGCTGCCATTGTTATCTTCTTAAAAACAACTGATCTGCTCAATCAGCTAGTGGCTAATGGCACAGTGTTAGACGACACTTTCACCCCGGTGTTGCCGCTCGCTGCTCCTGCCCGGAAGGTAACGCTGTCTAACGTCCCTCCGTTCATCCGCACCGGCTCGGGCAGCTGATGTCCGGCATTAAGAGGGTCCCGCTGGGCTGCAAAGCCCCGCAACTGAAACACGTCGTGTCCTTCCGAAGGCAGCTGTATATGATCCTCAATAACATCAATGAGGATCTTAATGTCTCCGAAGTTGGATCTCTCTTGCTGCCACCACCACGAAGATTGCTCTTTAGTAATGTTGGAAAGTCAAAGACAGCAACCGTTAGGGTTCTTGCATATGACGTATTCGTGCTGCACCTCTCTGCAAGGATCCAGGACAGTTTGTCAATGTAAACTCCAGTGCCTGGGAATATTTCCACCTAAAAGACAATGGTAAATAAAAAACAAGTTTATCCCCAAACTATTCTTATATTATGTTAAGTGGAATACATTATCAGTAAGGCTGTGATTTTGTTACAGAAATGTGTTATTAAAGACCACAGTATGTCTCAATTCTAAGTTTATTAATTTACAGACATAATAAAGTCAGTGAATCTGTGTCACCCATAATTCAATTACATTCTTATTATCAACTTTAACTATGAATATAACTGATAATGTAGCATCATTAGATTGTTTACAACCAATATTTGTTTTCAATATATATATTTTTACCTTGTCTTTGTAATATTGTAGACCAAGAGTGTTATACCTGTTTTGGTGATTCTTTGTCAGATTCAGAACAATTTGCTGTGGGGCTGTCAGAACCACTTGATGGTGACACACTTTTGTCTTCATTGCTGATAAATGTGGCTTTTGTTACAATTTTTTTCAGATTGTCCAAAAGGTCTGGAATCTCTGGAGAAAAAAACCTTAGTATTAAATGATAATCATTTCTAGTAATATATTTAATACAAAGTGAAAACAAAACCATCAATGCCTGCAATTATACTTGAGAGACTTGCTCTATGTTATTGGCAAACTGACCTTTTTGTGGGTCATTAACATTAGCTACGAAAAAAATAAAAAAGATAAAATACAAGAATTACCAGGTCTAATGTAATGCATATAGTCATTAATGTAGGATTATGAAGTTATGTTGAAAAACTTTATTTAATAATCAGTATTATTAAACTATTAGACAGTGCACATTAAGAGTCTGTATTGTGGTTCTAGATTACTTCAGTATGATCAACTATAATACATTACTCTGGAATCTAAATTACTGAAGAATAACATTTATCAAGGTAAGGAATTATTTGCTATAAATAAAAAAACTTACCATCAATCATACGGTTTCGAAGACATTGGTTTTCATTTTTAAGTCTTGTGTTTTCCTTTTCGAGCTGCTTAACGTTTTGCTGTAGCTCAACTTCACTGGACTCTTTAAATGTCTGTAGAATATGACGGGATCTAATTCTTGAAGCTCCATCGGTTTTCTTTCTTATTTTGTGCTGTATTCAGAGAGGAAAAGAGTTTAAAATGAATATATATATATATATATATATATATATGAATATGATTAAAAAAAAACAATCCTGCAATACATTTATTTAATATTTGCAGTAATTATCTCACCGGTAACTGTGGTTCATCAAGGTCACTATCATCTGAAATTTGAAGTTTTTTGTTTGGTTTAGGTACTCTCTTCATTTTAGGACAGGGCATTTTTGTTAGGTCATTAAGTTTTCTTCTTAGTTCGCCTTCTTTTCCTAAAATAAAAATAAAATAAATAAAACCCTGCATTATGTCCACAGATATTTGGGGATTATATTTATTTGTCATAAAAATACTGTGCTTTGACCACACAAATTAAGATGAACAGCCAACACTGAATCAAAACTGAAGTTAAATTATATCTGGTTTAATTTATTTTGTGATTTGGGGGATTTTATTGTAAAGCACAACACACAATAAATCGTTCTTACAAATGCCAGTCAAGTATGACGAGTTTTTAGCGCCCTCACCACCACCTACCATGTTATAAGAGTATGTTAGAAGTACAACACATTAATAACTTAAACATTCATTTCAAATATACTGTGATTGTATATATCAAATAGCATGTAAAGACTTTAATATTTTTTTTTTTTAAATAAACATTGTTACCAGTCATAATGATCTGCGCTTCATGGACAGGCCATCCACCTTTTGGAGGTTTGTTCGTGTCTCTCCACTCTGCTCTGAAGTTTCGAGTCGTCTCTTCGTCATCATCAGCAATGCTGAATAAATCAAAATTGCGAAAGCAAGCAGTGGGAATCACGCTGTAAGAGTCTTTGTCGACCCCGCTTTCCCACTTCACCAACGCGTGCATCACCGCCATACTACCTTCACCTTCTCGTCCGTTTTTTCTGCGCCTTTTTCCCCCGACAAGTCACGGCACAAAAAACAGTCCCGCTCTGCATTCTGGTACTTGGCGTTCTTAATAACACCAACAGGGTGTAATCGCATAGACCACTCGAGTATAAAGTACTACATATCCCATCTGTTACAGTTTTTTTTCTTCTTCTGAAACTGCAAGCGCACTACATAAAGTTTGGCAAATGAAGAAATTTGGATGATGAGTTTACAATCTTATAAACAGTATTTAAGTAAACCTAGATATGCAATTCCAAAAAGAACAGCATCGAGATGGAGAAACAGGATACAAAAATAATAATACAATGTTTATACTTTTTGTATTTTAATTACAGTATGTAATTATTGCCTTTTGATTTACATTTACAGAAAAAGAACGGCGGCAAATGTGGACTACCCAACAAGAAGCAACAAAGTTACTAAAATATCAGATTCTCAGGTAAGCTTCATGCAGCCATACATGTATAATTATAAAATCAATCCAAAAAATAGACCTTGTTTACCCTACAACTGATTTGAGTGTTAATTCTATTTAAGATATAAAAAAATATTTTGTTTTCTGAACTAATAATCTGTGAACATTCTATTATCTCTATAATTTTAATTAATACATTTATTTTATTATTGGTGGAACATTATATTTTTCAGCTCAGATGATTTCACGTACCATCAATTTTTCTGTTAATAAATGTGCAAAAACAAATCAGATGGATAGGCCCCTACATATGAACATTAAGTTAAAGGCCTAGAGTGAGTGTTCTTCACTTCCAGTCATGGCGGGCCACAATCCAGCTCTTTGTAACTCATCAACAACCAAAGACCTGGGAAAAGGGTTAAATGGCTTCAGTTAAGCCAATTAGGTAATTAAGAGCTCAACTGGAAAAAAAACAGCAGGCATAGGGGTACTTTAGGACCACAGTCACTGATATAACCTACAATGTTGTTGTAATGAAAATCAGCAGACAGTGGGCCTCCTCCAGGACTAAGGTTGAGAAGCACTGGTCTTGAAGACCACAATAACAATCGACCTCAAGGGCTAGGGATATTCGAGGTGATGCTAAACCAGTCCTGAATGTTTAAATATAATGTTATTTTCTTGTAGTGTGCCGTTGCTGTTAATGCAACCAGTTATATTGAGCCATCAAATACAGAAGCTGACGAAAGACATCAACATGTAAATTTAGTTGTAAATTTAAAGTGTGTGTGAAAAGTATTTTGTATATGGAGATTAACCCATAGTTTCACAGATAAATTGTGGACCAGTGATATTCAGGATCTTCAAAACAAGTCCTGAATGCTCAAACTTAACACTTCTTTTTTTAGAGTGTCGTTGCTGTCAATCCAGCCAGTGATGTGGAGCCATCAGATACAGAAGCTGATGAAAAACAACATGTAAATTTCCTAAATTAATATGGTGCATCAAAATACTTATTTAGCACTTTCAACTGTTTCTTTGTGATTCCTAAAATTACTTTACAGGCTGGGGCTGGGGGAAGACACTGCGCCCGCCTGGAGAAGCCTGTACAAGCCCCCCTCAATAAGAGAGCTGGCAATCTGCAGTGGAGGGTGTTACACACCATTATTGCTGTCAATTCTTTTATTACTGTTCTTAACCCTGCTGTGTCCGACGCCTGCCCATTCTGTGCTCAGAGAGAGACCGTGTTTCACTGTTTCAGCACTTGCTCTCGGTTGTCACCCATTTTTAGTCTTTTAACTCGTCTTTTTACTGATCTTAACCTGATTTTTAACACAAAGGTTTTTATTTTAGGGGCGCGATACACCAGAAAGACCAAACATGTGGACCAGCTGGTAAACTTCTTGCTGGGCCAGGCTAAAATGGCCGTCTATAAGACTAGGAAGAACAGAGTGTGTGGGGAGGGCAGTGAGGATGCAGTGAGAGTGTTTGCCATGCTGGTCAAGTGCAGAGTCAGACTAGAGTTTAACTATTACAGGCTGATGAATGATTTGGAGAGTTTTGAACAGGTCTGGTGTATTAATGATGCCCTTTGTGAATTGTATGACGGGGAGTTGGTTTTTATTATGTAATTCATTTATAGGGTTTAGTATTTGATGGTTGTTTTGTTGTGTGTGTGTATTGGGTTGCTTTCTTTAAAAGTGTACAGATCAGTGGCGGAGTTAATGCTTGTTGGGGGGAGACAAACAAAGGGGAACACTATTTTTTATTTATTTATTTATTTTCTTTTGTATGAATTATTGCGTGTTGCAAACAGGCAATGAAGTCTGATAAAAGTCAAAAAGTCTCTCTCTCTCTCACACACACACACACAGCCAGCAAGACACACAGAGCCAGCCAGCTCAGCGATGACATCACAAACATCTCTCTCAGGTGACTCCTATGACATCACAGAGCACGTACATTCCGTTGCTTGCCGTCTGTCAACCACTCAGTCACTGCCAGCCAGACTGGCTGGCTGACTGGATGGTGGGGCTGCTTGCTGCTGCTGCGTACCTTAGCAAGCTTATTTGCTTGACCGGCCTTCCTCCTCCGCCCACATGCCCACCTATGTCCGATCTGCTGTTCACCTGGATCACAGCTCCGCCCCAACAAGGCAGAGCCTCCCAAGAATGGTACAAACTCACCCACGATCCCCTCCACGGAAAGCTATAGCAAAAGGCAAAAGCATTATACGTAATGAAGAGGAACCCGAGTCCAAGACGCATCCGACCAGCCATACATATTTGTGTGTATTAAAGATCACATTTTATTACATTTAGATTTTCTGTACTTTATTACATCTTTTTGTGATTTTTAAATGTATTGTTTCTTTTCCTTATATATGTATGTATGTATGTATGTGTGTGTGTGTCTGTGTGAAAGTGTATGTGTTTGTGTGTCTCTGTGTGAAAGTGAGTGTGTGTGTGTCTGTCTCTGTGTTTGTGTGTCTGTCTCTGTGTGAAAGTGAGTGTGTGTGCGTGTGTCTGTCTGTGAAAGTGTGTGTGTGTGTGTGGGTGTGACAGTGTGTATGAGTGTCTGTCTGTCATGTAACTCGCACATCTGTGAGGGCACCATTTTTGCAGAAAGAGATGTACACATTTTGGAGCAACATATGCTGCCATCCAGACATCGTCTTTTCCAGGGACATCCCTGCATTTTTCAGCAGGATAACGCCAAACCACATTCTGCCCAGATTACAAGCGCATGGTTGCGTAGGCAGAGAGTGCGGGTGCTAGCATGGCCTGCCTGCAGTCCTGACCTGTCTCCGAATTGAGAATGTGTGGCGCACTATGAAGTGCAAATTAAGACAACGAAGGCCCTGTGCAGTTGCGCAGCTGAGGAAATGCATAATGGATGAATGGGGGGAAATCCCACTTGCTAAACTTAACCAAGTGGTGTCTTCAGTGCCCAAGTGCTTAATAAGTGTTATTAAAAGAAAAGGTGATGTTACATAGTGGTAAACAGTCGACTGTCCCAACTTTCTTGGTTTCTTTTCACTGCTAATGAGATGCTGTAGAGTGAGTTAGTTATATTGCTTTCAGGAGCTCTAATCGTATTGATGAGTTCATGCAGCATTTGTAATTGAATTTCAAAAAGAAATCCTTGCTGTCTGGCCTGTGTGTATGAGATGTACTCTGTCAATCTTTGGCTAACAACTGAAACATTGGTAGAACAAAAATGGCAACATAAAAAAGAAAAGTACATTTTAAAAGAGCACATTAAATAGGATGAATATACAGTTTTTTACAATCACTTTGTCACTAATTTCAGAACCTTGATGTCATTTTTCAAAACTCTAGACACAAAACTCAAAACGGTCATCACTTGTAACACAGGCTGTCCAATGTTCAAAACATTGCATTGTGCATTCATATCTTTAAAGAAACCTTGCACTTGCAGACTTGTTGGTTCAAATAATTCATTTATCATGAAATACCATAGTAACATTTATTTAGATCACCCACACAGAAGATACCGATAGTTTCACTGTGTAGTTGTTCGTACAATCATTAAATATTGTAGTACAAAATATGTGATACATGTTTCATTATGGTACTACACATAAATACATCACTGTAAAAGGACTAGTAGAGAGAATACTACAGACACAGTGGAATCATTGAACAAAATCTGAAATGTATTGATGCAATACAATCAAATCACACCATAGGTTTCTTTGAAGCCATGCAACAATAATTAGCTACAAAAAAGAACAAAACTACAGTAAAATGTCAACTGCAGTGTTCCTCACCTGGCTTAGTGTAAAACAAAGGATTGATTACTGTACTTCTGAATTTCCATCAGCCCTGTGTTCAGGTTCAGGTTCTCACAACCATTTTTCACAAGAGGCATCTTGAAACTGAACATACCTGAACATACTCAGTCATCAGCTGCTTCACTCTGTCTGCATTTCTTTCAAAAGGCACACTATACTCTGTGCTACACATTGGTATGCAGTATACAGTCATTTGACAATTGAGAGTAGCCTAATGTTTAGTGCATGCTGAAGACTTGACGCTTCTCAGTACGGACATTTCTGATGATTGAGGCCACAGTTGATCCTGAGTTGATTCTGAGGTTTGATTGAATCATTGTAGCTGCCTCAGTCATGGTCATGCCATGATTTACAACATGCTCTACAACTATTTCTCGGATTTCACTGGACACTATTTGCTGTTGCTGCCGCTGTCTGGTCCGTGGCCTTGTCCTCTACCACGTTCCCCCAACACCTCTCAAATGAGGCCCATGGCTGCCTCTCTGGTGAGGCCTAAGCCCTCCTCTATGACGAGGCCCACGACCACCTCTCAGAAGGGGTGCATGTCCCCTTCCATTCCTTTGACCACCACGTCTTCCTCCTCCCACTGCTTGACCTCTATTGTGACCTGGATGACTTGCCGGCTCCATGTTATCACTGTGTTGCTGGGGTGGATAGCACTCATTTCACTCGATACTCGTACCACAATGTGAAATCAATCATCAATAACCAGTTGGCAGTATTGGAAAAGCAATTACAAGGGCCTGCATACATACAGTAATGTCAAATCTGATGTGGAAGAACAATCATCTTCAACCAGGTTGGAGCGTTAGTTGCAATGCCTTTAATACACGCAGCGTGGAGAGGAACAGTGACTCAAGTAGATCCCAAAGTCGCTCTGCCTTCATTTTAACAGTCAGAGCTTTTATACACAAAAATCAAAGAGCTGGTTATAATCAGAAAGTCATTACTATGTTATCTTAAAAGTTAGCTAAGCAGAATTTATATCATTATAGGACAGAGTTCATAGATCAACACATGGATTAGGGAGCAGGCACTTCAATCATACTGTTTGACATTGTCTCCAAGATTCTCATCGTAAATAACAAACAGAAATCAAACTACCTTCTGGCCTGACCTTCTAGCTTGACCTTATCTTTCTTAAGTATACAAGAGAGAAAAACAGGTATTAGAGAAAAAAATTCTAACTTTCCTTCCACACTGCAAACATGGTGTGGAAAAGTGCTACATGATGATGAATGATGATGAAATATTACATCCATAGATAATGTAGTCCAACTGGTTCATGCTCCTCGTTTATTGATGTCAATGGATCTCATTATCCTGAAACTTTCATGATCGAAACATGGAATATTGTTTGTCAGTTTCCATAAAATTATGCATTAAGAGTAATGCAACAGTCACTTATCATTTTGAGCAGCTGTATCAATTGATAGTTAGATCTTTGTAATGAAATGAATAGACAGTGATCTCAGATGTAATGTGTGAATTGCATTTTGAAATGGTAATACTTTGATGTTAAGTTGTGTCATTTTAGTTCAATGAACAAATGATCTGAGGTTGATGTGTATTGTATCCAATCAATTGTAAAAAAGTGTTAGAGTTTTGAAAAATGTGCATTTTGATCATCGGGTGTCTAGAGTTTTGAAAAATGACATCAAGGTTCTGAAATGAGTGCCAAAGTGATTGTAAAAAAGTGTAATATCAGGGGACAGTGGCTATTAGTGATCTGGCCTTCCGTGGCCTCTGTATTAATGTAACAGGTCACATTGTATGTGTACACTGATACTTGATAGTATAATATAGTACAAGTAAAAAACATACATAGGTATCATAGAAGTATTTTGCAGAAATGATTATGGATAGTTATCAAAATGGAGAGGAAATGCTAAATCCAGTCTCCCCAGGCTGAGCTTCTATTTCTGCACCTGCTAAGTGGCTGCTGGCCCCACTATATGGATAGAGCCACACCAAGTACAAGAGTCTCCCCATTGCTATTTATATCTCCCTATCCAGTCTTCTATACGTGTCAGGTATACAAGTGTGTGTGTGTGTGTGTGTGTGTGTCTGTCTGTCTGTCTGTCTGTGAAAGTGTGTGTGTGTGTGTGTGTGTGAAAGTGTGTGTGAGTGTCTGTCTGTCTGTCTGTCATGTAACTTGCACATCTGTGAGGGCACCACTAATGCAGAAAGAGATGTACACATATTGTTTATTTTCCATATATATGTATGTATGTATGTATGCATGTCCAATTGCTTTGACAATACAAATGAATTGAATTGAGAGGGAGAGAGAGAGAGTAAGAGAGAGAGAGAGAGACAGACAGACAGACAGACAGAGAGACACACACACACACACACACACACACACAGAGAGCCAGCCAGCCAGCTCAGCGATGACATGACGAGCCTCTCTCAGCTTACTGCTATGACATCACAGAGCACGTACATTCCGTTTAACAAATCGTTAAACAAAAAAGGTTATAAACACATTGACTACAATACCGGTTAGTAAGACGAAGGTGAGTCTCTCGTTAGTATTATTAGTAAGACATTAAATAACTACGCAGGTTAGTATTTATGTCAGGTAACTTCTCGTTATATATATATCAGTCTCATTTACGTTTAGGTGCCGAGAAAGATCCTATTTGTTACCACAATTTCCCTTAACTGATTATTATTCAATGATTAAGGATAGGCAGGGCCACCAATAATCTAATGTCTATTAACTTGTGTCAATTTCAGACTAAACAGTTAAACAGGAATGAGAAGATATTTCTCGGCGTTGACAGATTTTATTTCTAAAATTATCAACAAAACAGTTTAATGCAACTCACATTTATATTTAAGAAAACTAAATGATATTACACATTCTAGAGTTATGAATCACAGATTAACATTTCTAATTGATTTCTCAAATGTCATGAATCACAAACTCCAAACTGTTAAACTTATGTGAACTTCGTCGCAGAGAGGCCTCTCTGGCTTCGGGCTCAGATAACAGCACACGGCACGAGGTCCGTGTGGTTTGGAACAAAGGCAGTCCGGTTCGGCTTTGTCCAAGAACTTCCACTCAGTCGATGCACCTGGAAGTTGGGGTTTCGCGAATGTAGAGTCTTTTCCAAACAGATTTTCCATTGGTTTGAAGGCTCCAAGGTTGTGCACAAAATCTTCTTTGTAAGCAGGGTTCCACCGTAGTTACTTGAAGACAAAGTCTTTGAGGAAAGCAGGGCCCTGTTTGTTCCAAGGGTCAAGTTTCTTAAGACTCAAATAGCTATTTAAGTGACTGACACTTTCGTATTCAGTCGACTTAGTCAATTGTCCAGCTGTAAAACTCCACTGATCAGGTGGGTCTGTAAAGTTATTTATTTAATAAAGTCCTTTAAAATAATTCTTCGCTCAATCTCCTTCTCCCAGTTTAACTCTTCTGTTGCCGGCTAAGACTTGGTTGGTTTCTGATTCCGGTTCTGGCAACAGAGCTACAGGTTGAGCTGTGGCAGCGAGTTTCTGGTTCAGGTGAGAGAAAGAGAGAGAGAAAGACTGTCCGCTGTTCCTTAAAGTCTGTCAGATCAGTAGGTGATTGGTCCCTGAGTTCTTGAGATTGGATTTCGGTTTCAGCCCCCAGTGTCCTATTGGAGGGGGGCTTGATTTATGACTGATGTCAATCCATGCCATCTTTTGGAAATGCCGGTTGGCCCGGGTTCGTAGCTCTATGTCGGGATTTCGGCTCTCATCCACTTCAAAGAGTTTTTATCACCTACAGGCCCCTTTCTCCAGACATCTCATAGCAGAATTCCAAACTATTTGGCCTCTTCTCGGTGCCATCCTCCCCAAAACTGTCACTTTGATGCAAACCAGTTCCAAGCTGATGAGCTAAGGAAATCTGATAACTTTGGGGGGGGAGAGGTCTTCTTTAGATCAGTGCTTCAGCTCAGAGCCCAAATGCTCTTATCCAAATACACCCAACATAACGCTACATATGTATGTATGTATGTATATATGTGTAGAAGGAAAATTAGAAATTATTTTCTTACACCTGTTTTTCTCTCTTGTATACTTAAGAAAGATACGGTCAAGCTAGAAGGTCAGCCCAGAAGATAGTTTGATTTCTGTTTGTTATTTACGATGAGAACCTTGGAGACATTGTCAAACGGTATGACCTACGTGCCTGTTCCCTAAAACCATGTGTTGACCTATGAACTCTGTTCTATAATGATATATGTTCTGCTTAGTTAGCCTTTAAGATAACATAGTAATGACTTTCTAGCATGTATGGATGTATGTATGTATGTATATATATATATATATATATATGTATGTATGTATGTCCAATTGCTTTGACAATACAAATGAATTGAATTGAGAGGAAGAGAGAGAGAGAGAGAGAGAGAAAGAGAGAGAGAGAGACAGACAGACAGACAGACAGCTCAGCGATGACATCACGAGCCTCTCTCAGCTGACTGTTATGACATCACAGAGCATGTACATTCCGTTGCTTGTCGTCTGTCAACCACTCAGTCACTGCTAGCCAGACTGTCCCTAAGACAAAGTGTACAATACTTCAATTATATCTCCTCCAGACAGATAAAGAGTATTAAGAGCTACGATGAAGTTACCCAGGAGACGTAAAAAGCTTGCATCACCTGGTATTTCCTGGAGGTCACCCATCCAAGTACTAACCAGGCCCTGGCCCGTTTAGTTTCCAAGGTCTGACGAGATCGGGCACGTTCAGGACGGTGTGGCCGCAAGCCGAGATGCCTGGCTGCATGATGTCTCTTAAAGGCTGGCGGGTATTGACGGAATTTCCAGCAAAAAATAAAAAATAAAAAAATAAAAAAATGGAGGGAAAAATAACAGTGCAGGAAAGGGTGTTGAAAGTAGCCGGGAACGTGTACAATTCTTCAATTATATCTCCTCCAGACAGAAAGAGAGTACTAAGAGCTACGATGAAGTTACCCAGGAGACGTAAGAAGCTTGCAGCACCTGGTATTTCTAGGAGATCTCCCATCCAAGTACTGACCAGGCCATGCCCCGTTTAGCTTCCGAGATCTGACGAGACGGGGTGCGTCCAGGACGGTGTAGCCGCAAGCCGAGAGGCCTGGCTGCATGATGTCTCTTAAAGGCTGACGGGTGTTGACGGAACTTCCAGCAAATAAAAAAAGAAAAATGGAGGGAAAAATATCAGTTCAGCAAAGGGTGTTGAAAGTAGCCGGGTACGTGTACATTTCTTCAATTATATCTCCTCCAGACAGAAAGAGAGTATTAAGATCTACGATGATGTTACCCAGGAGACGTATAAAGCTTGCAGCACCTGGTATTTCCAGGAGGTCACCCATCCAAGTACTGACCAGGCCCTGCCCTGGTTAGCTTCTGAGATCTGATGAGATCGGTCGCGTTCAGGACGGCGTGGCCGCAAGCCGAGAGGCCTGGCAGCATGATGTCTCTTAAAGGCGGGCGGGTTTTGACGGACCTTCCAGCAAAAAAAAAAAGAAAAAAGAAAAATGGAGGGAAAAATATCAGTGCAGCAAAGGATGTTGAAAGTAGCCGGGTACGTGTACAATTCTTCAATTATATCTCCTCCAGACTGAAAGAGAGTATTAAGAGCTACGATGAAGTTACACAGGATAAGTAAAAAGCTTGCATCACCTGGTATTTCTAGGAGGTCACCCATCCAAGTACTAACCAGGCCCTGGCCCGTTTACTTTCCAAGGTCTGACGAGATCGGGCACGTTCAGGACAGTGTGGCCGCAAGCCAAGAGGCCTGGCTCCATGATGTCTCTAAATGGCTGGAGGGTATTGACGGAACTTCCAGCAAAAAAAAATGAAAAAAGAAAAATGGAGGGAAAAATATCAGTGCAGCAAAGGGTGTTGAAAGTAGCCGGGTACGTTTACAATACTTCAATTATATCTCCTTCAGACAGAAAGAGAGTATTAAGAGCTACGATGAAGTTACCCAAGTGACGATAAAAGCTTGCAGCACCTGGTATTTCCAGGAGGTCACCCATCCAAGTACTGACCAGGACCCTGCCCCGTTCAGCTTCCGAGATCTGACGCGTTCAGGACGGTGTGGCCGCAAGTCGAGAGACCTGGCTGCATGATGTCTTTTAAAGGCTGGCGGGTATTGACGGAACTTCCAGCAAATAAAAAAAAAAAAAGAAATAAGAAAAATGGAGGGAAAAATATCACTGCCGCAAAGGGTGTTGAAAGTAGCCAGGTACGTGTACAATTCTTCAATTAAATCTCCTCCAGACAGAAAGAGAGTATTAAAAGCTACGACGAAGTTCCCCAGGTGACGAAAAAAGCTTGCAGCGCCTGGAATTTCCAGAAGGTCTCACATTCAAGTAATGACCAGGCCCTGCCCAGTTTAGCTTCCGAGAGCTGACGAGATGGGGCGCGTTCAGGACGGTGTGGCCGCAAGCCAAGAGGCCCTGCTGCATGATGTCTCTTAAAGGCTGGCGGATATTGACGGAACTTCCAGAAAAAAGAAAAAAGAAAAAGAAAAATGGAGGGAAAAATATCAGTGCAGCAAAGGGTGTTAAAAGTAGCCGGGTACGTGGACAATATTTCAATTATATCTCCTCCAGACAGAAAGAGTGTATTAAGAGCTAAGATAAAGTTACCCAGCAGACGAAAAAAGCTTGCAGCACCTGGTATTTCCAGGAGGTCTCCCATCCAAGTACTGACCAGGCCCTGCCCCATTTAGCTTCCAAGATCTGACGAGATCAGGTGCGTTCAGGACGGTGTGGCCGCAAGCCAAGAGGCCTGGCTGCATGATGTCTCTTAAAGGCTGGAGGGTATTGATGGAACTTCCTGCAAAAATCAATAGAAAAAAGAAAAATGGAGGGAAAAATATCAGTGCAGCAAAGGGTGTTGAAAGTAGCCGGGTACGTGTACAATTCTTCAATTATATCTCCTCCAGACTGAAAGAGAGTATTAAGAGCTACGATGAAGTTACACAGGATACGTAAAAAGCTTGCATTACATGGTATTTCCAGGAGGTCACCCATCCAAGTACCAACCAGGCCCTGGCTCGTTTAGTTTCCAAGGTCTGACGAGATCGGGCGCGTTCAGGACGGTGTGGCCGCAAGCCAAGATGCCTGGCTGCATGATGTCTCTTAAAGGCTGGAGGGTATTGATGGAACTTCCTGCAAAAATCAATAGAAAAAAGAAAAATGGAGGGAAAAATATCAGTGCAGCAAAGGGTGTTGAAAGTAGCCGGGTACGTGTACAATTCTTCAATTATATCTCCTCCAGACTGAAAGAGAGTATTAAGAGCTACGATGAAGTTACACAGGATACGTAAAAAGCTTGCATTACATGGTATTTCCAGGAGGTCACCCATCCAAGTACCAACCAGGCCCTGGCTCGTTTAGTTTCCAAGGTCTGACGAGATCGGGCGCGTTCAGGACGGTGTGGCCGCAAGCCAAGAGGCCTGGCTGCATAATGTCTCTAAAAGGCTGGAGGGTATTGACGGAACTTCCAGCAAAAAAAAAAAAAAAAAATAGAAAAATGGAGGGAAAAATATCAGTGCAGGAAAGGGTGTTGAATGTAGCCGGGTACGTGTACAATACTTCAATTATATCTCCTCCAGACAGAAAGCGAGTATTAAGAGCTACGATGAAGTTACCCAGGAGACGTAAAAAGTTTGCAGCACCTCGTATTTCCAGAAGGTCACCCATAAAAGTACTGACCAGGCCCTGCCCCGTTTAAATTCCGAGATCTGACGAGATCGGGCGCGTTCAGGATGGTGTGGCCGCAAGCCGAGAGGCCTGGCTGCATGATGTCTCTTAATGGCTGGCGGGTATTGACGGAACTTCCAGCAAAAAAAAAAAAAAAAAAAAGAAAAAGAAAAATGGAGGGAAAAATATCAGTGCAGTAATGGGTTTTGAAAGTAGCCGGATACGTGTACAATTCTTCAATTATATCTCCTCCAGACAGAAAGAGAGTATTAAGAGCTACGATGAAGTTACCCAGGAGACGTAAAAAGCTTGCAGCACCTGGCATTTCCAGGAGGTCACCCAACCAAGTACTGACCAGGCCCTGCCCCGTTTTGCTTCCGAGATATGATGAAATCAGGCGCGTTCAGGACGGTGTGGCCGCAAGCCAAGAGACCTGGCTGCATGATGTCTCTTAAAGGCTGGCAAGTATTGACGGAACTTCCAGCAAAAAAAAAAAAAAAAAAAATAGAAAAAGGGAGGGAAAAATATCAGTGCAGCAAAGGGTGTTGAAAGTAGCCGGGTACATGTACAATTCTTCAATTATATCTCCTCCAGACAGAGAGAGAGTATTAAGAGCTACGATAAACTTACCCAGCAGACGTAAAAAGCTTGCAGCACCTGGTATTTCCAGGAGGTCTTCCATCCAAGTACTGACCAGGCCCTGCCCCATTCAGTTTCCGAGATCTGACGAGATCGGGCGCGTTCAGGATGGTGTGGCCGCAAGCCGAGATCCTGGCTGCATGATGTCTCTTAAAGGCTGTCGGGTATTGACGGAACTGCCAGCAAAAAAAAAAAAGAGAAATGGAGGGAGAAATACCAGTGCAGCAAAGGGTGTTGAAAGTAGCCGGGTACGTGTACAATACTTCAATTATATCTCCTCCAGACAGAAAGAGAGTATTAAGAGCTACTATAAAGTTACCCAGGAGACGTAAAAGCTTGCAGCACCAGGTATTTCCAGGAGGTCTCACATTCAAGTACTGACCAGGTCCTGCCCCGTTTAGCTTCCGAGATCTGACGAGATCGGGCGCGTTCAGGATGGTGTGGCCGCAAGCCAAGACGCCTGGCTGCATGATGTCTCTTAAAGGCTGGCGGGTATTGACGGAACTGCCAGCAAATAAATAAAAGAAAAATAGAGGGAAAAATACCAGTGCAGCAAAGGCTGTTGAATGTAGCCGGGTACGTGTACAATTCCTCAATTATAACACCTCCAGACAGATAGAGAGTATTAAGAGCTACGATGAAGTTACCCAGGAGACGTAAAAAGCTTGCAGCACCAGGTATTTCCTGGAGGTCTCCCATCCAAGTAGTGATCAGGCCCTGCCCCGTTTAGCTTCCGAGATCTGACGAGATCAGGCGCGTTCAGGACAATGTGGCCGCAAGCCAAGAGGCCTGGCTGCATGATGTCTCTTAAAGGCTGGAGGGTATTGATGGAACTTCCTGCAAAAATCAATAGAAAAAAGAAAAATGGAGGGAAAAATATCAGTGCAGCAAAGGGTGTTGAAAGTAGCCGGGTACGTGTACAATTCTTCAATTATATCTCCTCCAGACTGAAAGAGAGTATTAAGAGCTACGATGAAGTTACACAGGATACGTAAAAAGCTTGCATTACATGGTATTTCCAGGAGGTCACCCATCCAAGTACCAACCAGGCCCTGGCTCGTTTAGTTTCCAAGGTCTGACGAGATCGGGCGCGTTCAGGACGGTGTGGCCGCAAGCCAAGATGCCTGGCTGCATGATGTCTCTTAAAGGCTGGAGGGTATTGATGGAACTTCCTGCAAAAATCAATAGAAAAAAGAAAAATGGAGGGAAAAATATCAGTGCAGCAAAGGGTGTTGAAAGTAGCCGGGTACGTGTACAATTCTTCAATTATATCTCCTCCAGACTGAAAGAGAGTATTAAGAGCTACGATGAAGTTACACAGGATACGTAAAAAGCTTGCATTACATGGTATTTCCAGGAGGTCACCCATCCAAGTACCAACCAGGCCCTGGCTCGTTTAGTTTCCAAGGTCTGACGAGATCGGGCGCGTTCAGGACGGTGTGGCCGCAAGCCAAGAGGCCTGGCTGCATAATGTCTCTAAAAGGCTGGAGGGTATTGACGGAACTTCCAGCAAAAAAAAAAAAAAAAAATAGAAAAATGGAGGGAAAAATATCAGTGCAGGAAAGGGTGTTGAATGTAGCCGGGTACGTGTACAATACTTCAATTATATCTCCTCCAGACAGAAAGCGAGTATTAAGAGCTACGATGAAGTTACCCAGGAGACGTAAAAAGTTTGCAGCACCTCGTATTTCCAGAAGGTCACCCATAAAAGTACTGACCAGGCCCTGCCCCGTTTAAATTCCGAGATCTGACGAGATCGGGCGCGTTCAGGATGGTGTGGCCGCAAGCCGAGAGGCCTGGCTGCATGATGTCTCTTAATGGCTGGCGGGTATTGACGGAACTTCCAGCAAAAAAAAAAAAAAAAAAAAGAAAAAGAAAAATGGAGGGAAAAATATCAGTGCAGTAATGGGTTTTGAAAGTAGCCGGATACGTGTACAATTCTTCAATTATATCTCCTCCAGACAGAAAGAGAGTATTAAGAGCTACGATGAAGTTACCCAGGAGACGTAAAAAGCTTGCAGCACCTGGCATTTCCAGGAGGTCACCCAACCAAGTACTGACCAGGCCCTGCCCCGTTTTGCTTCCGAGATATGATGAAATCAGGCGCGTTCAGGACGGTGTGGCCGCAAGCCAAGAGACCTGGCTGCATGATGTCTCTTAAAGGCTGGCAAGTATTGACGGAACTTCCAGCAAAAAAAAAAAAAAAAAAAATAGAAAAAGGGAGGGAAAAATATCAGTGCAGCAAAGGGTGTTGAAAGTAGCCGGGTACATGTACAATTCTTCAATTATATCTCCTCCAGACAGAGAGAGAGTATTAAGAGCTACGATAAACTTACCCAGCAGACGTAAAAAGCTTGCAGCACCTGGTATTTCCAGGAGGTCTTCCATCCAAGTACTGACCAGGCCCTGCCCCATTCAGTTTCCGAGATCTGACGAGATCGGGCGCGTTCAGGATGGTGTGGCCGCAAGCCGAGATCCTGGCTGCATGATGTCTCTTAAAGGCTGTCGGGTATTGACGGAACTGCCAGCAAAAAAAAAAAAGAGAAATGGAGGGAGAAATACCAGTGCAGCAAAGGGTGTTGAAAGTAGCCGGGTACGTGTACAATACTTCAATTATATCTCCTCCAGACAGAAAGAGAGTATTAAGAGCTACTATAAAGTTACCCAGGAGACGTAAAAGCTTGCAGCACCAGGTATTTCCAGGAGGTCTCACATTCAAGTACTGACCAGGTCCTGCCCCGTTTAGCTTCCGAGATCTGACGAGATCGGGCGCGTTCAGGATGGTGTGGCCGCAAGCCAAGACGCCTGGCTGCATGATGTCTCTTAAAGGCTGGCGGGTATTGACGGAACTGCCAGCAAATAAATAAAAGAAAAATAGAGGGAAAAATACCAGTGCAGCAAAGGCTGTTGAATGTAGCCGGGTACGTGTACAATTCCTCAATTATAACACCTCCAGACAGATAGAGAGTATTAAGAGCTACGATGAAGTTACCCAGGAGACGTAAAAAGCTTGCAGCACCAGGTATTTCCTGGAGGTCTCCCATCCAAGTACTGATCAGGCCCTGCCCCGTTTAGCTTCCGAGATCTGACGAGATCAGGCGCGTTCAGGACAATGTGGCCGCAAGCCAAGAGGCCTGGCTGCATGATGTCTCTTAAAGGCTGGCGGGTATTGATGGAACTTCCATCAAAAAAAAAAAAAAAAAAAAAGAAAAATGGAGGGAAAAATATCAGTGCAGCAAAGGCTGTTGAAAGTAGCCGGGTACGTGTACAATTCTTCAATTATATCTCCTCCAGACAGAAAGAGAGAATTAAGAGCTACGATGAAGATACCCAGGAGACGTTAAAAGTTTGCAGCACCTCGTATTTCCAGAAGGTCACCCATAAAAGTACTGACCAGGCCCTGCCCCGTTTAAATTCCGAGATCTGACGAGATCGGGCGCGTTCAGGACGGTGTGGCCGCAAGCCAAGAGGCCTTGCTGCATGATGTCTCTTAAAGGCTGGCGGATATTGACGGAACTTCCAGAAAAATTTATAAAGAAAAAGAAAAATGGAGGGAAAAATATCAGTGCAGCAATGGGTGTTGAAAGTAGCCGGGTACGTGTACAATACTTCAATTATATCTCCTCCAGACAGAAAGAGAGTATTAAGAGCTACGATAAACTTACCCAGCAGACGTAAAAAGCTTGCAGCACCTGGTATTTCCAGGAGGTCTCCCATCCAAGTACTGACCAGGCCCTGCCCCATTCAGTTTCCGAGATCTGACGAGATCGGGCGCGTTCAGGATGGTGTGGCCGCAAGCCGAGATGCCTGGCTGCATGATGTCTCTTAAAGGCTGGCGGGTATTGACGGAACTTCCAGCAAAAAAAAAAAAAAAAAATAGAAAAATGGAGGGAAAAATATCACTGCCGCAAAGGGTGTTGAAAGTAGCCAGGTACGTGTACAATTCTTCAATTAAATCTCCTCCAGACAGAAAGAGAGTATTAAAAGCTACGACGAAGTTCCCCAGGTGACGAAAAAAGCTTGCAGCGCCTGGAATTTCCAGAAGGTCTCACATTCAAGTAATGACCAGGCCCTGCCCAGTTTAGCTTCCGAGAGCTGACGAGATGGGGCGCGTTCAGGACGGTGTGGCCGCAAGCCAAGAGGCCCTGCTGCATGATGTCTCTTAAAGGCTGGCGGATATTGACGGAACTTCCAGAAAAAAGAAAAAAGAAAAAGAAAAATGGAGGGAAAAATATCAGTGCAGCAAAGGGTGTTAAAAGTAGCCGGGTACGTGGACAATATTTCAATTATATCTCCTCCAGACAGAAAGAGTGTATTAAGAGCTAAGATAAAGTTACCCAGCAGACGAAAAAAGCTTGCAGCACCTGGTATTTCCAGGAGGTCTCCCATCCAAGTACTGACCAGGCCCTGCCCCATTTAGCTTCCAAGATCTGACGAGATCAGGTGCGTTCAGGACGGTGTGGCCGCAAGCCAAGAGGCCTGGCTGCATGATGTCTCTTAAAGGCTGGAGGGTATTGATGGAACTTCCTGCAAAAATCAATAGAAAAAAGAAAAATGGAGGGAAAAATATCAGTGCAGCAAAGGGTGTTGAAAGTAGCCGGGTACGTGTACAATTCTTCAATTATATCTCCTCCAGACTGAAAGAGAGTATTAAGAGCTACGATGAAGTTACACAGGATACGTAAAAAGCTTGCATTACATGGTATTTCCAGGAGGTCACCCATCCAAGTACCAACCAGGCCCTGGCTCGTTTAGTTTCCAAGGTCTGACGAGATCGGGCGCGTTCAGGACGGTGTGGCCGCAAGCCAAGATGCCTGGCTGCATGATGTCTCTTAAAGGCTGGAGGGTATTGATGGAACTTCCTGCAAAAATCAATAGAAAAAAGAAAAATGGAGGGAAAAATATCAGTGCAGCAAAGGGTGTTGAAAGTAGCCGGGTACGTGTACAATTCTTCAATTATATCTCCTCCAGACTGAAAGAGAGTATTAAGAGCTACGATGAAGTTACACAGGATACGTAAAAAGCTTGCATTACATGGTATTTCCAGGAGGTCACCCATCCAAGTACCAACCAGGCCCTGGCTCGTTTAGTTTCCAAGGTCTGACGAGATCGGGCGCGTTCAGGACGGTGTGGCCGCAAGCCAAGAGGCCTGGCTGCATAATGTCTCTAAAAGGCTGGAGGGTATTGACGGAACTTCCAGCAAAAAAAAAAAAAAAAAATAGAAAAATGGAGGGAAAAATATCAGTGCAGGAAAGGGTGTTGAATGTAGCCGGGTACGTGTACAATACTTCAATTATATCTCCTCCAGACAGAAAGCGAGTATTAAGAGCTACGATGAAGTTACCCAGGAGACGTAAAAAGTTTGCAGCACCTCGTATTTCCAGAAGGTCACCCATAAAAGTACTGACCAGGCCCTGCCCCGTTTAAATTCCGAGATCTGACGAGATCGGGCGCGTTCAGGATGGTGTGGCCGCAAGCCGAGAGGCCTGGCTGCATGATGTCTCTTAATGGCTGGCGGGTATTGACGGAACTTCCAGCAAAAAAAAAAAAAAAAAAAAGAAAAAGAAAAATGGAGGGAAAAATATCAGTGCAGTAATGGGTTTTGAAAGTAGCCGGATACGTGTACAATTCTTCAATTATATCTCCTCCAGACAGAAAGAGAGTATTAAGAGCTACGATGAAGTTACCCAGGAGACGTAAAAAGCTTGCAGCACCTGGCATTTCCAGGAGGTCACCCAACCAAGTACTGACCAGGCCCTGCCCCGTTTTGCTTCCGAGATATGATGAGATCAGGCGCGTTCAGGACGGTGTGGCCGCAAGCCAAGAGACCTGGCTGCATGATGTCTCTTAAAGGCTGGCAAGTATTGACGGAACTTCCAGCAAAAAAAAAAAAAAAAAAAATAGAAAAAGGGAGGGAAAAATATCAGTGCAGCAAAGGGTGTTGAAAGTAGCCGGGTACATGTACAATTCTTCAATTATATCTCCTCCAGACAGAGAGAGAGTATTAAGAGCTACGATAAACTTACCCAGCAGACGTAAAAAGCTTGCAGCACCTGGTATTTCCAGGAGGTCTTCCATCCAAGTACTGACCAGGCCCTGCCCCATTCAGTTTCCGAGATCTGACGAGATCGGGCGCGTTCAGGATGGTGTGGCCGCAAGCCGAGATCCTGGCTGCATGATGTCTCTTAAAGGCTGTCGGGTATTGACGGAACTGCCAGCAAAAAAAAAAAAGAGAAATGGAGGGAGAAATACCAGTGCAGCAAAGGGTGTTGAAAGTAGCCGGGTACGTGTACAATACTTCAATTATATCTCCTCCAGACAGAAAGAGAGTATTAAGAGCTACTATAAAGTTACCCAGGAGACGTAAAAGCTTGCAGCACCAGGTATTTCCAGGAGGTCTCACATTCAAGTACTGACCAGGTCCTGCCCCGTTTAGCTTCCGAGATCTGACGAGATCGGGCGCGTTCAGGATGGTGTGGCCGCAAGCCAAGACGCCTGGCTGCATGATGTCTCTTAAAGGCTGGCGGGTATTGACGGAACTGCCAGCAAATAAATAAAAGAAAAATAGAGGGAAAAATACCAGTGCAGCAAAGGCTGTTGAATGTAGCCGGGTACGTGTACAATTCCTCAATTATAACACCTCCAGACAGATAGAGAGTATTAAGAGCTACGATGAAGTTACCCAGGAGACGTAAAAAGCTTGCAGCACCAGGTATTTCCTGGAGGTCTCCCATCCAAGTACTGATCAGGCCCTGCCCCGTTTAGCTTCCGAGATCTGACGAGATCAGGCGCGTTCAGGACAATGTGGCCGCAAGCCAAGAGGCCTGGCTGCATGATGTCTCTTAAAGGCTGGCGGGTATTGATGGAACTTCCATCAAAAAAAAAAAAAAAAAAAAAGAAAAATGGAGGGAAAAATATCAGTGCAGCAAAGGCTGTTGAAAGTAGCCGGGTACGTGTACAATTCTTCAATTATATCTCCTCCAGACAGAAAGAGAGAATTAAGAGCTACGATGAAGATACCCAGGAGACGTTAAAAGTTTGCAGCACCTCGTATTTCCAGAAGGTCACCCATAAAAGTACTGACCAGGCCCTGCCCCGTTTAAATTCCGAGATCTGACGAGATCGGGCGCGTTCAGGACGGTGTGGCCGCAAGCCAAGAGGCCTTGCTGCATGATGTCTCTTAAAGGCTGGCGGATATTGACGGAACTTCCAGAAAAATTTATAAAGAAAAAGAAAAATGGAGGGAAAAATATCAGTGCAGCAATGGGTGTTGAAAGTAGCCGGGTACGTGTACAATACTTCAATTATATCTCCTCCAGACAGAAAGAGAGTATTAAGAGCTACGATAAACTTACCCAGCAGACGTAAAAAGCTTGCAGCACCTGGTATTTCCAGGAGGTCTCCCATCCAAGTACTGACCAGGCCCTGCCCCATTCAGTTTCCGAGATCTGACGAGATCGGGCGCGTTCAGGATGGTGTGGCCGCATGCCGAGATGCCTGGCTGCATGATGTCTCTTAAAGGCTGGCGGGTATCGACGGAACTGCCAGCAAAAAAAAAAAAGAAAAATAGAGGGAAAAATACCAGTGCAGCAAAGGGTGTAGAAAGTAGCTGGGTACGTGTACAATTCTTCAATTATATATTCTCCAGACAGAAAGAGAGTATTAAGAGCTACGATGAAGTTCCCCAGGAGACGTAAAAAGCTGGCAGCACCTGGTATTTCCAGAAGATCTCCCATCCAAGTACTGACCAGGTCCTGCCCCGTTTAGTTTCTGAGATCTTCCGAGATCGGGCGCGTTCAGGACTGTGTGCTCGCAAGCCAAGAGGCCTGGCTGCATGATGTCTCTTAATGGCTGGCGGGTATTGACGGAACTTCCAGCAAAAAAAAATAAAAAAATAAAATGAAAAAGAAAAATGGAGGGAAAAATATCAGTGCAGCAAAGGGTGTTGAAAGTAGACGGGTACGTGTACAATACTTCAATTATATCTCCTCCAGACAGATAGAGAGTATAAAGAGCAACGATAAAGTTACCCAGGAGACGTAAATGCTTGCAGCACTAGGTATTTCCAGGAGGTCTCGCAATCAAGTACTGACCAGGTCCTGCCCCGTTTAGCTTCCGAGATCTGACGAGATCGGGCGCGTTCAGGATGGTGTGGCCGCAAGCCGAGATGCCTGGCTGCATGATGTCTCTTAAAGGCTGGCGGGTATTGACGGAACTGCCAGCAAAAAAAAAAAAGAAAAATAAAGGGAAAAATACCAGTGCAGCAAAGGGTGTTGTAAGTAGCCGGGTACGTGTACAATTCTTCAATTATATCTCCTGGAGACAGAAAGAGAGTATTAAGAGCTACGATGAAGTTCCCCAGGACACGTAAAAAGCTGGCAGCACCTGGTATTTCCAGACGATCTCCCATCCAAGTACTGACCAGGTCCTGTCCCGTTTAGTTTCCGAGATCTTCCGAGATCGGGCGCGTTCAGGACTGTGTGTCCGCAAGCCGAGAGGCCTGGTTGCATGATGTCTCTTAAAGGCTGGCGGATATTGACGGAACTTCCAGAAATAATAATAAAGAAAAAGAAAAATGGAGGGAAAAATATCAGTGCAGCAATGGGTGTTGAAAGTAACCGGGTATGTGTACAATACTTCAATTACATCTCCTCCAGACAGAAAGAGAGTATTAAGAGCTACGATAAACTTACCCAGCAGACGTAAAAAGCTTGCAGCACCTGGTATTTCCAGGAGGTCTCCCATGCAAGTACTGACCAGGCCCTGCCCCATTCAGTTTCCGAGATCTGACGAGATCGGGCGCGTTCAGGATGGTGTGGCCGCAAGCCGAGATCCTGGCTGCATGATGTCTCTTAAAGGCTGGCGGGTATTGACGGAACTGCCAGCAAAAAAAAAAAAGAGAAATGGAGGGAGAAATACCAGTGCAGCAAAGGGTGTTGAAAGTAGCCGGGTACGTGTACAATACTTCAATTATATCTCCTCCAGACAGAAAGAGAGTATTAAGAGCTACGATAAAGTTACCCAGGAGACGTAAAAGCTTGCAGCACCAGGTATTTCCAGGAGGTCTCACAGTCAAGTACTGACCAGGTCCTGCCCCGTTTAGCTTCCGAGATCTGACGAGATCGGGCGCGTTCAGGATTGTGTGGCCGCAAGCCAAGAGGCCTGGCTGCATGATGTCTCTTAAAGGCTGGCGGGTATTGATGGAACTTCCATCAAAAAAAAAAAAAAAAAAAAGAAAAATGGAGGGAAAAATATCAGTGCAGCAAAGGCTGTTGAAAGTAGCCGGGTACGTGTACAATTCTTCAATTATATCTCCTCCAGACAGAAAGAGAGAATTAAGAGCTACGATGAAGATACCCAGGAGACGTTAAAAGTTTGCAGCACCTCGTATTTCCAGAAGGTCACCCATAAAAGTACTGACCAGGCCCTGCCCCGTTTAAATTCCGAGATCTGACGAGATCGGGCGCGTTCAGGACGGTGTGGCCGCAAGCCAAGAGGCCTTGCTGCATGATGTCTCTTAAAGGCTGGCGGATATTGACGGAACTTCCAGAAAAATTAATAAAGAAAAAGAAAAATGGAGGGAAAAATATCAGTGCAGCAATGGGTGTTGAAAGTAGCCGGGTACGTGTACAATACTTCAATTATATCTCCTCCAGACAGAAAGAGAGTATTAAGAGCTACGATAAACTTACCCAGCAGACGTAAAAAGCTTGCAGCACCTGGTATTTCTAGGAGGTCTCCCATCCAAGTACTGACCAGGCCCTGCCCCGTTTAGCTTCCGAGATCTGACGAGATCGGGCGCATTCAGGACGGTGTGGCCACAAGCCGAGAGGCCTGGCTGCATGATGTCTCTTAAAGGTTGGCGGGTATTGACGGAACTTCCAGCAAAAAAAAAAAAAAAGAAAAATGGATGGAAAAATATCAGTGCAGCAAAGGGTGTTGACAGTAGCCGGGTACGTGTACAATTCTTCAATTATATCTCCTCCAGACAGATAGAGAGTACTATGAGCTACGATGAAGTTACCCAGGAGACGTAAAAAGCTTGCAGCACCTGGCATTTCCAGGAGGTCACCCATCCAAGTACTGACCAGGCCCTGCCCCGTTTAAATTCCAAGATCTGATGAGATCGGGGGCGTTCAGGACGGTGTGGCTGCAAGCCAAGAGGCCGGGCTGCATGATGTCTCTTAATGGTTGGCGGGTTTTGACGGAACATCCAGCAAAAAAAAAAAGAGAAATGGAGGGAGAAATACCAGTGCAGCAAAGGGTGTTGAAAGTAGCCAGGTACGTGTACAATTCTTCAATTATATCTCCTGCAGACAGAAAGAGAGTATTAAGAGCTACGATGAAGTTACCCAGGAGACGTAAAAAGCTTGCAGCACCTGATATTTCTAGGAGGTCACCCATCCAAGTACTGACCAGGCCCTGCCCCTTTTTACCTTCCGAGATCTGACGAGATCGGGCGCGTTCAGGACGGTGTGGCCGCAAGCCAAGAGGCCTGGCTGCATGATGTCTCTTAAAGGCTGGCGGGTATTGACGGAATTTCCAGCAAAAAAAAAAAATAGAAAAATGGAGGGAAATATACCAGTGCAGCACAGGGTGTTGAAAGTAGCCGGGTACGTGTACAATTCTTCAATTATATCTCCTGGAGACAGAAAGAGAGTATTAAGAGCTACGATGAAGTTACCCAGGAGACGTGAAAAGCTTGCAGCACCAGGTATTTCCAGGAGGAAACCCATCCAAGTACTGACCAGGCCCTGCCCCGTTTGGCTTCCGAGATCTGACGAGATCGGGCGCGTTCAGGACGGTGTGGCCGGAAGCCGAGAGGCCTGGCTGCATGATGTCTCTTAATGGTTGGCGGGTTTTGACGGAACATCCAGCAAAAAAAAAAAGAGAAATGGAGGGAGAAATACCAGTGCAGCAAAGGGTGTTGAAAGTAGCCAGGTACGTGTACAATTCTTCAATTATATCTCTTGCAGACAGAAAGAGAGTATTAAGAGCTACGATGAAGTTACCCAGGAGACGTAAAAAGCTTGCAGCACCTGATATTTCTAGGAGGTCTCCCATCCAAGTACTGACCAGGCCCTGCCCCGTTTAGCTTCCGAGATCTTACGAGATCGGGCGCATTCAGGACGGTGTGGCCACAAGCCGAGAGGCCTGGCTGCATAATGTGTCTTAAAGGTTGGCGGGTATTGACGGAACTTCCAGCAAAAAAAAAAAAAAAAAAAAAAAGAAAAATGGAGGGAAAAATATCAGTGCAGCAAAGGCTGTTGAAAGTAGCCGGGTACGTGTACAATTCTTCAATAATATCTCCTCCAGACTGAAAGAGAGTATTAAGAGCTACGATGAAGTTACCCAGGAGACGTAAAAAGCTTGCAGCACCTGGTATTTCCAGGAGGTCACCCAACGAAGTACTGACCAGACCCTGCCCCGTTTAGCTTCCGAGATATGATGAGATCAGGCGCGTTCAGGACGGTGTGGCCGCAAGCCAAGAGACCTGGCTGCATGACGTCTCTTAAAGGCTGGCAAGTATTGACGGAATTTCCAGCAAAAAAAAAAAAAAAAAAGAAAAATGGAGGGAAAAATATCAGTGCAGCAAAGGGTGTTGAAAGTAGCCGGGTACGTGTACAATTCTTCAATTATATATTCTCCAGACAGAAAGAGAGTATTAAGAGCTACGATGAAGTTCCCCAGGAGACGTAAAAAGCTGGCAGCACCTGGTATTTCCAGAAGATCTCCCATCCAAGTACTGACCAGGTCCTGCCCCATTTAGTTTCCGAGATCTTCCGAGATCGGGCGCGTTCAGGACTGTGTGTCCGCAAACTGAGAGGCCTGGTTGCATGATGTCTCTTAAAGGCTGGCGGGTTTTGACGGAACTTCCAGCAAAAAAAAAAAAAGAAAAATGGATGGAAAAATATCAGTGCAGCAAAGGATGTTGACAGTAGCTGGGTACGTGTACAATACTTCAATTATATCTCCTCCAGACAGATAGAGAGTATTAAGAGCTACGATAAAGTTACCCAGGAGACGTAAAAGCTTGCAGCACCAGGTATTTCCAGGAGGTCTCACATTCATGTACTGACCAGGTCCTGCCCCGTTTAGCTTCCGAGATCTGACGAGATCGGGCGCGTTCAGGATGGTGTGGCCGCAAGCCGAGACGCCTGGCTGCATGATGTCTCTTAAAGGCTGGCGGGTATTGACGGAACTGCCAGCAAAAAAAAAAAAGAAAAATAGAGGGAAATATACCAGTGCAGCAAAGGGTGTTGAAAGTAGCCGGGTACGTGTACAATTCTTCAATAATATCTCCTACAGACAGAAAGAGAGTATTAAGAGCTACGATGAAGTTACCCAGGAGACGTAAAAAGCTTGCAGCACCTGGTATTTCCAGGAGGTCACCCATCCAAGTACTGACCAGGCCCTGCCCCGTTAGCTTCCGAAATCTGATGAGATAGGGCGCGTTCAGGACGGTGAGGCCGCAAGCCAAGAGGCCTGGCTGCATGATGTCTCTTAAAGGCTGGCGGGTATTGACGGAACTTCCAGCAAAAAAAAAAAAAAAAAAAATGGAAAATGGAGGGAAAAATATCAGTGCAGCAAAGGCTGTTGAAAGTAGCCGGGTACGTGTACAATACTTCAATTATATCTCCTCCAGACAGATAGAGAGTATTAAGAGCTACGATGAAGTTTCCCAGGAGACGTAAAAAGCTTGCAGCACCAGGTATTTCCAGGAGGTCTCCCATCCAAGTACTGACGAGGCCCTGCCCCGTTTAGCTTCCGAGATCTGACGAGATCGGGCGTCTTCAGGACGGTGTGGCCTCAAGCCAAGAGGCCTGGCTGCATGATGTCTCTTAAAGGCTGGAGGGTATTGATGGAACTTCCAGCAAGAAACAAAAGAAAAAAGAAAAATGGAGGGAAAAATATCAGTGCAGCAAAGCGTGTTGAAGGTAGCCGGGTACGTGTACAATTCTTCAATTATATCTCCTGGAGACATAAAGAGAGTATTAAGAGCTACGATGAAGTTACCCAGGAGACGTAAAAAGCTTGCAGCACCTGGTATTTCTCGGAGGTCTCCCATCCAAGTACTGACCAGGCCCTGCCCCGTTTTGCTTCCGAGATCTGACGAGATCGGGCGCGTTCAGGACGGTGTGGCCTCAAGCCAAGAGGCCTGGCTGCATGATGTCTCTTAAAGGCTGGAGGGTATTGACGGAACTTCCAGCAAAATAAAAAAGAAAAAAGAAAAATGGAGGGAAAAATATCAGTGCAGCAAAGGGTGTTGAAAGTAGCCGGGTACGTGAGAATTCTTCAATAATATCTCCTCCAGACTGAAAGAGAGTATTTAGAGCTACGATAAAGTTACCCAGGAGACGAAATAACTTGCAGCACCTGATATCTCCAGGAGGTCACCCATCCAAGTACTGACGAGCCCTTGCCCCGTTTAGCTTCCGAGATCTGATGAGATTGGGCGCGTTCAGGACGGTGTGGCCGCAAGCCAAGAGGCCTGGCTGCATGATGTCTCTTAAAGGCTGACGGGTATTGACGGAACTTCCAGCAAAAAAAAAATGGATAAAGAAAAATGGAGGGAAAAATATCAGTGCAGCAATGGGTGTTGAAAGTAGCCGGGTACGTGTACAATACTTCAATTATATCTCCTCCAGACAGAAAGAGAGTATTAAGAGCTACGATGAACTCACCTAAAGGATTATTAGGAACACCATACTAATACTGTGTTTGACCCCCTTTTGCCTTCAGAACTGCTTTAATTCTACGTGGCATTGCTTCAACAAGGTGCTGAAAGCATTCTTTAGAAATGTTGGCCCATATTGATAGGATAGCATCTTGCAGTTGATGGAGATTTGAGGGATGCACATCCAGGGCACGAAGCTCCCGTTCCACCACATCCCAAAGATGCTCTATTAGGTTGAGATCTGGTGACTGTGGGGGCCAGTTTAGTACAGTGAACTCATTGTCATGTTCATGAAACCAATTTGAAATGATTCGACCTTTGTGACATGGTGCATTATCCTGCTGGAAGTAGCCATCAGAGGATGGGTACATGGTGGTCAAAAAGGGATGGACATGGTCAGAAACAATGCTCAGGTAGGCCGTAGCATTTAAACGATGCCCAATTGGTACTAAGGGGCCTAAAGTGTGCCAAGAAGACATCCCCCACACCATTACACCACCACCACCAGCCTGCACAGTGGTAACAAGACATGATGGATCCATGTTCTCATTCTGTTTACGCCAAATTCTGACTCTACCATCTGAATGTCTCACCTCTTTTTCCTATTTGTAGTGGAGATGAGTGGTACCCGGTGGGGTCTTCTGCTGTTGTAGCCCATCCGCCTCAAGGTTGTACGTGTTGTGGCTTCACAAATGCTTTGCTGCATACCTCGTTTGTAACGAGTGGTTATTTCAGTCAAAGTTGCTCTTCTATCAGCTTGAATCAGTCGGCCCATTCTCCTCTGACCTCTAGCATCAACAAGGCATTTTCGCCCACAGGACTGCCGCATACTGGATGTTTTTCCCTTTTCACACCATTCTTTGTAAACCCTAGAAATGGTTGTGCGTGAAAATCCCAGTAACTGAGCAGATTGTGAAATACTCAGACCGGCCCGTCTGGCACCAACAACCATGCCACGCTCAAAATTGCTTAAATCACCTTTCATTCCCATTCAGACATTCAGTTTGGAGTTCAGGAGATTGTCTTGACCAGGACCACACCCCTAAATGCATTGAAGCAACTGCCATGTGATTGGTTGATTAGATAATTGCATTAATGAGAAATTGAACAGGTGTTCCTAATAATCCTTTAGGTGAGTGTATATGTATGTATGTGTATGTATGTCCAATTGCTTTGACAATACAAATGAAATGAATTGAGAGAGAGAGAGAGAGAGAGAGAGAGAGAGAGAGGAATATGAGCTCCTAAAAAACATTTGTTTTTATACATAAGCGGATTTAATTTGTGATTTACAAATGAATATATAGCACTATAAACATACACAGAAGACATGGAATAGAAATTCAGAAGAAAAAGTATTCAAAAAATAATAATTTTAAGAGAAACACAAAAAGAAGAAAGCAGAGAGACAGTTCAGGAAGAAAAGTCAGAAAAGAAAAGCTGAAGACAAGAATTGGAGGTAAGAGACAAATAATTAAACAAAAAAATATGTATTAATAAAATAAATAAGCATTCTCAGTAGTTGACTCAGCCAATGAAAATGCAGAGCTCCGATTTGAATAGAGTGACAGTAGGAGAGAGCCCAACTGCCACTGAGACTGATAGAAATCTATCGAACAGCAGTCTGACTGCAGAGCTGCCTTTTGAAATCCGATACCCTGAAGACATTCGCTCTGCACAGGCTAAGAAGGACTACAAACAAGCTGTGATGAGAGCATCTCCTGAGACCCTCATCCTAGACTACACCGGTAAAGGAGAAAACAGGGTCAAGAACAATCTACTGTTCTACACCGCCTTTCACAAAACCCTGTGCCAGACATACCCCAATAACAACAAGAGGGGCATTAGCAGAGGCAGGCAGATCTCAGTGCTGGTAGAGAAAGACACAGACAGTGTGATGCTCACTTTTAATGTATACCACAACGGGACCATCATGGTGCAGGGCAGCGAGAGCAGCCTGGACCAATTAGCTCTCGGCTTCCACACCTCAAAGCAGCAGACTGAGGTAGAGAAACAAGAGCCAGAGCCGGCCACCCTGCAGTCTGCCCCCAGCCACACGGAGCCAGACAGTGCCCCATCTCCCACAGACTGCCCCCCTGTCTCCCCAAAACTCTCCAGCAACATTAAAACACTAAAGGAATGCCTATCAGTGCTGGAGCTGGAGTTTGCGGAGTTCAGGGAGCAGACCTTGAGCACCCTGGCCCAGACCTCCTTGTGTGATCAGCTCCGGGATGAGATGCACAGACTAAAGATGCAGCACAAGGCTGAGATCCATGAGCTGAGAGCAGCAGTGAGAGACCTGGAGGAGCAGAGCCAAACCCTGAGGACGGAGCTGCGCAGAGCGAGGGAGGAGCTGACCTGGACACCCCAGCACAGCTAGCTGAGGAGCCTGCAGAGCCAGCTGGAGGAGCTAAGAGAGGAGCTACACATCACTGGAGCACAGAGACTGCACTGCACTGACCCCACAACACCTCCAACCCCTGACGCACCCACTGATCCACCCACACTCCCCACCACTCCTGACACACCCACTATCACCAGACCTGCCACTAATACACAACCCCCTGAAACGCCACTCCCCCAAAACACACCCGCTGCCCCCACCACTCCCGACGCAAACCCGGAGTGGCAGGTCAACGCAGAGGTGGTCATTCTGAGCGAATCCAATGGGAAGATCCTGGTTGAGAGGCGCCTCTTCCCTGGGCGAAAAGTGAAAAAGCTTTGGTGCTCCACAGCACAGAGAGCCCTGGAGCTGCTCTCCAAGAGGAGGCTTTGCCAAGTCAAACACATCCTCATCCACACCGGCACTAACGACCTGAGTGCCCGCAGGGGCGATGTGGCCTCAGCCCTGAGACAGGTAGCAACGAAAGCCACAGAGGAATTCCCAACTGCCAAAATTTCCATCTCCACACTGCTGCCCCGCACAGACGTGCCCCTGCACATCATCCAGGCCATCAACGCAGAAGTGTCCCGAAGATGTGCCCTCCTCCCCAACGTCCACCTGGCACACCACTGAGACATCCAGCCACATCACCTGTATGACCACGTCCACCTCAACAAGACGGGTGTGAGGATCATCTCAAAGGTCCTCAAGGACACAACCCTGGGCCGAAACCCCACACACCCCCACCTCGAGACCAGGAGCAAACCCCCCAGCCCCCGGCCACATCCCCAGCCACCGGCTCCACCCCAGCCCCAGCCCCTGAGACCCCGCGGCTCCATTCCCCACCCCCCCATCCCCAGAGGGCCCGTCCAGGACAGCAGAGCGGACAGCCGGGGACCAGCACAGCCACACAGCCACGCAGCAGCGGCTTCCAGAGCCTGGAGGCCCGATGCTGCCCAGCTGGCCCAGATAAGGCAACTCCTCAGTGTCATCTGTTCCACACTGCTGAGTTAACTGAGCCTCAACACACATATATATGGTTGTGGAGATGGAGAGTAAGAAAAAATGTGATTTAATTATTCTGATATTTTGATGCAAAGATAAAATCTTTGAGTGATTATTATGTATATCCATATATAATTATTAATAGTAATATAATATCAGTTGTAGACCACAAATTAAACTTTCTTATGTAGAAGAGACAAGTATAATAAAATATATTAACATGTCCTTTAAAATAAGCAGTTGGAATATGCAGGGTTTACGCTCCTCAACTTTTGGAATGAAGAGCACAGGCCCTGAACTGATCAACACTGTAAATAGTTCAGATGTTTTCATTCTTGTAGAGACTTGGTGCTGTGCAGATATGTCTATACACTGGATGGATACAATGGATACAGGGAGCTGATTGTGCCCTCCTATAAAAAACCCAAAGTCAGGTGTGGCAGGGCCTCGTGGGGGATTATCGTGTGGTACAGGGAGGAGCTCCGAGCAGCCCTATGCCCAGTACAGAGAGGAGACACACACCTGTGGATGAAAATCAGAAAAGACACCCTACAAAATAACACAGATATATACCTATGTGCAATTTATATGCCACCCGCAGACTCCCCCTACTATAATGAGGAAGGCTTTCATGAGCTTCAAAACGAAATCTGCCACTTCCAGACCCTGGGCTCTGTACTGCTGTGTGGCGATCTCAATGCCAGGACTGGCAGAGAGATGGACTACATCAATACAGAGGGGAACACACACCTGTTCGGAGACTCCCCGCTGTGCCACACACACACCTCCACACTGACACAGCCACGACAGCGTGGTAAACAAGAGCAGGAAGCAGGTAGTGCGCCTATGTAAAAGCCTGGGTCTATATATCATCAATGGCAGGACCAGGGGGTACTCTCTGGGGAGATTCACATACTGCTCGGCTCTGGGCAGCAGTGTGGTGGACTACGCCATAACTGACCTGGACCCACAAGCCAACAATGCGTTTATAGTCAGACAACAATCTCCACTATCAGACCACAGCCAAATAACACTTTACCTAAAAAGATCAGCGCAGCCACAAGTCAGAGCCAAACTTCCCACAAAACTGGTCTCCCTGCCACCCAGTTAGAGATGGTCAGAGCCCAGCACAGAGAACTACACAAGAGCCCTGAATAGTGATGAGATTGAAAACATGTTAGACAGATATCAATCCTCACACTATCAAATAAACCAAAACGGAATAAACTCAGCCACCAAAACACTGAATGAAATATTTGAGAGACTGGCTTTAAAATCAAACATTAAAACAATTAAAAACCAAAATATGAAATCGTCTAAAAGAAAAAAAGAACAGTGGTGTGACCAGGAGTGTGAAACTTCTAGGAAACACCTGAGACATCTCTCCAACACTAAACACAGAGAGCCCGACAACCAGGAGGCTCGCCTCAGCTACTGCCAGGCCCTGCGGCACTACAAGCAACTCCTCAGTAAGAAAAAAGACCACTATATGGGCAGAATAAATACCCCAAAAACAAAAAATGAAATACCAATTCAAAATGGAGAAATCTGGAAAACACACTTTGAAAAACTTTACCAAAATGTTGAAAACAATCCAAAGCCAGAACAGGTTAAAATATTAAAAAACCTAAATAAATTGGAAGAAATCATTAAGAATAACCAAAATCCCTTAGATAACCCATTTACAATACAGGAACTAAAACATCAACTCAAAATCCTCAAACCCAGGAAAGCCAGCGGCCCCGACAGCATCAGCCCTGAGATGCTGAAGCACAGCAGCCCGCAGCTGCAGGAGGCTCTGCTCAAACTCTTTAACCTGGTGCTGAGAGCCGGGTGTTTCCCTGAGGTCGGGAATCAAGGATTGATCACCCCGATTTTTAAAAGTGGAGACAAATTAGACCCCAATAACTACTGGGGCAGCTGTGTGAGCAGTAACCTGGGGAAGGTGTTCTGCAGTATCATCAACGCCCAGATACTGGCCTTCCTTACCAAGCACAGTGTCCTGAATAAGAGTCAGATTGGCTTCCTACCAAAACACCGCACAACCGATCATATTTACACTCTACACACCCTCATAAATAAATATACCCAAAACAATAAAGGAAAAATATTTGCCTGTTTTGTAGACTTTAGAAAGGCATTTGACTCAATCTGGCACAAGGGATTATTTTATAAACTTCTACAGAGTGGTGTAGGGGGTAAAGTTTATGACATCATTAAATCAATGTATTCTGAAAACAAATGCGGAGTTCAAATTGGCAACTCAAGAACAGAGTTCTTCACTCAGGGGCGGGGAGTGAGACAGGGCTGCAGTCTGAGTCCAACACTGTTCAACATCTACATCATCGAGTTGGCCACAGTGTTGGAGCAGTCTGACGCCCGCAGCCTAACTCTCCATGACACAGAGATCAAGTTCCTGCTCTACGCAGACGACCTGGTGCTGCTGTCGCCCACAGAGCAGGGGCTTCAGCAGAACCTGGCGCTGCTAGAGCAGTACTGTCAGAAATGGGCCCTGGCAGTCAATCTGGACAAGACCAGAGTTATGGTTTTCCAGAAAAAAGCCCCATCTCAGGGAAACAGGTACCGCTTCACTCTGGGCAGCACTGGATTAGAGCACTGCACCAGATACAACTACCTTGGCCTGACCATCAGTGCGTCAGGGAGCTTCAGCCTGGCTATAAACGCATTAAAAGACAAGGCACGCCGGGCATTTTATGCCATAAAGACACAATTTGGGAAAACAACAATACCAATAACTATTTGGATTAAAATATTAAACTCCATCATCCAACCAATCCTGCTATATGGGAGCGAAGTGTGGGGTCCCCTCATGAACCTCAATAACAACAATTGGGACAAAAGCCCCATGGAAATATTCCACCTAGAATTTAATAAAAACATCTTACACGTACACAGAAACGCCCCCACGGCTCTGAGGCTCACAGAGCCCGAACACACAATGACCAAAACAACAACAATTGGGAAAATTGACATGTACCTGAAAAGCAAATACACAAAAGATTAGAGACACGAATTAGAATTACAAAACAAATTGGAATGCTACCGGGCCCTGAATAGAAACATTACATTGGCTGAATACTTAAAAATCCAAAATATAAAAGAGAGACAAAATCTAACTAAATACAGGCTCAGTGACCACAGCCTCGCCATTGAAAAAGGCCGCTACAGAAAATTCTGGGTTGCCAGAGAAGAGCGGCTGTGCAGCCAGTGTGACCTAGGGGAGGTCGAAACACAGGCGCATTTCCTGCTGTCCTGCCCTAAATACACAAAAATCAGGGAGACATACTTTAAAATATTAAAAATGCATATCCCTGAGTTCAGCATGATCCCCGATTGCTGCAAACTCCCCGTCCTGCTGGGAGAGGAGGAGCGCACTGCCTTCTTAGCAGCGCAATATGTATCCACCTGCCACAGCCTGCGAGACAGTGTGTAGACACCAGCCTGTGGCACTCCATTTGCAAAACAAAATAAAAACAGTGATTTTTCTGATGTCATGACACAAATTTTGATACAAACAACAAATATGGTTTATATCCTACTTAATTTTATTTCAATGTGTACTATATTTGTTCCACTGAATCTTGTATTGCAATGTTTTGTCTTGATTGATAGAACATTTGTATCTGCTTTGGCAATATTGTGATAGATCATGCCAATAAAGCACCTTTGAATTGAATTGAAATGAATTGACAGACAGACAGACACACGCACACACACACACACACACACACACACACACACACAGAGCCAGCCAGCCAGACAGCCAGCCAGCTCAGCCATGACATCACGAGCCTCTCTCAGCTGACTGCTATGACATCACAGAGCACGTACATTCCGTTGCTTGCCGTCTGTCAACCACTCAGTCACTGCCAGCCAGACTGGCTGGCTGGCTGGATGGGGGGGCTGCTTGCTGCTGCTGCGTATCTTAGCAAGCTAATTTGCCTGACCGGCCTTCCTACTCCTATGCCCAAATGCCCACCTAAGCCCGATCTGCTGTGCACCTGGATCACAGCTCCGCCCCAACAAGGCAGATCCTCCCAAAAATGGTACAAACTGATCCACGTTCCCCTCCACGGAAAGCTTTAGCCCAAAATAAGGGACACATTCTGTAACAACATAACGAATGCCCACCCAACCTGTGACAAAACTGAGAAAAAAGAAAAACGCTCAGTCCTCCTGGGGGAGGGACACACAGCCACCCTGGCTGCCCAATATGTCAGCGCCTACAACAGCCTGAGGGACACAGTGACACACGAGCACCGGCTGTAAATATAATGTAAATACTCGTTTGTAATGCATGTCATTGTATTTCAAAAAGGAATCTGGAAATAGTAAACCTATTTTCTTTATTTGAATGTATTAAAGATCACATTTTATTACATTTTCTTTTTCTGTACTTCATTACATTATATTGAGATTCATAATTCTATTATCTATTTTCCGTTTGTATGTATGTATGTATTATTGTATGGAAGGAAAGTTAGAAATTATTTTCTCAAACCTGTTTTTCTCTCTTGTATACTTAAGAAAGATAAGGTCAAGCTAGAAGGTCAGGAGGCCATAAGGTAGTTTGATTTCTGTTTGTTATTTACGATGAGAACCTTGGAGACAATGTCAAACGGTATGACCTACGTGCCTGTTCCTTAAAACCATGTGTAGATCTATGAACTCTGTTCTATAATGAAATATGTTCTGCTTAGCTAGCCTTTAAGATAACATAGTAATGATTTTCTAGCATGTATGTATGTATGTATGTATGTCCAATTGCTTTGACAATACAAATGAATTGAATTGAGAGGGAGAGAGAGAGAGAGAGAGAGAGAGAGAGAGAGAGAGAGAGAGAGACAGACAGACAGACAGACTGACAAACACAAACAGACACACACACACAGACACACACACAGCCAGCCAGCCAGCCAGCCAGCCAGCTCAGCGATTACATCACAAGCCTCTCTCAGCTGACTGCTATGACATCACAGAGCATGAACATTCCGTTGCTTGCCGTCTGTCAACCACTCAGTCACTGCCAGCCAGACTGGCTGGCTGGCTGGATGGGGGGGCTGCTTGCTGCTGCTGTGTACCTTAGCAAGCTTATTTGCTTGACCGGCCTTCCTACTCCTCTGCCCACATGCCCACCTATGCCCGATCTGCTGTTCACCTGGATCACAGCTCCGCCCCAACAAGGCAGATCCTCCCAAAAATGGTACAAACTGATCCACGTTCCCCTCCACAGAAAGCTTTAGCCCAAAATAAGGGACACATTCTGCCCAATATGTCAGCGCCAACCACAGCCTGAGGGACACAGTGACACACGAGCACCGGCTGTAAATATAATGTAAATACTCGTTTGTAATGCATGTCATTGTATTTCAAAAAAGGAATCTGGAAATGGTATACCTATTTTCTTTATTTGTATGTATTAAAGATCACATTTTATTACATTTTCTTTTTCTGTACTTCATTACATCTTATTGTGATTCATAATTCTATTATTTATTTTCCGTGTATATGTATGTATGTATGTATTGTGACAAACCAAGGGGCAGGGTCATACATGGCAGATATGTCAGGCCAGGTCTGCTGCAAGGTGTGTACTCTAGGGTAGAATACCGACCCTAGGCAACTACACTCCCCAGAAACCCTCAGGCAGCCATTCTAGCACCTAATGTGGTCACTTGGTGTTACTTCCTCAATTATTCACCAGGTATATAAGGCGGGCCTGAGAGAGAGAGAAGTGAGAGACAATAGGGTGAGTTATCTGGAAAACAGAGGTAGCTCATAAGGAGAAAGCCAAGACTTATTTATTCCAGACTTTGTTTAAAATAGAATGATTATGTAAGATTAGTTACAACTCCAGTGTGAGTTAGGTTTTGTTTTCAGATTTGTTTTGTTTGAAGTAAACATACAGGCACAGCCCTGTATTTGCAACCTCCTCCCTGGGTCATGACTGGTTTTTACTCCTAAGAAGATCACAGAGAAGACCCACACATGTGTACAGCCAAGGCGTTTTGTCACATTTGGTGTAGAATGCGGGCAGCACCTCATGAAACCCAGACTGGCTGAGTGAATTTTTTTATCCAAAAAAAAAAAAACTACAGGCTGTAATAGCCCAACAGGAAGCGACCAGGGTGCAGCAGGTGGCTCACCAGGATGCTATGCGGATGCATCAGGAAGCACTGCAGGTCCAGCATGATACAAATAAAATGTTTAGAGAAGAGCAGGAAAAGGTGACTAAAGAGCTGAAAGAGAGTGTTGAAGCACTTGCAACCAGGATTGGGCCACAGGGGGCTGCAACCCATTCCACTCCCCGCACCAATCACTTTCTGCAGAAAATGACAAAACAGGACGATGTTGAGGCCTTCCTTATGACCTTTGAGAGGACAGCGGAGAGAGGGATGGCCAAAAGATTCCTGGGCAGGGCTTGTGGCACCTTATCTGGCAGGGGATGCACAGAAAGCGTACTTTGATCTGGAGCTGAAGGACGCCCAGGACTATGATAAATTGAAAGCGGAGATAATGACCCGATTGGGCGTGACCACCGCAGTGAGGGCACATCGGTTTCAGCAGTGGGCCTACCAACCAGGACAACCAATCCGAACGCAGATGTTTGATCTGATCCATCTGGCCAGGAAATGGCTACAGCCAGAGGTCCATTCATCAGCCGAGGTGGTGGAGGCCATAGTCCTTGACAACTACCAACGCTGTTTGCCCAAGGACGTTCGACGCTGGGTTGGCCAGAATGAGGTGCTGTCCGCTGACACCTTGGTGGCCATTGTAGAGCGGTTCTATACAGCCGGAGCAGCAGAGCATGTACCGGAGGTTAAAAACTCGTTCCCCAGGCCATGACGAACCAGCGGACCGGGTAAGATGGTTCCAAAGTACTCTGGGAAACATGACGCGCTGGATTGGAAGAAAAGAGCAAGACTGGGGGGGGCAAAGGTGGGGCCTAAAGCCGAGACTAAGGGTTATAGGGGGTCACCATCACAACCAATTGTCTGCTACAATTGTGACAAAGTAGGACATATTGCGGCCCACTGCCCAGGTAGAGAGGAACCAATGCAATGTAATGTGTGTGATATGGGGAAAGAGAAACCGGTATTTTATGCCTGCCCTGTTGGGACGGATGTTTTCATAGGCGGAGTACCTAATCCAAAACACATGTGTACAGTGATAGTCGATGAGAAAGAAGTGGCTGCTCTACTCGACTCTGGCAGTATGGTTACACTGGTCACAGAAAAATTAGTAGCGACCAACAAGCTGGATAGACATCAGGAGCTCAGTATCACATGCACACATGGTGACACACGCCCCTATCCCACAGCCCTTGTAAACATACAGACAGAGGCCGGGAAACTAGATTACGAAGTCGGTGTGGTACCCAACATGCCATATGATGTGATACTGGGACGATATTTTCCTAATTTTGGAAAACTAGATAGAAAACATAGTAAATTGGAAATGCACACTGAAAACTGTAAGCCAGAAGTTGCCTCGATCCCACAACTAGAGCTAAAAGTAGACCTGGTTCCAGTTGAGTCGACAGTGAAGGTTTTGGTTGGGGAAAATTAAACTGAAAACATAGGGGTGGAATGTAGTGACGTAGATGACCCTATGGAGGGTGAGGAACCCAGCACTAGCAGGGTGGGTGAGAATCCATTCATAGAGACCCCTGAAGCTGACAATGTAGAAGTGTCAGTGTTAGAGGGACTCCCCACTGATTTTGGCAGCGCACAGGTGCGAGATCTCACTCTACACTATGCTAAAGAAAATGTGAAGGTAGTAAATGGGACCCCTATGACTACTGCAGACCCGCCAACAGCTTTGCCCATCATAGAGACCCCCTTTGCTAGGATAGCTATGGATGTGGTGGGACCTCTCCCGAAATCAGCCAGAGGGCATCAGTATATACTGGTTATTTTGGATTATGCCACCAGGTACCCAGAAGCCATTCCACTGCGGACCATGGCTTCAAAAGGTATTGCAAAAGAGCTAATGTTGATGTGTAGTAGGGTGGGGATACCGAGGGAGATATTAACAGATCAGGGCACACCCTTTATGTCTAAGGTTATGACCGATCTGTGTAAATTGTTGCAGGTTAAGCAGTTGAGAACATCAGTCTACCACCCACAAACAGATGGGTTGGTTGAGGGATTTAATAGGACCCTGAAGTCCATGCTAAGAAAGGTAATCGATAAGGATGGGAAAAATTGGGAATTCATGCTGCCCTACTTGATGTCTGCCATTAGGGAAGTCCCACAGGCTTCCCTGGGCTTTTCGCCTTTTGAACTGTTATATGGGAGGCACCCCAGGGGGATATTAGACATAGCCCGTGAAATGTGGGAACACGAGTCCACTCCTTTCCGGAGTGTAGTCGAGCACATCAATGCTATGCAAGAGAGAATAGCCACAGTCACTCCCATTGTGAGAGAGCACCTAAGGCAGGCACAGGAACACCAACAATTCGCCTATAATCGTCAGGCTACACTGAGGGTGTTCCAGCCTGGTGATAGGGTGTTGGTGTTGGTTCCCACTGTAGAATGTAAATTTCTGGCTACGTGGATGGGACCTTATGAGATTATAGAGCGAATACGGGAAGTGAACTATAAGGTTCAGCAACCCGGCCGCCGACCCCCAGAACAAATATATCATGTCAACTTAATAAAAGCCTGGAAGGACAGGGAAGTGTTGATGTTGACTTACCCCCCTCAGCCACTAGGGACACCGAAGGCGAATATTGCAGCTGCCTTGTCACCTGACCAGTTGAAGGAGGTGAACGACTTGATAATACGTAATAGGGAAGTTTTCTCAGGCATACCGGGGCGTACCCATTTAGTCTCTCACAACATTGTGTCTCTCCCAGGAAAGAAGGTAAATATGAGGCCTTACAGGGTACCAGAAGCTCGCAGGAACACTATTAGAAATGAGGTTAAGGAAATGCTGGAGGCAGGGGTTATTGAAGAATCCCACAGTGAGTGGTCCAGCCCTATAGTCATGGTTTCCAAACCTGATGGCTCCTGGAGATTCTGTAATGATTTTAGAAAGGTTAATGAAATTTCAAAGTTTGATGCATACCCAATGCCCCGAGTAGATGAATTGTTAGAGAATATTGGGAATGCTCACTATATTTCAACTATTGACTTAGCCAAGGGCTACTGGCAGATTCCCTTGACCCCGGGTGCCAAAGAAAAAACAGCCTTTGCAACCCCAGATGGTCTGTTTCACTACACAGTGATGCCCTTTGGCCTGCATGGTGCTCCTGCCACCTTTCAAAGGTTGATGGACCACATACTTAGACCACACAGGACGTATGCGGCAGCATATTTAGATGATGTGGTCATTCACAGTCCAGATTGGGAATCACATTTGTCTCAGCTCCAAGCGGTATTGGATTCAATACATGCAGCAGGCCTGATGACTAATCCAACCAAATGCAATTTGGGGTTGGAAGAGGCCAAATACTTGGGCTATACAGTAGGGAGGGGTATGGTGAAACCCCAAATATCCAAGGTTGAAGCCATAAACTCTTGGCCTAGGCCTGTCAATAAAAAGCAGGTTAGGGCATTTTTAGGGTTAACTGGGTATTACCGGAGGTTTATTCCCAACTATGCTACCTTAGCGGCACCTCTGACTGATATGACTAAGGCTACAGAACCCAATATGGTTAGATGGGGTGATACAGCAAACCGGCTTTCCGGAGCCTACAGGAGGCGCTCTGCCGCAACCCCGTTTTAATGGTACCAGACTTTCAGAAAGAATTTATAGTCCAGACGGACGCCTCTGAGGTGGGGATCGGAGTGGTTTTGTCCCAAAGAATGGGTGATCACGAACACCCGGTGTTGTTCCTTAGCAGAAAGTTGGAATCCAATGAAATAAATTATTTGGTAGTTGAAGAAGAATGTTTGGCAGTGAAGTGGGCTTTGGACAGTCTTCGATACTATTTGTTGGGCAGGCACTTCACCCTGATCACTGACCATGCCCCCCTCACTTGGATGCATCGTTCGAAAGACAGGAATGCCCGTGTGATGAGGTGGTTTTTGAGTCTCCAACATTTTCATTTCACCCTGCAGCACAGGCCAGGGAAGGCCATGGGGAATGTTGATGGGCTGTCCCGGGTGCATGCTTTTTTGCGGCTGTCGCTCGACCTATGGGGTCGCAGCTGGGGGGGAGGATGTGGGACAAACCAAGGGGCAGGGTCATACATGGCAGACATGTCAGGCCAGGTCTGCTGCAAGGTCTGCACTCTAGGGAAGAAAACCGACCCTAGACAACTACACTCCCCAGAAACCCTCAGGCAGCCTAATGTGGTCACTTGGTGCTACTTCCTCAATTATTCACCAAGTATATAAGGCGGAAAGATAGAGTCAAGCTAGAAGGTCAGGCCAGAAGCTAGTTTGATTTCTGTTTGTTATTTACGATGAGAACCTTGGAAACAATGTCAAACGGTATGACCTACGTGCCTGTTCCCTAAAACCATGTGTAGACCTATGGACTCTGTTCTATAATGATATATGTTCTGCTTAGTTAGCCTTTAAGATAACATAGTAATGACTTTCTAGCATGTATGCATGTATGTATGTATGTATATATATATATATATATATATATATATATATATGTATGAATGTATGTATGTCCAATTGCTTTGACAATACAAATGAATTGAATTGAGAGGGAGAGAGAGAGAGAGAGAGAGAGAGAGAGAGAGAGAGAGAGAGACAGACAGACTGAAAAACAGACAAACAGACACACACACACACACACACAGACATACACACACACACACAGAGCCAGCCAGCCAGCCAGCTCAGCGATGACATCACGAGCCTCTCTCAGCTGACTGCTATGACATCACAGAGCACGTACATTCCGTTGCTTGCCGTCTTACAACCACTCAGTCACTGCCAGCCAGACTGGCTGGCTGGCTGGATGTGGGGGATGCTTGCTGCTGCTGCGTAGCTTAGCAAGCTTATTTGCTTGACCGGCCTTCCAACTCCTCTGCCCACATGCCCACCTATGCCCGATCTACTGTTCACCTGGTCACAGCTCCGCCCCAACAAGGCAGATTCTCCCAAAAATGGTACAAACTGATCCACGTTCCCCTCCACGGAAAGCTTTAGCCCAAAATAAGGGACAAATTCTGTAACAACATAATGGATGCCCACCCAACCTGTGACAAAACTGAGAAAAAAGAAAAACGCCAGTCCTCCTGGGGGAGGGACACACAGCCACCCTGGCTGCCCAATATGTCAGCGCCTACCACAGCCTGAGGGACACAGTGACACACGAGCACCGGCTGTAAATATAATGTAAATACTTGTTTGTTATGCATGTCATTGTATTTCAAAAAAGGAATCTGGAAATAGTAATCCTATTTTCTTTATTTGTATGTATTAAAGATCACATTTTTTTACATTTTCATTTTCTGTACTTCATTACATCTTATTGTGATTCATAATTCTATTATTTATTTTCCGTGTAGATGTATGTATGTATGTATGTATGTATGTATATGTATGTATGTCCAATTGCTTTGACAATACAAATGAATTGAATTGAGAGGGAGAGAGAGAAAGAGAGAGAGAGAGAGAGAGAGAGAGAGAGAGAGAGAGGAATATGAGCTCCTAAAAAACATTTGTTTTTATACATAAGCGGATTTAATTTGTCATTTACAAATGAATATATAGCACTATAAACATACACAGAAGACATGGAATAGAAATTCAGAAGAAAAAGTATTCAAAAAATAATAATTTTAAGAGAAACACAAAAAGAAGAAAGCAGAGAGACAGTTCAGGAAGAAAAGTCAGAAAAGAAAAGCTGAAGACAAGAATTGGAGGTAAGAGACAAATAATTAAACATAAAAATATGTATTAATAAAATAAATAAGCATTCTCAGTAGTTGACTCAGCCAATGAAAATGCAGAGCTCCGATTTGAATAGAGTGACAGTAGGAGAGAGCCCAACTGCCACTGAGACTGATAGAAATCTATCGAACAGCAGTCTGACTGCAGAGCTGCCTTTTGAAATCCGATACCCTGAAGACATTCGCTCTGCACAGGCTAAGAAGGACTACAAACAAGCTGTGATGAGAGCATCTCCTGAGACCCTCATCCTAGACTACACCGGTAAAGGAGAAAACAGGGTCAAGAACAATCTACTGTTCTACACCGCCTTTCACAAAACCCTGTGCCAGACATACCCCAATAACAACAAGAGGGGCATTAGCAGAGGCAGGCAGATCTCAGTGCTGGTAGAGAAAGACACAGACAGTGTGATGCTCACTTTTAATGTATACCACAACGGGACCATCATGGTGCAGGGCAGCGAGAGCAGCTTGGACCAATTAGCTCTCGGCTTCCACACCTCAAAGCAGCAGACTGAGGTAGAGAAACAAGAGCCAGAGCCGGCCACCCTGCAGTCTGCCCCCAGCCACACGGAGCCAGACAGTGCCCCATCTCCCACAGACTGCCCCCCTGTCTCCCCAAAACTCTCCAGCAACATTAAAACACTAAAGGAATGCCTATCAGTGCTGGAGCTGGAGTTTGCGGAGTTCAGGGAGCAGACCTTGAGCACCCTGGCCCAGACCTCCTTGTGTGATCAGCTCCGGGATGAGATGCATGAGCTGAGAGCAGCAGTGAGAGACCTGGAGGAGCAGAGCCAAACCCTGAGGACGGAGCTGCGCAGAGCGAGGGAGGAGCTGACCTGGACACCCCAGCACAGCTAGCTGAGGAGCCTGCAGAGCCAGCTGGAGGAGCTAAGAGAGGAGCTACACATCACTGGAGCACAGAGACTGCACTGCACTGACCCCACAACACCTCCAACCCCTGACGCACCCACTGATCCACCCACACTCCCCACCACTCCTGACACACCCACTATCACCAGACCTGCCACTAATACACAACCCCCTGAAACGCCACTCCCCCAAAACACACCCGCTGCCCCCACCACTCCCGACGCAAACCCGGAGTGGCAGGTCAACGCAGAGGTGGTCATTCTGAGCGAATCCAATGGGAAGTTCCTGGTTGAGAGGCGCCTCTTCCCTGGGCGAAAAGTGAAAAAGCTTTGGTGCTCCACAGCACAGAGAACCCTGGAGCTGCTCTCCAAGAGGAGGCTTTGCCAAGTCAAACACATCCTCATCCACACCGGCACTAACGACCTGAGTGCCCGCAGGGGCGATGTGGCCTCAGCCCTGAGACAGGTAGCAACGAAAGCCACAGAGGAATTCCCAACTGCCAAAATTTCCATCTCCACACTGCTGCCCCGCACAGACGTGCCCCTGCACATCATCCAGGCCATCAACGCAGAAGTGTCCCGAAGATGTGCCCTCCTCCCCAACGTCCACCTGGCACACCACTGAGACATCCAGCCACATCACCTGTATGACCACGTCCACCTCAACAAGACGGGTGTGAGGATCATCTCAAAGGTCCTCAAGGACACAACCCTGGGCCGAAACCCCACACACCCCCACCTCGAGACCAGGAGCAAACCCCCCAGCCCCCGGCCACATCCCCAGCCACCGGCTCCACCCCAGCCCCAGCCCCTGAGACCCCGCGGCCCCATTCCCCACCCCCCCATCCCCAGAGGGCCCGTCCAGCACAGCAGAGCGGACAGCCGGGGACCAGCACAGCCACACAGCCACGCAGCAGCGGCTTCCAGAGCCTGGAGGCCCGATGCTGCCCAGCTGGCCCAGATAAGGCAACTCCTCAGTGTCATCTGTTCCACACTGCTGAGTTAACTGAGCCTCAACACACATATATATGGTTGTGGAGATGGAGAGTAAGAAAAAATGTGATTTAATTATTCTGATATTTTGATGCAAAGATAAAATCTTTGAGTGATTATTATGTATATCCATATATAATTATTAATAGTAATATAATTTCAGTTGTAGACCACAAATTAAACTTTCTTATGTAGAAGAGACAAGTATAATAAAATATATTAACATGTCCTTTAAAATAAGCAGTTGGAATATGCAGGGTTTACGCTCCTCAACTTTTGGAATGAAGAGCACAGGCCCTGAACTGATCAACACTGTAAATAGTTCAGATGTTTTCATTCTTGTAGAGACTTGGTGCTGTGCAGATATGTCTATACACTGGATGGATACAATGGATACAGGGAGCTGATTGTGCCCTCCTATAAAAAACCCAAAGTCAGGTGTGGCAGGGCCTCGTGGGGGATTATCGTGTGGTACAGGGAGGAGCTCCGAGCAGCCCTATGCCCAGTACAGAGAGGAGACACACACCTGTGGATGAAAATCAGAAAAGACACCCTACAAAATAACACAGATATATACCTATGTGCAATTTATATGCCACCCGCAGACTCCCCCTACTATAATGAGGAAGGCTTTCATGAGCTTCAAAACGAAATCTGCCACTTCCAGACCCTGGGCTCTGTACTGCTGTGTGGCGATCTCAATGCCAGGACTGGCAGAGAGATGGACTACATCAATACAGAGGGGAACACACACCTGTTCGGAGACTCCCCGCTGTGCCACACACACACCTCCACACTGACACAGCCACGACAGCGTGGTAAACAAGAGCAGGAAGCAGGTAGTGCGCCTATGTAAAAGCCTGGGTCTATATATCATCAATGGCAGGACCAGGGGGTACTCTCTGGGGAGATTCACATACTGCTCGGCTCTGGGCAGCAGTGTGGTGGACTACGCCATAACTGACCTGGACCCACAAGCCAACAATGCGTTTATAGTCAGACAACAATCTCCACTATCAGACCACAGCCAAATAACACTTTACCTAAAAAGATCAGCGCAGCCACAAGTCAGAGCCAAACTTCCCACAAAACTGGTCTCCCTGCCACCCAGTTAGAGATGGTCAGAGCCCAGCACAGAGAACTACACAAGATCCCTGAATAGTGATGAGATTGAAAACATGTTAGACAGATATCAATCCTCACACTATCAAATAAACCAAAACGGAATAAACTCAGCCACCAAAACACTGAATGAAATATTTGAGAGACTGGCTTTAAAATCAAACATTAAAACAATTAAAAACCAAAATATGAAATCGTCTAAAAGAAAAAAAGAACAGTGGTGTGACCAGGAGTGTGAAACTTCTAGGAAACACCTGAGACATCTCTCCAACACTAAACACAGAGAGCCCGACAACCAGGAGGCTCGCCTCAGCTACTGCCAGGCCCTGCGGCACTACAAGCAACTCCTCAGTAAGAAAAAAGACCACTATATGGGCAGAATAAATACCCCAAAAACAAAAAATGAAATACCAATTCAAAATGGAGAAATCTGGAAAACACACTTGGAAAAACTTTACCAAAATGTTGAAAACAATCCAAAGCCAGAACAGGTTAAAATATTAAAAAACCTAAATAAATTGGAAGAAATCATTAAGAATAACCAAAATCCCTTAGATAACCCATTTACAATACAGGAACTAAAACATCAACTCAAAATCCTCAAACCCAGGAAAGCCAGCGGCCCCGACAGCATCAGCCCTGAGATGCTGAAGCACAGCAGCCCGCAGCTGCAGGAGGCTCTGCTCAAACTCTTTAACCTGGTGCTGAGAGCCGGGTGTTTCCCTGAGGTCGGGAATCAAGGATTGATCACCCCGATTTTTAAAAGTGGAGACAAATTAGACCCCAATAACTACTGGGGCAGCTGTGTGAGCAGTAACCTGGGGAAGGTGTTCTGCAGTATCATCAACGCCCAGATACTGGCCTTCCTTACCAAGCACAGTGTCCTGAATAAGAGTCAGATTGGCTTCCTACCAAAACACAGCACAACCGATCATATTTACACTCTACACACCCTCATAAATAAATATACCCAAAACAATAAAGGAAAAATATTTGCCTGTTTTGTAGACTTTAGAAAGGCATTTGACTCAATCTGGCACAAGGGATTATTTTATAAACTTCTACAGAGTGGTGTAGGGGGTAAAGTTTATGACATCATTAAATCAATGTATTCTGAAAACAAATGCGGAGTTCAAATTGGCAACTCAAGAACAGAGTTCTTCACTCAGGGGCGGGGAGTGAGACAGGGCTGCAGTCTGAGTCCAACACTGTTCAACATCTACATCATCGAGTTGGCCACAGTGTTGGAGCAGTCTGACGCCCGCAGCCTAACTCTCCATGACACAGAGATCAAGTTCCTGCTCTACGCAGACGACCTGGTGCTGCTGTCGCCCACAGAGCAGGGGCTTCAGCAGAACCTGGCGCTGCTAGAGCAGTACTGTCAGAAATGGGCCCTGGCAGTCAATCTGGACAAGACCAGAGTTATGGTTTTCCAGAAAAAAGCCCCATCTCAGGGAAACAGGTACCGCTTCACTCTGGGCAGCACTGGATTAGAGCACTGCACCAGATACAACTACCTTGGCCTGACCATCAGTGCGTCAGGGAGCTTCAGCCTGGCTATAAACGCATTAAAAGACAAGGCACGCCGGGCATTTTATGCCATAAAGACACAATTTGGGAAAACAACAATACCAATAACTATTTGGATTAAAATATTAAACTCCATCATCCAACCAATCCTGCTATATGGGAGCGAAGTGTGGGGTCCCCTCATGAACCTCAATAACAACAATTGGGACAAAAGCCCCATGGAAATATTCCACCTAGAATTTAATAAAAACATCTTACACGTACACAGAAACGCCCCCACGGCTCTGAGGCTCACAGAGCCCGAACACACAATGACCAAAACAACAACAATTGGGAAAATTGACATGTACCTGAAAAGCAAATACACAAAAGATTAGAGACACGAATTAGAATTACAAAACAAATTGGAATGCTACCGGGCCCTGAATAGAAACATTACATTGGCTGAATACTTAAAAATCCAAAATATAAAAGAGAGACAAAATCTAACTAAATACAGGCTCAGTGACCACAGCCTCGCCATTGAAAAAGGCCGCTACAGAAAATTCTGGGTTGCCAGAGAAGAGCGGCTGTGCAGCCAGTGTGACCTAGGGGAGGTCGAAACACAGGCGCATTTCCTGCTGTCCTGCCCTAAATACACAAAAATCAGGGAGACATACTTTAAAATATTAAAAATGCATATCCCTGAGTTCAGCATGATCCCCGATTGCTGCAAACTCCCCGTCCTGCTGGGAGAGGAGGAGCGCACTGCCTTCTTAGCAGCGCAATATGTATCCACCTGCCACAGCCTGCGAGACAGTGTGTAGACACCAGCCTGTGGCACTCCATTTGCAAAACAAAATAAAAACAGTGATTTTTCTGATATCATGACACAAATTTTGATACAAACAACAAATATGGTTTATATCCTACTTAATTTTATTTCAATGTGTACTATATTTGTTCCACTGAATCTTGTATTGCAATGTTTTGTCTTGATTGATAGAACATTTGTATCTGCTTTGGCAATATTGTGATAGATCATGCCAATAAAGCACCTTTGAATTGAATTGAAATGAATTGACAGAAAGACAGACACACGCACACACACACACACACACACACACACAGAGCCAGCCAGCCAGACAGCCAGCCAGCTCAGCCATGACATCACGAGCCTCTCTCAGCTGACTGCTATGACATCACAGAGCACGTACATTCCGTTGCTTGCCGTCTGTCAACCACTCAGTCACTGCCAGCCAGACTGGCTGGCTGGCTGGATGGGGGGGCTGCTTGCTGCTGCTGCGTATCTTAGCAAGCTAATTTGCCTGACCGGCCTTCCTACTCCTATGCCCAAATGCCCACCTAAGCCCGATCTGCTGTTCACCTGGATCACAGCTCCGCCCCAACAAGGCAGATCCTCCCAAAAATGGTACAAACTGATCCACGTTCCCCTCCACGGAAAGCTTTAGCCCAAAATAAGGGACACATTCTGCCCAATATGTCAGCGCCAACCACAGCCTGAGGGACACAGTGACACACGAGCACCGGCTGTAAATATAATGTAAATACTCGTTTGTAATGCATGTCATTGTATTTCAAAAAAGGAATCTGGAAATGGTATACCTATTTTCTTTATTTGTATGTATTAAAGATCACATTTTATTACATTTTCTTTTTCTGTACTTCATTACATCTTATTGTGATTCATAATTCTATTATTTATTTTCCGTGTATATGTATGTATGTATGTATTGTGACAAACCAAGGGGCAGGGTCATACATGGCAGATATGTCAGGCCAGGTCTGCTGCAAGGTGTGTACTCTAGGGTAGAATACCGACCCTAGGCAACTACACTCCCCAGAAACCCTCAGGCAGCCATTCTAGCACCTAATGTGGTCACTTGGTGTTACTTCCTCAATTATTCACCAGGTATATAAGGCGGGCCTGAGAGAGAGAGAAGTGAGAGACAATAGGGTGAGTTATCTGGAAAACAGAGGTAGCTCATAAGGAGAAAGCCAAGACTTATTTATTCCAGACTTTGTTTAAAATAGAATGATTATGTAAGATTAGTTACAACTCCAGTGTGAGTTAGGTTTTGTTTTCAGATTTGTTTTGTTTGAAGTAAACATACAGGCACAGCCCTGTATTTGCAACCTCCTCCCTGGGTCATGACTGGTTTTTACTCCTAAGAAGATCACAGAGAAGACCCGCACATGTGTACAGCCAAGGCGTTTTGTCACATTTGGTGTAGAATGCGGGCAGCACCTCATGAAACCCAGACTGGCTGAGCGAATTTTTTTATCCAAAAAAAAAAAAACTACAGGCTGTAATAGCCCAACAGGAAGCGACCAGGGTGCAGCAGGTGGCTCACCAGGATGCTATGCGGATGCATCAGGAAGCACTGCAGGTCCAGCATGATACAAATAAAATGTTTAGAGAAGAGCAGGAAAAGGTGACTAAAGAGCTGAAAGAGAGTGTTGAAGCACTTGCAACCAGGATTGGGCCACAGGGGGCTGCAACCCATTCCACTCCCCGCACCAATCACTTTCTGCAGAAAATGACAAAACAGGACGATGTTGAGGCCTTCCTTATGACCTTTGAGAGGACAGCAGAGAGAGGGATGGCCAAAAGATTCCTGGGCAGGGCTTGTGGCACCTTATCTGGCAGGGGATGCACAGAAAGCGTACTTTGATCTGGAGCTGAAGGACGCCCAGGACTATGATAAATTGAAAGCGGAGATAATGACCCGATTGGGCGTGACCACCGCAGTGAGGGCACATCGGTTTCAGCAGTGGGCCTACCAACCAGGACAACCAATCCGAACGCAGATGTTTGATCTGATCCATCTGGCCAGGAAATGGCTACAGCCAGAGGTCCATTCATCAGCCGAGGTGGTGGAGGCCATAGTCCTTGACAACTACCAACGCTGTTTGCCCAAGGACGTTCGACGCTGGGTTGGCCAGAATGAGGTGCTGTCCGCTGACACCTTGGTGGCCATTGTAGAGCGGTTCTATACAGCCGGAGCAGCAGAGCATGTACCGGAGGTTAAAAACTCGTTCCCCAGGCCATGACGAACCAGCGGACCGGGTAAGATGGTTCCAAAGTACTCTGGGAAACATGACGCGCTGGATTGGAAGAAAAGAGCAAGACTGGGGGGGGCAAAGGTGGGGCCTAAAGCCGAGACTAAGGGTTATAGGGGGTCACCATCACAACCAATTGTCTGCTACAATTGTGACAAAGTAGGACATATTGCGGCCCACTGCCCAGGTAGAGAGGAACCAATGCAATGTAATGTGTGTGATATGGGGAAAGAGAAACCGGTATTTTATGCCTGCCCTGTTGGGACGGATGTTTTCATAGGCGGAGTACCTAATCCAAAACACATGTGTACAGTGATAGTCAATGAGAAAGAAGTGGCTGCTCTACTCGACTCTGGCAGTATGGTTACACTGGTCACAGAAAAATTAGTAGCGACCAACAAGCTGGATAGACATCAGGAGCTCAGTATCACATGCACACATGGTGACACACGCCCCTATCCCACAGCCCTTGTAAACATACAGACAGAGGCCGGGAAACTAGATTACGAAGTCGGTGTGGTACCCAACATGCCATATGATGTGATACTGGGACGATATTTTCCTAATTTTGGAAAACTAGATAGAAAACATAGTAAATTGGAAATGCACACTGAAAACTGTAAGCCAGAAGTTGCCTCGATCCCACAACTAGAGCTAAAAGTAGACCTGGTTCCAGTTGAGTCGACAGTGAAGGTTTTGGTTGGGGAAAATTAAACTGAAAACATAGGGGTGGAATGTAGTGACGTAGATGACCCTATGGAGGGTGAGGAACCCAGCACTAGCAGGGTGGGTGAGAATCCATTCATAGAGACCCCTGAAGCTGACAATGTAGAAGTGTCAGTGTTAGAGGGACTCCCCACTGATTTTGGCAGCGCACAGGTGCGAGATCTCACTCTACACTATGCTAAAGAAAATGTGAAGGTAGTAAATGGGACCCCTATGACTACTGCAGACCCGCCAACAGCTTATCCTTATTTTATGGTAAAAAATGACCTATTGTACCGTGTAAATAAGATAGGGGTGGACATTGTGGAGCAATTGCTAGTTCCCACCCCATTCAGACGAACAGTTCTCAATCTGGCACATGGGCATATCCTGGGGGGACATCTGGGGATGGACAAAACCAAGGATAGACTCCTGAGGAGGTTTTACTGGCCAGGCGTACATGCAGACGTGACAGAACATTGTAGCTCATGTCCTGAATGTCAACTACATGCTCCTAAACCAGCCTTCAGAAGCCCACTGGTCCCTTTGCCCATCATAGAGACCCCCTTTGCTAGGATAGCTATGGATGTGGTGGGACCTCTCCCGAAATCAGCCAGAGGGCATCAGTATATACTGGTTATTTTGGATTATGCCACCAGGTACCCAGAAGCCATTCCACTGCGGACCATGGCTTCAAAAGGTATTGCAAAAGAGCTAATGTTGATGTGTAGTAGGGTGGGGATACCGAGGGAGATATTAACAGATCAGGGCACACCCTTTATGTCTAAGGTTATGACCGATCTGTGTAAATTGTTGCAGGTTAAGCAGTTGAGAACATCAGTCTACCACCCACAAACAGATGGGTTGGTTGAGAGATTTAATAGGACCCTGAAGTCCATGCTAAGAAAGGTAATCGATAAGGATGGGAAAAATTGGGAATTCATGCTGCCCTACTTGATGTCTGCCATTAGGGAAGTCCCACAGGCTTCCCTGGGCTTTTCGCCTTTTGAACTGTTATATGGGAGGCACCCCAGGGGGATATTAGACATAGCCCGTGAAACGTGGGAACACGAGTCCACTCCTTTCCGGAGTGTAGTCGAGCACATCAATGCTATGCAAGAGAGAATAGCCACAGTCACTCCCATTGTGAGAGAGCACCTAAGGCAGGCACAGGAACACCAACAATTCGCCTATAATCGTCAGGCTACACTGAGGGTGTTCCAGCCTGGTGATAGGGTGTTGGTGTTGGTTCCCACTGTAGAATGTAAATTTCTGGCTACGTGGATGGGACCTTATGAGATTATAGAGCGAATACGGGAAGTGAACTATAAGGTTCAGCAACCCGGCCGCCGACCCCCAGAACAAATATATCATGTCAACTTAATAAAAGCCTGGAAGGACAGGGAAGTGTTGATGTTGACTTACCCCCCTCAGCCACTAGGGACACCGAAGGTGAATATTGCAGCTGCCTTGTCACCTGACCAGTTGAAGGAGGTGAACGACTTGATAATACGTAATAGGGAAGTTTTCTCAGGCATACCGGGGCGTACCCATTTAGTCTCTCACAACATTGTGTCTCTCCCAGGAAAGAAGGTAAATATGAGGCCTTACAGGGTACCAGAAGCTCGCAGGAACACTATTAGAAATGAGGTTAAGGAAATGCTGGAGGCAGGGGTTATTGAAGAATCCCACAGTGAGTGGTCCAGCCCTATAGTCATGGTTTCCAAACCTGATGGCTCCTGGAGATTCTGTAATGATTTTAGAAAGGTTAATGAAATTTCAAAGTTTGATGCATACCCAATGCCCCGAGTAGATGAATTGTTAGAGAATATTGGGAATGCTCGCTATATTTCAACTATTGACTTAGCCAAGGGCTACTGGCAGATTCCCTTGACCCCGGGTGCCAAAGAAAAAACAGCCTTTGCAACCCCAGATGGTCTGTTTCACTACACAGTGATGCCCTTTGGCCTGCATGGTGCTCCTGCCACCTTTCAAAGGTTGATGGACCACATACTTAGACCACACAGGACGTATGCGGCAGCATATTTAGATGATGTGGTCATTCACAGTCCAGATTGGGAATCACATTTGTCTCAGCTCCAAGCGGTATTGGATTCAATACATGCAGCAGGCCTGATGGCTAATCCAACCAAATGCAATTTGGGGTTGGAAGAGGCCAAATACTTGGGCTATACAGTAGGGAGGGGTATGGTGAAACCCCAAATATCCAAGGTTGAAGCCATAAACTCTTGGCCTAGGCCTGTCAATAAAAAGCAGGTTAGGGCATTTTTAGGGTTAACTGGGTATTACCGGAGGTTTATTCCCAACTATGCTACCTTAGCGGCCCCTCTGACTGATATGACTAAGGCTACAGAACCCAATATGGTTAGATGGGGTGATACAGCAAACCGGGCTTTCCGGAGCCTACAGGAGGCGCTCTGCCGCAACCCCGTTTTAATGGTACCTGACTTTCAGAAAGAATTTATAGTCCAGACGGACGCCTCTGAGGTGGGGATCGGAGTGGTTTTGTCCCAAAGAATGGGTGATCACGAACACCCGGTGTTGTTCCTTAGCAGAAAGTTGGAATCCAATGAAATAAATTATTTGGTAGTTGAAGAAGAATGTTTGGCAGTGAAGTGGGCTTTGGACAGTCTTCGATACTATTTGTTGGGCAGGCACTTCACCCTGATCACTGACCATGCCCCCCTCACTTGGATGCATCGTTCGAAAGACAGGAATGCCCGTGTGATGAGGTGGTTTTTGAGTCTCCAACATTTTCATTTCACCCTGCAGCACAGGCCAGGGAAGGCCATGGGGAATGTTGATGGGCTGTCCCGGGTGCATGCTTTTTTGCGGCTGTCGCTCGACCTATGGGGTCGCAGCTGGGGGGGAGGATGTGGGACAAACCAAGGGGCAGGGTCATACATGGCAGACATGTCAGGCCAGGTCTGCTGCAAGGTCTGCACTCTAGGGAAGAAAACCGACCCTAGACAACTACACTCCCCAGAAACCCTCAGGCAGCCTAATGTGGTCACTTGGTGCTACTTCCTCAATTATTCACCAAGTATATAAGGCGGAAAGATAGAGTCAAGCTAGAAGGTCAGGCCAGAAGCTAGTTTGATTTCTGTTTGTTATTTACGATGAGAACCTTGGAAACAATGTCAAACGGTATGACCTACGTGCCTGTTCCCTAAAACCATGTGTAGACCTATGGACTCTGTTCTATAATGATATATGTTCTGCTTAGTTAGCCTTTAAGATAACATAGTAATGACTTTCTAGCATTTATGCATGTATGTATGTCCAATTGCTTTGACAATACAAATGAATTGAATTGAGAGGGAGAGAGAGAGAGAGAGAGAGAGAGAGAGAGACAGACAGACTGAAAAACAGACAAACAGACACACACACACACACAGACATACACACACACACACAGAGCCAGCCAGCCAGCCAGCTCAGCGATGACATCACGAGCCTCTCTCAGCTGACTGCTATGACATCACAGAGCACGTACATTCCGTTGCTTGCCGTCTGACAACCACTCAGTCACCGCCAGCCAGACTGGCTGGCTGGCTGGATGTGGGGGATGCTTGCTGCTGCTGCGTACCTTAGCAAGCTTATTTGCTTGACCGGCCATCCAACTCCTCTGCCCACATGCCCACCTATGCCCGATCTGCTGTTCACCTGGATCACAGCTCCGCCCCAACAAGGCAGATTCTCCCAAAAATGGTACAAACTGATCCACGTTCCCCTCCACGGAAAGCTTTAGCCCAAAATAAGGGACAAATTCTGTAACAACATAATGGATGCCCACCCAACCTGTGACAAAACTGAGAAAAAAGAAAAACGCCAGTCCTCCTGGTGGAGGGACACACAGCCACCCTGGCTGCCCAATATGTCAGCGCCTACCACAGCCTGAGGGACACAGTGACACACGAGCACCGGCTGTAAATATAATGTAAATACTTGTTTGTTATGCATGTCATTGTATTTCAAAAAAGGAATCTGGAAATAGTAAACCTATTTTCTTTATTTGTATGTATTAAAGATCACATTTTTTTACATTTTCATTTTCTGTACTTCATTACATCTTATTGTGATTCATAATTCTATTATTTATTTTCCGTGTAGATGTATGTATGTATGTATGTATGTATGTATGTATGTATGTATGTATGTATGTATGTATATGTATGTATGTCCAATTGCTTTGACAATACAAATGAATTGAATTGAGAGGGAGAGAGAGAAAGAGAGAGAGAGAGAGGGAGAGAGAGAGAGGAATATGAGCTCCTAAAAAACATTTGTTTTTATACATAAGCGGATTTAATTTGTCATTTACAAATGAATATATAGCACTATAAACATACACAGAAGACATGGAATAGAAATTCAGAAGAAAAAGTATTCAAAAAATAATAATTTTAAGAGAAACACAAAAAGAAGAAAGCAGAGAGACAGTTCAGGAAGAAAAGTCAGAAAAGAAAAGCTGAAGACAAGAATTGGAGGTAAGACCTTTCACCTATAGAGACAAATAATTAAACAAAAAAATATGTATTAATAAAATAAATAAGCATTCTCAGTAGTTGACTCAGCCAATGAAAATGCAGAGCTCCGATTTGAATAGAGTGACAGTAGGAGAGAGCCCAACTGCCACTGAGACTGATACAAATCTTTCGAACAGCAGTCTGACTGCAGAGCTGCCTTTTGAAATCCGATACCCTGAAGACATTCGCTCTGCACAGGCTAAGAAGGACTACAAACAAGCTGTGATGAGAGCATCTCCTGAGACCCTCATCCTAGACTACACCGGTAAAGGAGAAAACAGGGTCAAGAACAATCTACTGTTCTACACTCAGTACCCCACCGCCTTTCACAAAACCCTGTGCCAGACATACCCCAATAACAACAAGAGGGGCATTAGCAGAGGCAGGCAGATCTCAGTGCTGGTAGAGAAAGACACAGACAGTGTGATGCTCACTTTTAATGTATACCACAACGGGACCATCATGGTGCAGGACAGCGAGAGCAGCCTGGACCAATTATCTCTCGGCTTCCACACCTCAAAGCAGCAGACTGAGGTAGAGAAACACGAGCCAGAGCCTGCCACCCTGCAGTCTGCCCCCAGCCACACGGAGCCAGACAGTGCCCCATCTCCCACAGACTGCCCCCCTGTCTCCCCAAAACTCTCCAGCAACATTAAAACACTAAAGGAATGCCTATCAGTGCTGGAGCTGAAGTTTGCGGAGTTCAGGGACTAAAGATGCACCACAAGGCTGAGATCCATAAGCTGAGAGCAGCAGTGAGAGACCAGGAGGAGCAGAGCCAAACCCTGAGGACGGAGCTGCACAGAGCGAGGGAGGAGCTGACCAGGACACCCCAGCACAGCCAGCTGAGGAGCCTGCAGAGCCAGCTGGAGAAGCTAAGAGAGGAGCACAGAGACTGCACTGCACTGACCCCACAACACCTACAACCCCTGACGCACCCACTGACGCACCCACTGATCCACCCACACTCCCCACCACTCCTGACACCCCCACTATCACCAGACCTGCCACTAATACACAAACCCCTGAAACGCCACTCCCCTAAAACACACCCGCTGCCCCCACCACTCCCGACGCAAAACCCGGAGTGGCAGGTCAACACAGAGGTGGTCATTCTGAGCGACTCCAATGGGAAGTTCCTGGATGAGAGGCGCCTCTTCCCTGGGCGAAAAGTGAAAAAGCTTTGGTGCCCGACAGCACAGAGAGCCCTGGAGCTGCTCTCCAAGAGGAGGCTGTGCCAGGTCAAACACATCCTCATCCACACCGGCACTAACGACCTGAGTGCCCGCAGGGGCGATGTGGCCTCAGCCCTGAGACAGGTGGCAAAGAAAGCCACAGAGGAATTCCAAACTGCCAAAATCACCATCTCCACACTGCTGCCCCGCACAGACGTGCCCCTGCACATCATCCAGGCCATCAACGCAGAAGTATCCCGAAGATGTGCCCTCCTCCCCAACGTCCACCTGGCACACCACTGAGACATCCAGCCACATCACCTGTATGACCACGTCCACCTCAACAAGACGGGTGTGAGGAAGGTCCGTTTTTAGTGTTTCTCTGAACACATCCAAGCTTACCTAGGCGCTACATATTATTTTCAATTACCCGTAATTCTGATCTGTATTTTGGCTTGTTAATAGAAGTTATTGAAGTTGGACTCCTAATTCAAAATAACCAATATGTATCTCAACGTAATTTACTGACAGACATCACTCTTTATCACTTTAACTTTTAAAGGAACTGCTTTGTATTCTGTGTATTGTTTTATTGTAGTGCTGCTTCCTTTCTTGGCCAGGTTTTACTTGCAAAAGTGATTTTATTCTCAATGTAAGCTCAAAGTCAAATAGTTTAAATAAGAAAACAATGTATTGAAATGAGAACATCATGAACCTGTGTAATTGTGCTGAAGGACAAGCACTGAAAGCAGAGAGAATTTTGTGTTTGGCATTGAATAGCCTTAAAGAAAACTATGCCGTTTTTGGAAACTTTCATATTTAAGTTGAATGTAGGCAAAAACATTCCAGTCACTCTGAAGAGAGAATACAGTTTACTGTTCGAATAAGTAGCCCCTGAATTGAAGATAAAAATCAAAAGTGCTGTTCGTAATTAGTTTACACTTTTACATCAGATGTCTTGTTTTTGCGTTCCAAATTGAGGAGTTGTGGCATATAATGTAAATGAAGTTACTTCACTAGTAGTGCGATTTCTACGTTGTGTATGTGTGTTTGTATATATGAACTCATACATTTTTTAAAGATTGTATTTGGAAAACAAATTCAGGTATAGCACGTGTCCCCCTTTTGAATGGGTTCTATATATAACATTTTAAAACGAATGGTTCTGTGTAGAACGCTATGTTTGGGGGTTCTTCATGTAACCCCTTTGAAGGGGTTCTACATAGAACCATAAAGGGATCCACCAGAGCGATTACTCGAGGAACCCTTTATGGTTCTGTGCAGAACAATTTCTTCTAAGAGTGTGGAGTGTCGCCACACAATTTCTCTCAGAGGGCTTTTGACCAATGGCAATCCAATCCTGAATGACGTCACCACTATCCTGTTGTACTTTATGGGAGAGATGTATTAAGTAGTTTATAATGAGAAGAATAACAATAATCACCTGTTTTTCATAGGTTTTGTATCCATGGTCTCCTTCATATTAGGAAAGGAAGTTGATCCATAGCCTACTCAGAGACAACTGAGAGTTGGTCTCTGAGCAGCAGCACAAAGGGGTCGAGTCTCTCAATGTCCGTGTGTTGGAGATATTCCACCATATTGGTCCCAGCCTTTAAAACAATGTTAAAGAAGATGTTAAAGATATTGTAGAAATATATTGCAGAAGAGCAGAACTACAATCACACTTTTTCAATGCTATTGCTGTTTTCTACCTCCCTGGTGAGGTACCAATGCGGGAAGTTTGAGAGAGTATTTCTAAAATGTGTATGATCCAATACACACAGTTATTTAAAAAGCTGACGTCTTGTACATGCTCACCAGAACCAAGCCTAATTAAATAACACATTTAATATTAAATAAGTACATGTGCAGTAGCCACTTGGACAATTACAGATCCCCAGGTCAAAACACAACAGAAAGACATGGAAGATCGTATTTTCAAATCACATCTGTGGCCCCCATAACTGTAATTTGGTATTAGTGGGTCAAAGGATTTATTTGGTTCAAGTGATAATAAGATCATATTTTGAAAACAAACACTACAGGATGTCATATTTAAAATGACTGTGAGTACCTTTCTTTAGTGACGCTTCTGAGGGGGGCAGGGATTAGTTGAGTGTGCTAATTGGAGCTGTGAAGTGTGCAGAGAAAATACAAATGTTTTCTTTTAATATGAAAACAAAGAACTTTTTTTTAACACCGACCTGGGATTGTGTTTCTTTCCAAGTTTCCTTATTGTTTCTGAGAAGAGACTGTTCACTTGCAAAGTGAACTGGACCCGTGTGACTCGCAGGTAAGGAGAGCCCGTGTTGAACTAAGATGGCTACAGTGAGTTTTCCTGGACAAAGCTCGGGCAAAGGATAGCGCAGAGTGCACCTGCACCTGAGATTGTGTTGAGAAGCTTTGTGATAAGAGCAGGTAAAGAGGGAAAAGAAACACAAGTATTTTCTTTGTTTGAAGAACACATTTTGTTTTAACTGAAACGGGACTACAACTTTTGAAAGGGAAATAGTTGCTAGTGCACTGTATTTTTATTGAATTTATTAGAAGAAAAAAGCTTATATTTTGGACAGAACGAACTCGTTTGGCATGCAACTAGCAGCAAACGATGTGAAGCAAACAAAACAGTTAGCAAGTTAGCAAGTTAGCAAGTTACAGTCTGTCCTAGGTCCGGGGGTGCTTATGGTTGTTTATGGGTTCCCTTACCTTAGCCAGTGTCATGTACGGGTGTCCGTACCTTACTGGAGTGTTTGTTTTTATTATAATATATATACATAATATAATATATAATAATGTAATATTTCAGATAAATCGTCACAGTGAGTGACACCAGCATTATTGGTTTTTTGAGAAATAAAAAAACAGAATGTAGAGAAGAAAATGTTGGAAGGAAGTTGGGAGAAAGACTGGTCTCCGAAGGAGCACCGGGACTGGTGGAAGCAACAACAACCAGATAAGACAGAGAAAGGAATTGTGATATTGTGTCAGGTTGGTGAGAATCAAGAAAAGAAAATAACAGAAATGGAAGATCATCATAAACAGTAATGTGAATTGAGAGAAGAAGTTGTGAAAAATACGATAGAATTAATAGAACTACAAGGCAAATTAGAAGGGCAAGAAAAGTGGTCAGAAAAGGTGAAGGTGTAGGTGCGCGATGTGCTGCCGTGTTAGGAGCGCGTCGCGAACACAGATCACTCCTAGGACGACATGCCCGATTGGGATGATTTAGATCGCAAAGCATGGGAATATGAAAAAGGAGGTTTTGCTAGCGCTCCTCCCCCATATAATCCGGAATATAAATCAATCACTGATTTTGGTTATAATAATACATTGTATCCAGATCTGACCGCTCTGAAAACGGTCCCAGCTGCACCCATGCAAGTCAAAACTAGACAGAGTAAAGAGGAAGGTCAATCAATAGTCTATACGACTAAAACCCATGTCCCCTTCTCCCCAGGAGAAAAAGAAATGATATGGGTGTCCCTCCCAAAATTAAAACCAAACCAGGGTAACACAACTTTTTGGGATATTCTAGATGAAAAGATGGTTATTCACCTCCTTCACCCGCACGATGTACACATCATGGTGAAGGCTAAATGTCCGCCCAACATTTGGATACAGTTACTACGAGAATATCAGACCGGGGAGTGGGCTAATGTAGCCTCTACAGATGAGGAGGAAATAACAGAACTTTTTCACAATGGATCAAGAAAACTGAGATAGTGAAATAATGAAATAATCGAGTGGGATTATTTGACATTTTATTCTAAATAATCATAAGCTTAAATAATAAGTTATAAGGGCTGTTTGAGACACTGCAGGGTCAATAAAACATGCCACAGATCGGATATCTGAATTATCTTTAGATATCAATGTGTATGTGCTTTGTGTGTTTATGAATATGTATAGTTTGAAGGTGATATAAGGTAAATGTCTATGTTTTGGCAATCATTTTAGAATTATATTTAAAAATGTAACAACAGATTTATCATATTCATGAGGATCTTTGGCTCTATACAGAGTGCCTCAAGCATCAGAAATCAGAAAGAAAGACTATTATAAGAAAAGTAATCCAAAATATACATTGAATAAACAGATGGATAATAATAGTAATACATAAATAGTCATGGTGTCTCCACAAGAAGAACCAGAATTTGTTTGTTAAACATCATGTTATGGACAAGCTCTGTCAAAAGTCAAATTCAAGGAAACGAAAGGCTAGAAGAGAGCCTGGTGCAGCCCTGACAGCCTGTGAAAGCAGGAGAATGTAAACAGTCTGGTGACATGTTACAGTCTTTCAGAAAATGTTTGGTTATTGGTGCCTAGCATATAATACCTGAAATGAAAGTCAAAGTAGACCATGGTTTTAAGATGAGTGATGTAGGAAAAGGGTAAGATACCGCAGAAGTATAAGATTACAACTATAGAATAAGTAAGCTCAAGTAATATAAAATGCTTTACAGGAGAAAAGTAAGAATGGAAAGGAAGAGTAAAAGAGAAGGTGTCCTAGGATTATGGGAATCATTATTGAGATCAATGGCCTATTGGCTAATATTTTGTTAGGTACATATATGACTTCAATAAACGAATAATGGAGTGACATCTGTATAAATATAAATAAAACATATTGATAAAAAAACCTGAATACATTTCTTGTAAGAAATTAAGAATAGGAGAAAGAATAGCTGTTAGAATGCAGAGCAATGTTAACCAAAGTTGAAGAGGGTTTGAGTAAGTTGACGAGGGTCTGAGTAAGTTGATAAGGCTTGGGAAGCAGGAAAAGGTGAGTTTGATGTGTGTGAGACAAATGTGCTGCCACTTTTAGCACAGAGAGCTTCTGATGGTGATTGAATGAAACGTGGGAAAATAAATAAACTTGATGTAGGATAAATGAATAAATAATTGAATGAGATATGAGCCGCAGAGACCTCCCACATTGGAAAGTGGACTACAGCAGATAATCCTCTCCTCTCCCAGGGCAGGGTGATTAAGTGGGGACGCGTGTGAAGAGTGCAGGTGGACCCAGGTGAGTTGTGAAAGAAAGAAGAAACAAAAATAATAAGGCACGCGTGCAAACAATCAAAATAATACTAAGTGAATAACAAATTAAACAATAAAGTGAAAGATAATCAACACACAAAATAATGGCAATATAGAACCAAACAAAATACACAAGCCATATTGCATAAAGTGAAGTGAAATATAAATATAATAAGTAATGGTGATTAAGGAGCTAATTAACACCGTCCGTGACATTTACATTGGTTGGGTGTGTGGATACCAGTAATAATTTTTGTTTTATTGAAATACAAAATAATTCTATTTTTCCGAAGTGCTGAACTTTAATACAGTCTAGAAAGATTAATATTTTTTGTCTTGGGCTATATTATTATTACCATAGTTTTTCTATTGTATAAGTATCTTGGAGTAGAGGCATAGGTGGGCATGTGGGCAGAGGAGTAGGAAGGCCGGTCAAGCAAATAAGCTTGCTAAGGTACGCAGCAGCAGCAAGCAGCCCCCACATCCAGTCTGGCTGGCAGTGACTGAGTGGTTGACAGACGGCAAGCAACGGAATGTACGTGCTCTGTGATGTCATAGCAGTCAGCTGAGAGAGGCTCGTGATGTCATCACTGAGCTGGCTGGCTGGCTGGCTGGCTGGCTGGCTGGCGGGCTGGCTGGCTGTGTGTGTGTGTGTGTTTGTGTGTGTGTCTGTTTTTCTGTTTGTCAGTCTGTCTGTCTGTCTCTCTCTCTCTCTCTCTCCCTCTCAATTCATTTGTATTGTCAAAAGCAATTGGACATACATACATTCATACATATATATATATATATATATATATATACATACATACATACATGCTAGAAAGTCATTACTATGTTATCTTAAAGGCTAACTAAGCAGAACATATATCATTATCGAACAGAGTTCATAGGTCTATACATGGTATTAGGGAACAGGCACGTAGGTCATTCTGTTTGACATTGTCTCCAAGGTTCTCATTGTAAATAACAAAGAGAAATCAAACTACCTTATGGCCTCCTGACCTTCTAGCTTGACCTTATCTTTCTTAAGTATACAAGAGAGAAAAACAGTTGTGAGAAAAGAATTTCTAACTTTCCTTCCACACATACATACATACATACATACATACATACATACAAACCAGAGGCATGCAAAAAAATATAAAGAGGAAGAAAATGTTGTATAGCACATACAAAAGGGATGGTGATGAAACAAAATACATAGAATATGTTGAGCTGCAAAGAGATCTTAAGAAAGGGATCAGGAAAGCAAAGAGGGAAATAGAAAGAAACATAGCTCTTGGAGCTACAACCAATGCAATGAGCTTTTTTCAAAATTACAACAGCAAGCGGTCAATTAAGGAGGAGGTGAAACAGATAAAGGGCAAAAATGGAGGTATCTTGGAAAACGAACAAGATGTGGCAAATATTCTAAATGAGTATTTCACAGAGGTTTTTACAAAAGAAAAAACAGATGACATGCCACAGGTTGACAATCAATCCAGTCAAACCCTAAGAGAGATCAGGATAAATGAGGAGGAGGTACTAAAGGGACTAGCAGAATTAAAATCAAACAAATCACCTGGGCCAGATGGGATATTTCCAACAGTACTTAAAGAAATGAGGGAAATTATGTATAGGCCGTTAACTCGATTATTTCAAATGACACTTAGAACAGGGGATGTTCCCACTGACTGGAAGACAGCAAATTTCATACCAATCCACAAGAAAGGGGACAAAACTGAGCCAGGAAATTACAGACCAATCAGTCTCACCTGCATCACCTGTAAAATGTTGGAAAAAATGATTAGACAGAAAATAGAGGAGCATCTCAATGAAAACCATATTCTTGGAGATAGTCAACATGGGTTTAGACGAGGCAGATCATGTCTTACTAACTTAATACATTTTTTTGAACATGCAACTGCAGCTGTAGATCACGTGAAAGCATATGATATGATATACTTAGATTTCCAAAAAGCTTTTGATAAGGTTCCACACCAAAGACTGATCCTCAAAATGGAAGCTGTAGGCATTCAGGGTCATGTAAGTAGATGGATTATGAACTGGTTGATGTATAGGAAACAGATTAGAGGAGTCACTTCTAACTGGAGTGAGGTTGTTAGTGGAGTTCCACAGGGATCAGTACTAGGGCCTTTGCTTTTTCTAATCTATATTAATGATCTGGACTCTGGGATACTTAGCAACCTTGTCAAATTTGCAGATGATACTAAAATAGGTGGCTTAGCAGATACAATCTTGGCAGCACATGCTATTCAGAGGAACTTAGATAAATTCAGTTGTGGGCTGACACCTGGCAAATGAAATTCAATGTGGACAAGTGCAAGGTAATACATGCAGTAAAACAAAAATGTCCACTATAATTACACTATGGGAGGTACAGATCTAGATGAAGTAATGCATGAGAAAGACCTAGGAATCTATGTGGATTCACTTTCTCCATCCAAACAATGTGGGGAAGCAATACAAAAGGCATACAGAATGCTAGGGTATATCGTCAAAAGTGTAGAATTTAAAACAAGGGAAGTAATGTTAAGACTGTACAATGCGCTAGACCTCATCTGGAATACTGTGTACAGTTCTGGGCACCACACTTCAAGAAGGATATTGCTGCTTTAGAGACAGTTCAGAGGAGAGCAACCAGACTTATTCCAGGTCTGAAGGGAAAGTCCTACTCGGAGAGACTGAGGGAACTGAACCTTTTCACCCTGGAACAGAGGAGATTACGTGGGGACTTGATCCAAGTCTTCAAAATCATGAAAGGTTCCTCAAACCAGAGGAGCTTTTCCAGATCAGCAGGGACACACGCACCAGGGGACAACAAATGGAAATTGGGCTTCAAGGCATTCAAGATGGAAAGTGGTAGAAGCTGAAAGTTTGGGAACATTTAAAAATAGACTGGATAGGATCCATGGATCACTTAGATATTAATGGACACCAAACGAGCATGATGGGTCGAATGGCCTCCTCTCGTTTGTAAACTTTCTTATGTTCTTATGTTCTTATGTTCTTATGAATGTTCCCTAAGCATGTTTCAAATGTTCCCTAATTTATGTTACAAATGTGCCTTAGCACCTCTCTCTCTCTCTCTCTCTCTCTCTCTCTCTCTGTCTCAATTCAGTGCATTTGTATTGTCAAAGCAATTGGACATGCATACATACATACATACATATATATGGAAAATAAACAATATGTGTACATCTCTGCATTAATGGTGCCCTAACAGATGTGCAAGTTACATGACAGACAGACAGACAGACACTCACACACACTTTCACACACACACACACACACACACACACACACACTTTCACAGACAGACAGACAGACAGACACACACACACACACACACACACTTGTATACCTGACACGTATAGAAGACTGGATAGGGAGATATAAATAGCAATGGGGAGACTCTTGTACTTGGTGTGGCTCTATCCATATAGTGGGGCCAGCAGCCACTTAGCAGGTGTAGCAATAGAAGCTCAGCCTGGGGAGACTGGATTTAGCATTTCCTCTCCATTTTGATAAGTATCCTTAATCATTTCAGCAAAATACTTCTATGATACCTATGTATGTTTTTTACTTGTACTATATTATACTATCAAGTATCAGTGTACACATACAATGTGACCTGTTACATTAATACAGAGGCCACGGAAGGCCAGATCAGTAATAGCCACTGTCCCCTGATATTACACTTTTTTACAATCACTTTGGCACTCATTTCAGAACCTTGATGTCATTTTTCAAAACTCTAGACACTAAACTCACACCCGATGATCAAAATGCACATTTTTCAATTGCTTGGATACAATACACATCAACCTCAGATCATTTGTTCATTGAACTAAAATGATACAACTTAACGTCAAAGTATTACCATTTCAAAATGCAATTCACACATTACATCTGAGATCACTGTCTATTCATTTCATTACAAAGATCTAACTATCAATTGATACAGCTGCTCAAAATGATAAGTGACTGTTGCATTACTCTTAATTCATAGTTTTATGGAAACTGACGAACAGTATTCCATGTTTCGATCATGAAAGTTTCAGGATAATGAGATCCATTGACACCAATAACCGAGGAGCATGAACCAGTTGGACTACATTATCTATGGATGTAATATTTCATCATCATTCATCATCATGTAGCACTTTTCCACACCATGTTTTCAGTGTGGAAGGAAAGTTAGAAATTCTTTCTCTAATACCTGTTTTTCTCTCTTGTATACTTAAGAAAGATAAGGTCAAGCTAGAAGGTCAGGCCAGAAGGTAGTTTGATTTCTGCTTGTTATTTACGATGAGAATCTTGGAGACAATGTCAAACAGTATGATTGAAGTGCCTGCTCCCTAATCCATGTGTTGATCTATGAACTCTGTCCTATAATGATATAAATTCTGCTTAGCTAACTTTTAAGATAACATAGTAATGACTTTCTGATTATCACCAGCTCTTTGATTTTTGTGTATAAAAGCTCTGACTGTTAAAATGAAGGCAGAGCGACTTTGGGATCTTCTTGAGTCACTGTTCCTCTCCACGCTGCATGTATTAAAGGCATTGCAACTAACGCTCCAACCTGGTTGAAGATGATTGTTCTTCCACATCAGATTTGACATTACTGTATGTAATGTACCAGGCCAACCGGCATTTCCAAAAGATGGCATGGATTGACATCAGTCATAAATCAAGCCCCCCTCCAATAGGACACTGGGGGCTGAAACCGAAATCCAATCTCAAGAACTCAGGAACCAATCACCTATTGATCTGACAGACTATAAAGGACAAACACGGCCTTTCTTTCTCTCTCTCTCTCACCTGAACCAGTAACTCGCTGCCACAGCTCAACCTGTAGCTCTGTTGCCCGAACCGGAACCAGAAACCAACCAAGTCTTTGCCGGCAACAGAAGAGTTAAACTGGGAGAAGGAGATTGAGCCGTACAAAGAATTCTTTTAAAGGACTTTATTAAATAAAGAACTTTACAGACTGCGCTGCCCGCCTGTGCCCACCTGATCAGTGGAGTTTTACAGCTGGACAAATGACTAAGTCGACTGAATACGAAAGTGTCAGTCATTTAAATAGCTATTTGAGTTTTAAGAAACTTGACCCTTGGAACAAACAGGGCCCTGCTTTCCTCAAAGACTTTGTCTTCAAGTAACTACGGTGGAAACCTGCTTACAAAGAAGATTTTGTGCACAACCTTGGAGCCTTCAAACCAGTGGAAAATCTGTTTGGAAACGACTCTACTTTCGCGAAACCCCAACTTCCAGGTGCATCGACTGAGTGGAAGTTCTTGGACAAAGCCGAACCGGACTGCCTTTGTTCCAAACCACACGGACCTCGTGCCGTGTGCTGTTATCTGAGCCCGAAGCCAGAGAGGCCTCTCTGCGACGAAGTTCAGATAAGTTTAACAGTTTGGAGTTCATGATTCATGACATTTGAGAAATCAATTAGAAATGTTAATCTGTGATTCATAACTCTAGAATGTGTAATATCATTTAGTTTTCTTAAATATAAATGTGTGTTGCATTAAACTGTTTTGTTGATAATTTTAGAAATAAAATCTGTCAACGCCGAGAAATATCTTCTCATTCCTGTTTAACTGTTTAGTCTGAAATTGACACAAGTTAATAGACACCAGATTATAGGTGGCCCTGCCTATCCTTAATCATTGAATAATAATCAGTTAAGGGAAATTGTGGTAACAAGTAATGATAGGATCTTTCTCTCCACCTAAACGTTAATGAGACTGATATATATATATAACGAGAAGTTACCTGACATAAATACTAACCTGCGTAGTTATTTAATGTCTGACTAATAATACTAACAAGAGACTCACCTTCATCTTACTAACTGGTATTGTAGTCAATGTGTTTATAACCTCTTTTGTTTAACGATTTGTGTTATCATATGCGATCCCATGGTCTTTGATTTGGTCACGGAAGTGATTTGTCTTTGATTTGTTGATATAGAGTTGAATTCTAATTAGTTTTTCCCTTTTGTATAATTAGTGTAGTGCTACATTTAGTCTTTGTTTTGAATAAATTTGACAATTTATATCTTTGGAATTGGTGTCTGCGTCCAATTATTACAGAAATTGAGTTCTACAAGATTCCAGGATTCGTGATAAGGTGATACTATAAATTCACTTCTTTAATTGAAATTTATAAGTGTACCTTACGCTACAGGTGGAACGGGAGCTTCGTGCCCTGGATGTGCATCCCACAAATCTCCATCAACTGCAAGATGCTATCCTATCAATATGGGCCAACATTTCTAAAGAATGCTTTCAGCACCTTGTTGAATCAATGCCACGTAGAATTAAGGCAGTTCTGAAGGCGAAAGGGGGTCAAACACAGTATTAGTATGGTGTTCCTAATAATCCTTTAGGTGAGTGTATATGGAAAAGGAACAATATGTGTACATCTCTGCATATGGTGCCCTAACAGATGTGCAAGTTACATGACAGACAGACACTCACACACACTTTCAAAGACAGACAGGCAGACAGACACTCACACACACTTTCACACACTCACTTTCACAGACAGACAGACACAGACACAGACACACTCACTTTCACACAGAGACAGGCACATTTTCACACAGAGACAGACACACAAACACACACAAACAGACACAGACACATACTTTGACAGACAGACAGACAGACAGACACATGCATATTATGGGTCTTTGTTGGGTAGTGAAATGGGTAGCATCAGTCGCAGTGTGGGTAATGTCAGGGAGCCAATCATAGTCCCCGTTATTTGCATATCGTGGCGCAAAGCATTCTGGGAAAAGCAACTTAACACGTTTAGTCATGTATTTGTCCATAGTTTACACATGAGATGAAAGAGACAGTATGACGTATTGAGCACCTAGGATTCCTCATGTGTATGTGAGGGGCAGAGGAACCGGATCCCAAGTGTGCGTCCCAGGTGCTATAGGTTTCAAAGCATGCAGGGGAATAGGCACCCCACCCTGACATATATAGAAGACTGGATAGGGAGATATAAATAGCAATGGGGAGACTCTTGTACTTGGTGTGGCTCTATCCATATAGTGGGGCCAGCAGCCACTTAGCAGGTGCAGCAATAGAAGCTCAGCCTGGGGAGACTGGATTTAGCATTTCCTCTCCATTTTGATAACTATTCATAATCATTTCTGCAAAATACTTCTATGATACCTATGTATGTTTTTTACTTGTACTATATTATACTATCAAGTATCAGTGTACACATACAATGTGACCTGTTACATTAATACAGAGGCCACGGAAGGCCAGATCACTAATAGCCACTGTCCCCTGATATTACACTTTTTTACAATCACTTTGGCACTCATTTCAGAACCTTGATGTCATTTTTCAAAACTCTAGACACTAAACTCACACCCGATGATCAAAATGCACATTTTTCAAAACTCTAACACTTTTTTACAATTGCTTGGATACAATACACATCAACCTCAGATCATTTGTTCATTGAACTAAAATGACACAACTTAACATCAAAGTATTACCATTTCAAAATGCAATTCACACATTACATCTGAGATCACTGTCTATTCATTTCATTACAAAGATCTAACTATCAATTGATACAGCTGCTCAAAATGATAAGTGACTGTTGCATTACTCTTAATGCATAGTTTTATGGAAACTGACAAACAGTATTCCATGTTTCGATCATGAAAGTTTCAGGATAATGAGATCCATTGACACCAATAACCGAGGAGCATGGTTTCTTAGGGTTACCATAGACTTGACTGTGTCTTCTTGTTTGTGAAGGAACAGGACTGTGTTTTCCTGTCTGGGTTCCCGCAGGCTTAAGTGGGTTTGACCTACTATTAGAAAAAAAAAAAAAAAGGAGCGCTAATTAATTGTTCAATATCTGATACGCCGGTGATAATATAAAATAACGTGTTTATAGTTTATAGAAGTTTATAGTGTTTATGGTAAATGAAGAAAAGTCATTAAGTTATATACAAGTTCTATAAATGCAAACATTGAAAAGCATGTTTGTTGTTATTCCTATATAGGATTTAGTATTATTTGTGTTTTCTTGTTTTTTGCTATGTTTTCTCCCCCTATGATAACTATGGAGTGAAGCGGTGCGTTTGACTGGACAATAGGTGACAGAAAATTAAGGTTTCCAGAAGATGGGACTTTTGATTCAGATAGACTTGAGCACCTAAAAACGGTTTTGCAAAATAGGAATACAAAGCATTAAGAAATGAGAAACCAAAGCTAGCTATCTTAAAACATTTGTTAGAGAAAAGAAAGAAAAGACAACAGGCATAATTCAATCTGAATGCCCCGAAGACAAATTAAAAATATATATATATGTTTTTCAGTATAAATGATAGTCCTCAAGATACTGAAGGAAAATTACTAGATAAGTAATAAATAAGGGTAGTTTGAGACACTGCAGGTCAATATAACATGCCAACCAAAACCATGGTATCTGAATTTACTATGGATATAAATTAATATGTGTCTCTTTGTATGTTTGTACGTTTTCAGTTTGCGCAAGGTAAATGTCCATATTTTGACTTTTTCATGTACTGTATAGTCCAGAATATGACTAAGAGAGTCATAAGTCACAAATAGTTACAGAATGATAGCTAAAAAACGCCAGTTAAATATGTTGTAATAACAGACCTACAAGAAAGTCAGCATTTAACTGTACACAGAATGCTATTGCAAACAGAAATAATAATACAAAATTAAGTTATTTAAATAGGTCTTACGAATACAGAAGTTAAAAGTAACATGTTAGACATGGAATTAGAGCCAAATTTAGAAATAGGAATCCGAGGCAACCACAAACATTCGGTGAAGGTTTCTTACATATTGATAAATAGATAACCAGATACTCCAGGAAATTAACGATGTGCTCATTTGGAAGCTATGAGTTCCACAATGAAGAGTTTTTAAATCCCTAGAAATAGATCCCTAAATACAATGTGTAGGTAAGAAATTAACTATTGATCAGTTCAATCTGGATTCGGGAACAGTTCTTCTGAACCTGTACTGGTGTAGATTGGACTTCAATAGGAGGAAGTGACACAATAAAGACATGAGCCGCGCAGGAGGACAGTCTTAGTGCCCACGCAGGTTCTTAGTTGGGGAAATCATTGACTGGACACATTTTTTGAAAATGTGCTTTCCTGAAGTACCTGGACATCATTATTCAGATCAATGAAAAGGCTTATTTTCCAAAGATTAAATACATTCATTAACTACAATAATGTAGTGAAATGTATATAAATAGTAATAATACAAATCGATCAAATATAACTTGCATTTTCTTGTAAGAAATTAGGAATAGGAGAAAGAACAGCTGTTGGGATGCAGTGCGATGTTATCCAAAATTGAAAGCGGTTGAGAAAGGAGAGTTTGTTCTGTGTGAGACAAATGTACTGCCACGAGAGACTCTGATGGTGATTGACTGGAATATGAGGGAAAATAATGAAGTTACTACAGGTATAACTAAAGGTGTAACATAACTAATTTAATGAAACATAGTCATGGCAAGTTATAAAACTGTTTGGAAATAGTCCTTTCACAAACAGAAATACCCTATCAATTAGGAAGAGGGGGGCAGGGGGCAAGGGCCGTATGTGCTCCTCTGCTCCCCCTGTTCGCCTGAGCAGACAAGCAGCCTGAGATGAGAGAGAGAGAGAGAGAGAGAAGTCAGAGACAAGGCAGAGACTGTAAGTACGTGTAAGGGTTCATAACTTATTACAAACAGAGCAAGAGTGTAATGAATGGTAATTTACACTGCTTGTATTAATAATGATAATAATATTGATGTTGATACAGACGAATACATCACATACTAGATGACAACCGCATAAAACTAATAATAATGAAAATAGGAATAATAGGAGTATGGAAATAATTTCAAATTATGGTTTATTGGTAAAAAATGAATTGAGAAACAAAGATTAATAACTGCCATCATTTACCCAACTACTATTAACTATGGTGTTGAAGGAGCTGCTGTAATAGTTATTGTAATGTTCTCAGGTATTTAAGTTAGATAAAAGGACAAAGATAAGCACATTGTTTTGAAACTTTGACAACTCCACACAAAAAGAGTATCTACACTAGGAAGTAAAGCTGATTCAATAAACACAGGAGATATGATGCTGCTGACGACAGCTGAGTGCTGTACTGAAATAATTTGATAAATGAGATAAATTGGAATCAAGATTATTATTATTTTGAATTGTCCCTTTACTAGAAACCTTATAGATTGTGCGAATGTCAACTAATGTGATAGAGATGCCTTTTATAAGGATGATCTCTGATGTTGTGTGAACCACACATTGTGTCTTCAGACTGATTTATTCCACATGGCAGATATGCATATTATGAATCGTGTCCTGAAGGAACCGATGTCTGACCCATATGGAGAAGATGCTGGTGTTCTTGTTGAGACACAGTAGGCCGAGGGCGCGGCTTTAAAGACAGCCTCACAGCAACTTGAACAGACCAATGCTGAGGTCCACTACGCTGAAGTGATGCTTGACTCAGTGGAGAAATAAGTTAAAATACTATAATTAAAGGTTTTCCAGATTATAGGAATCTACAATATATTGTGAAACTGCTCAGATGACGTCCGCAGTAGCACATATTCTTCTATTGATAGTTTAATTTATAATGTACTATTAGTGGAGATGTCACATTATTCAAATGAATAGAATGACAGCCATGAAGTCAGAATCAGTCCATTGCCCTTCACTTAAGATTTGTACAATGTATAATGTTTATAAATCAAAACGCAACAAATATATGTACAATACAGTTTACAAACTGAATTTGTAAAAAAGAATGTTTTGCTGACTTTTGTATTCTCTTTGAAGCAACAAAATGTATGTGTTATGTATGTCGTAACTAGGGTTTGACTTTTATGACCTGGGGCTGGATGAAATTTAATTTGAGATGCACTGTAAAAGCTCCAGGAAATTGCAACTGGCCACTGCACCTTCCATAAGAGAGCTCAAACATTTGCTAATGCATTGGTTGCCTCACAGGCACTCTTTCCCTGGTTTGCCCATGTGGCGCATGGTGTTGGCCACACGGGCAAAGGGGGGATGTGTGCATCAGTCTTTTAAATTGGTTTGCCACAGGTTTTAGAGTAACAGCTTAGCAATATTGTAGAACTTGCCACATTTGTCAAGCTCATAATCCTGCAATATGCAAATAGATTGTGTTCAAAAGCTTAAATGTTGTGGATATGAATATATACTTGTAATAATATATAGGTGTTCTAAATGGGTTGAAGCCTATCCCATAGGAAGGCTGAAGTAGTAAAAGTAGCAAAAATACAGTTAAGGGATGTTATATGTAGATTTCGCATTCCAGGGAAATTTCCAGTGATAGGAACACTCACTTCACTGGGACAATAGTGCAGGAACTATGCAAAGCCCTGCGAGGTAAACAACATTTTCACTGCCCCATCAGGCTCAGTCAGCTGGAGCAGTGGAGAAACAAAATGGGATATTAAAGAATAAGCTGTCTAATATATGCAAACAAACAGGACTCAAACGTCCAGATCCCCTTCCTATAGTCCTAATGACAATGAAATCGTCAGCAAATTGAGAAAAACAGGTCTTTCTCCGTGTGAGATTATTATGGGATGACTTATGAGACTCTCCATCACTCCTCCATTGTCTGTAAGGGAAATGGACATCCACTTGATGGATGATGCTATGTTGTCTTTTTGTATGGGACTAACACGTGCTTTCGAAGCTGTCCATTCACAGATGAAAGCCGCCCAGACTGAACCATCCCAGCAGGTTTACCACCCCTTCCAGCAAGGTGACTGTGTATATCAAAGCACACAAGAGAAAGTCCTCCCAACAGCCCAGGTGGACAGGGCCCTACCAGGTGCTCCTGACCACCCACACAGCTGTGAAGTGCCTAGGAACGACGACATGGATCCACTCCTCACACTGCAAACTTGCCAATCGAGGCGATCAGCACAACCCTGGTGGAGAACAGAGGGATAAAGGAATTGTTCTTCCACATCAGATTTGACATTACTGTATGTATGCAGGCCCTTGTAATTGCTTTTCCAATACTGCCAACTGGTTATTGATGATTGATTTCACATTGTGGTACGAGTATCGAGTGAAATGAGTGCTATCCACCTCAACAACACAGCGATAACATGGAGCCGGCAGGTGATCCAGGTCACAATAGAGGTCAAGCAGTGGGAGGAGGAAGACGTGGTGGTCAAAGGTGTAGCGTAAGGTACACTTATAAAATTCAATTAAAGAAGTGAATTTATAGTATCACCTTATCACGAATCCTGGAATCTTGTAGAACTCAATTTCTGTAATAATTGGACGCAGACACCAATTCCAAAGATATAAATTGTCAAATTTATTCAAAAACAAAGACTAAATGTAGCACTACACTAATTATACAAAAGGGAAAAACTAATTAAAATTCAACTCTAGATCAACAAATCAAAGACAAATCACTTCCGTGACCAAATCAAAGACCATGGGATCGCATATGATAACACACAAATCATTAAACAAAAAAGGTTATAAACACATTGACTACAATACCGGTTAGTAAGACGAAGGTGAGTCTCTCATTAGTATTGTTAGTCAGACATTCAATAACTATGCAGGTTAGTATTTATGTCAGGTAACTTCTCGTTATATATATATATCAGTCTCATTAACGTTTAGGTGGAGAGAAAGATCCTATCATTACTTGTTACCACAATTTCCCTTAACTGATTATTATTCAATGATTAAGGATAGGCAGGGCCACCTATAATCTGGTGTCTATTAACTTGTGTCAATTTCAGACTAAACAGTTAAACAGGAATGAGAAGATATTTCTCGGCGTTGACAGATTTTATTTCTAAAATTATCAACAAAACAGTTGAATGCAACACACATTTATATTTAAGAAAACTAAATGATATAACACATTCTAGAGTTATGAATCACAGATTAACATTTCTAATTGATTTCTCAAATGTCATGAATCACAAACTCCAAACTGTTAAACTTATGTGAACTTCGTCACAGAGAGGCCTCTCTGGCTTCGGGCTCAGATAACAGCACACGGCACGAGGTCCGTGTGGTTTGGAACAAAGGCAGTCCGGTTCGGCTTTGTCCAAGAACTTCCACTCAGTCGATGCACCTGGAAGTTGGGGTTTCGCGAATGTAGAGTCTTTTCCAAACAGATTTTCCACTGGTTTGAAGGCTCCAAGGTTGTGCACAAAATCTTCTTTGTAAGCAGGGTTCCACCGTAGTTACTTGAAGACAAAGTCTTTGAGGAAAGCAGGGCCCTGTTCGTTCCAAGGGTCAAGTTTCTTAAGACTCAAATAGCTATTTAAATGACTTTCGTATTCAGTCGACTTAGTCAATTGTCCAGCTGGATGGCTGGGCACAGGCGGGCAGCACAGTCTGTAAAGTTCTGTATTTAATAAAGTCCTTTAAAAGAATTCTTCGTACGGCTCAATCTCCTTCTCCCAGTTTAACCCTTCTGTTGCTGGTAAAGACTTAGTTGGTTTCTGGTTCCGGTTCTGGCAACAGAGATACAAGTTGAGCTGTGGCAGCGAGTTACTGGTTTAGGTGAGAGAGAGAGAGAGATGCCGTGCGTTACCCTTTATACGCCTGTCAGATCAATAGGTGATTGGTTCTTTAGTTTGTGAGATTGGATTTCGGCTTCAGCCCCCAGTGTCCTATTGGAGGGGGGCTTGATTTATGACTGATGTCAATCCATGCCATCTTTTGGAAATGCCGGTTGGCACGGGTTCGTAGCTCTGTGTCGGGATTTCGGCTCTCGTCCATTTCAAAGAGTTTTTATTTCCTACAGGCCCCCTTCCCCAGACATCTCACAGCAGGGATTCCAAGCTATTTGGCCCATTCTCGGTGCCATCCTCCCAAGACTGTCACTTTGATGTAAACCAGTTCACATGCTGATGAGTTAAGGAAATCTGATAAATTTGGGGGGAGAGGTCTTCTTTAGATCAGTGCTTCAGCTCAGAGCTAAAATGCTCTTATCAGAATACACCAACATAACGCTACACTGGTTAATTCTGTTCTGGGAAAACCACAATCCTGCAGGTTTAATAAGTCTCTCTACACATCAGTCCCTGAGTACCTTCAACCAATGGTCATTTTGACCAATTAAGCCCAAGAATTGAGTCAATTAAGTTGTCATGGACTACCCAGTGAAGACGTGAACTCACGACTAGGTCACACTGTGAGCTCACCAGAGCAGACATTACACTGAGCTCACTGTGAGCTCACTTAGCGCTTTTCCAGCGACATGGTGCCATTGCTGGAGCCGGAGCTGCTGCTCGGCCTGGGATCCAGCTGATCTTTTTTGAACCGGCCCGCTTTTCCACCGGTTTTGACGTCACTGGATGTGGGCGTTCCCAAGCATGGAGTAGAAGTGGAGAAACACAGCAATAGTAATCAGCACCGAGGCGACTGCGTCTTTAAACCCCATTTAACATCACAATCAAACTCATTCCGCGTCTATGGCAAATCGTAACCCTAATGTTACAAATGTTCCCTAAACACCTATTTTGCAGGATCAATAAAAAATTATTAGGATTTTTTAAACTTTTACTGACACACATAGTTAATAGCAATGTGTTATAACTTTACCGAAAATAAAAATCTGTATATCTTTAATTGTTTAGACGTTATTAAGATATAATGCATCTTTCACATAGGGAACATTTGTAACATGTTAGGAAAAACAAACAAATGATTTGAAAATATTCATAATTACAGCATACAATTTGTCAGGCTTCATAACAATGGTATTTATAACATACTCTGTAAAAATCAAGCAAATAGCATTTGTGGTTCACGAGAAAATATATATATATAATCAAAGCTATCAGACTATAGCAGCCGGTGTATGAAGACACATACGATTATACAGCATTATTTGGCAGCTTCGCAAGACCTAATTTGAAACGTTGTTGGTAAGTTAGATAATTAGTGGGGACCCTCTATTTGCAGTTCTTCCCCTCCATAATTGCTAAAATAAAGTTTTACTGACATTTTATTGACCCTACCACTGCATAGGGCACATCTGTAACATGAACGCTACTGAATGGCACATACATTGAAAACTACGGAGAACTGAGACAAATCCACTTTACACTTCATAAATAATCTTAAAACGTTTCCAACCAAGGCAACACCCACTTGAAATACGTTCATTCTCATTTTTGGTAAACAAAAAGAGAGATTGTTACATATGTTCCCTATGATGCATCTACAGAGAGAGAGAGACAGACAGACACTAACTCTCTCTCTCTCTCAGCTGGGAGTGTGTGGGAGGGGTCTGCAGTGAGCGGGAGTGCTGCTGAGAGCTCTGTCCTTTGGCTGCGTTTTTTTGTTGCTTTACTTTTTTCAGTTTGTTTATTTTGTCTTCTGTTTTCAGTGCTTTTCTTATTGTGGGGGAACAGGGGAGGGGAGGGGGGAGTACCGGTAGTTCTTCCCGGGTCGGGGGGTCGGACCCCCTGAATGCGTCTTTTGAAAAACTGACCCGACGCCATGGAGTCAAGATCGCTCCGGTGCAGTTCTGCCCCCTAGAGCAGTGTGTGTTAGCGGTTGGGGAGGTAGCAGGGTGTGAAAATATCAAGTCTGCTGCCATTGTTATCTTCTTAAAAACCACTGATCTGCTCAATCAGCTAGTGGCTAATGGCACAGTGTTAGACGACACTTTCACCCCGGTGTTGCCGCTCGCTGCTCCTGCCCGGAAGGTAACGCTGTCTAACGTCCCTCCGTTCATCCGCACCGGCTCGGGCAGCTGATGTCCGGCATTAAGAGGGTCCCGCTGGGCTGCAAAGCCCCGCAACTGAAACACGTCGTGTCCTTCCGAAGGCAGCTGTATATGATCCTCAATAACATCAATGAGGATCTTAATGTCTCCGAAGTTGGATCTCTCTTGCTGCCACCACCACGAAGATTGCTCTTTAGTAATGTTGGAAAGTCAAAGACAGCAACCGTCAGGGTTCTTGCATATGACGTATTCGTGCTGCACCTCTCTGCAAGGATCCAGGACAGTTTGTCAATGTAAACTCCAGTGCCTGGGAATATTTCCACCTAAAAGACAATGGTAAATAAAAAACAAGTTTATCCCCAAACTATTCTTATATTATGTTAAGTGGAATACATTATCAGTAAGGCTGTGATTTTGTTACAGAAATGTGTTATTAAAGACCACAAGTATGTCTCAATTCTAAGTTTATTAATTTACAGACATAATAAAGTCAGTGAATCTGTGACACCCATAATTCAATTACATTCTTATTATCAACTATAACTATGAATATAACTGATAATGTAGCATCATTAGATTGTTTACAACCAATATTTGTTTTCAATATATATATTTTTACCTTGTCTTTGTAATATTGTAGACCAAGAGTGTTATACCTGTTTTGGTGATTCTTTGTCAGATTCAGAACAATTTGCTGTGGGGCTGTCAGAACCACTTGATGGTGACACACTTTTGTCTTCATTGCTGATAAATGTGGCTTTTGTTACAATTTTTTTCAGATTGTCCAAAAGGTCTGGAATCTCTGGAGAAAAAAACCTTAGTATTAAATGATAATCATTTCTAGTAATATATTTAATACAAAGTGAAAACAAAACCATCAATGCCTGCAATTATACTTGAGAGACTTGCTCTATGTTATTGGCAAACTGACCTTTTTGTGGGTCATTAACATTAGCTACGAAAAAAATAAAAGAGATAAAATACAAGAATTACCAGGTCTAATGTAATGCATATAGTCATTAATGTAGGATTATGAAGTTATGTTGAAAAACTTTATTTAATAATCAGTATTATTAAACTATTAGACAGTGCACATTAAGAGTCTGTATTGTGGTTCTAGATTACTTCAGTATGATCAACTATAATACATTACTCTGGAATCTAAATTACTGAAGAATAACATTTATCAAGGTAAGGAATTATTTGCTATAAATAAAAAAACTTACCATCAATCATACGGTTTCGAAGACATTGGTTTTCATTTTTAAGTCTTGTGTTTTCCTTTTCGAGCTGCTTAACGTTTTGCTGTAGCTCAACTTCACTGGACTCTTTAAATGTCTGTAGAATATGACGGGATCTAATTCTTGAAGCTCCATCGGTTTTCTTTCTTATTTTGTGCTGTATTCAGAGAGGAAAAGAGTTTAAAATGAAAATATATATATATATGAATATGATTAAAAAAAAACAATCCTGCAATACATTTATTTAATATTTGCAGTAATTATCTCACCGGTAACTGTGGTTCATCAAGGTCACTATCATCTGAAATTTGAAGTTTTTTGTTTGGTTTAGGTACTCTCTTCATTTTAGGACAGGGCATTTTTGTTAGGTCATTAAGTTTTCTTCTTAGTTCGCCTTCTTTTCCTAAAATAAAAATAAAATAAATAAAACCCTGCATTATGTCCACAGATATTTGGGGATTATATTTATTTGTCATAAAAATACTGTGCTTTGACCACACAAATTAAGATGAACAGCCAACACTGAATCAAAACTGAAGTTAAATTATATCTGGTTTAATTTATTTTGTGATTTGGGGGATTTTATTGTAAAGCACAACACACAATAAATCGTTCTTACAAATGCCAGTCAAGTATGACGAGTTTTTAGCGCCCTCACCACCACCTACCATGTTATAAGAGTATGTTAGAAGTACAACACATTAATAACTTAAACATTCATTTCAAATATACTGTGATTGTATATATCAAATAGCATGTAAAGACTTTAATATTTTTTTTTTTTAAATAAACATTGTTACCAGTCATAATGATCTGCGCTTCATGGACAGGCCATCCACCTTTTGGAGGTTTGTTCGTGTCTCTCCACTCTGCTCTGAAGTTTCGAGTCGTCTCTTCGTCATCATCAGCAATGCTGAATAAATCAAAATTGCGAAAGCAAGCAGTGGGAATCACGCTGTAAGAGTCTTTGTCGACCCCGCTTTCCCACTTCACCAACGCGTGCATCACCGCCATACTACCTTCACCTTCTCGTCCGTTTTTTCTGCGCCTTTTTCCCCCGACAAGTCACGGCACAAAAAACAGTCCCGCTCTGCATTCTGGTACTTGGCGTTCTTAATAACACCAACAGGGTGTAATCGCATAGACCACTCGAGTATAAAGTACTACATATCCCATCTGTTACAGTTTTTTTTCTTCTTCTGAAACTGCAAGCGCACTACATAAAGTTTGGCAAATGAAGAAATTTGGATGATGAGTTTACAATCTTATAAACAGTATTTAAGTAAACCTAGATATGCAATTCCAAAAAGAACAGCATCGAGATGGAGAAACAGGATACAAAAATAATAATACAATGTTTATACTTTTTGTATTTTAATTACAGTATGTAATTATTGCCTTTTGATTTACATTTACAGAAAAAGAACGGCGGCAAATGTGGACTACCCAACAAGAAGCAACAAAGTTACTAAAATATCAGATTCTCAGGTAAGCTTCATGCAGCCATACATGTATAATTATAAAATCAATCCAAAAAATAGACCTTGTTTACCCTACAACTGATTTGAGTGTTAATTCTATTTAAGATATAAAAAAATATTTTGTTTTCTGAACTAATAATCTGTGAACATTCTATTATCTCTATAATTTTAATTAATACATTTATTTTATTATTGGTGGAACATTATATTTTTCAGCTCAGATGATTTCACGTACCATCAATTTTTCTGTTAATAAATGTGCAAAAACAAATCAGATGGATAGGCCCCTACATATGAACATTAAGTTAAAGGCCTAGAGTGAGTGTTCTTCACTTCCAGTCATGGCGGGCCACAATCCAGCTCTTTGTAACTCATCAACAACCAAAGACCTGGGAAAAGGGTTAAATGGCTTCAGTTAAGCCAATTAGGTAATTAAGAGCTCAACTGGAAAAAAAACAGCAGGCATAGGGGTACTTTAGGACCACAGTCACTGATATAACCTACAATGTTGTTGTAATGAAAATCAGCAGACAGTGGGCCTCCTCCAGGACTAAGGTTGAGAAGCACTGGTCTTGAAGACCACAATAACAATCGACCTCAAGGGCTAGGGATATTCGAGGTGATGCTAAACCAGTCCTGAATGTTTAAATATAATGTTATTTTCTTGTAGTGTGCCGTTGCTGTTAATGCAACCAGTTATATTGAGCCATCAAATACAGAAGCTGACGAAAGACATCAACATGTAAATTTAGTTGTAAATTTAAAGTGTGTGTGAAAAGTATTTTGTATATGGAGATTAACCCATAGTTTCACAGATAAATTGTGGACCAGTGATATTCAGGATCTTCAAAACAAGTCCTGAATGCTCAAACTTAACACTTCTTTTTTTAGAGTGTCGTTGCTGTCAATCCAGCCAGTGATGTGGAGCCATCAGATACAGAAGCTGATGAAAAACAACATGTAAATTTCCTAAATTAATATGGTGCATCAAAATACTTATTTAGCACTTTCAACTGTTTCTTTGTGATTCCTAAAATTACTTTACAGGCTGGGGCTGGGGGAAGACACTGCGCCCGCCTGGAGAAGCCTGTACAAGCCCCCCTCAATAAGAGAGCTGGCAATCTGCAGTGGAGGGTGTTACACACCATTATTGCTGTCAATTCTTTTATTACTGTTCTTAACCCTGCTGTGTCCGACGCCTGCCCATTCTGTGCTCAGAGAGAGACCGTGTTTCACTGTTTCAGCACTTGCTCTCGGTTGTCACCCATTTTTAGTCTTTTAACTCGTCTTTTTACTGATCTTAACCTGATTTTTAACACAAAGGTTTTTATTTTAGGGGCGCGATACACCAGAAAGACCAAACATGTGGACCAGCTGGTAAACTTCTTGCTGGGCCAGGCTAAAATGGCCGTCTATAAGACTAGGAAGAACAGAGTGTGTGGGGAGGGCAGTGAGGATGCAGTGAGAGTGTTTGCCATGCTGGTCAAGTGCAGAGTCAGACTAGAGTTTAACTATTACAGGCTGATGAATGATTTGGAGAGTTTTGAACAGGTCTGGTGTATTAATGATGCCCTTTGTGAATTGTATGACGGGGAGTTGGTTTTTATTATGTAATTCATTTATAGGGTTTAGTATTTGATGGTTGTTTTGTTGTGTGTATTGGGTTGCTTTCTTTAAAAGTGTACAGATCAGTGGCGGAGTTAATGCTTGTTGGGGGGAGACAAACAAAGGGGAACACTATTTTTTATTTATTTATTTATTTTCTTTTGTATGAATTATTGCGTGTTGCAAACAGGCAATGAAGTCTGATAAAAGTCAAAAAGTCTCTCTCTCTCTCACACACACACACACAGCCAGCAAGACACACAGAGCCAGCCAGCTCAGCGATGACATCACAAACATCTCTCTCAGGTGACTCCTATGACATCACAGAGCACGTACATTCCGTTGCTTGCCGTCTGTCAACCACTCAGTCACTGCCAGCCAGACTGGCTGGCTGACTGGATGGTGGGGCTGCTTGCTGCTGCTGCGTACCTTAGCAAGCTTATTTGCTTGACCGGCCTTCCTCCTCCGCCCACATGCCCACCTATGTCCGATCTGCTGTTCACCTGGATCACAGCTCCGCCCCAACAAGGCAGAGCCTCCCAAGAATGGTACAAACTCACCCACGATCCCCTCCACGGAAAGCTATAGCAAAAGGCAAAAGCATTATACGTAATGAAGAGGAACCCGAGTCCAAGACGCATCCGACCAGCCATACATATTTGTGTGTATTAAAGATCACATTTTATTACATTTAGATTTTCTGTACTTTATTACATCTTTTTGTGATTTTTAAATGTATTGTTTCTTTTCCTTATATATGTATGTATGTATGTATGTATGTGTGTGTGTGTCTGTGTGAAAGTGTATGTGTTTGTGTGTCTCTGTGTGAAAGTGAGTGTGTGTGTGTCTGTCTCTGTGTTTGTGTGTCTGTCTCTGTGTGAAAGTGAGTGTGTGTGCGTGTGTCTGTCTGTGAAAGTGTGTGTGTGTGTGTGGGTGTGACAGTGTGTATGAGTGTCTGTCTGTCATGTAACTCGCACATCTGTGAGGGCACTATTTTTGCAGAAAGAGATGTACACATTTTGGAGCAACATATGCTGCCATCCAGACATCGTCTTTTCCAGGGACATCCCTGCATTTTTCAGCAGGATAACGCCAAACCACATTCTGCCCAGATTACAAGCGCATGGTTGCGTAGGCAGAGAGTGCGGGTGCTAGCATGGCCTGCCTGCAGTCCTGACCTGTCTCCGAATTGAGAATGTGTGGCGCACTATGAAGTGCAAATTAAGACAACGAAGGCCCTGTGCAGTTGCGCAGCTGAGGAAATGCATAATGGATGAATGGGGGGAAATCCCACTTGCTAAACTTAACCAAGTGGTGTCTTCAGTGCCCAAGTGCTTAATAAGTGTTATTAAAAGAAAAGGTGATGTTACATAGTGGTAAACAGTCGACTGTCCCAACTTTCTTGGTTTCTTTTCACTGCTAATGAGATGCTGTAGAGTGAGTTAGTTATATTGCTTTCAGGAGCTCTAATCGTATTGATGAGTTCATGCAGCATTTGTAATTGAATTTCAAAAAGAAATCCTTGCTGTCTGGCCTGTGTGTATGAGATGTACTCTGTCAATCTTTGGCTAACAACTGAAACATTGGTAGAACAAAAATGGCAACAAAAAAGAAAAGTACATTTTAAAAGAGCACATTAAATAGGATGAATATACAGTTTTTTACAATCACTTTGTCACTAATTTCAGAACCTTGATGTCATTTTTCAAAACTCTAGACACAAAACTCAAAACGGTCATCACTTGTAACACAGGCTGTCCAATGTTCAAAACATTGCATTGTGCATTCATATCTTTAAAGAAACCTTGCACTTGCAGACTTGTTGGTTCAAATAATTCATTTATCATGAAATACCATAGTAACATTTATTTAGATCACCCACACAGAAGATACCGATAGTTTCACTGTGTAGTTGTTCGTATAATCATTAAATATTGTAGTACAAAATATGTGATACATGTTTCATTATGGTACTACACATAAATACATCACTGTAAAAGGACTAGTAGAGAGAATACTACAGACACAGTGGAATCATTGAACAAAATCTGAAATGTATTGATGCAATACAATCAAATCACACCATAGGTTTCTTTGAAGCCATGCAACAATAATTAGCTACAAAAAATAACAAAACTACAGTAAAATGTCAACTGCAGTGTTCCTCACCTGGCTTAGTGTAAAACAAAGGATTGATTACTGTACTTCTGAATTTCCATCAGCCCTGTGTTCAGGTTCAGGTTCTCACAACCATTTTTCACAAGAGGCATCTTGAAACTGAACATACCTGAACATACTCAGTCATCAGCTGCTTCACTCTGTCTGCATTTCTTTCAAAAGGCACACTATACTCTGTGCTACACATTGGTATGCAGTATACAGTCATTTGACAATTGAGAGTAGCCTAATGTTTAGTGCATGCTGAAGACTTGCCGCTTCTCAGTACGGACATTTCTGATGATTGAGGCCACAGTTGATCCTGAGTTGATTCTGAGGTTTGATTGAATCATTGTAGCTGCCTCAGTCATGGTCATGCCATGATTTACAACATGCTCTACAACTATTTCTCGGATTTCACTGGACACTATTTGCTGTTGCTGCCGCTGTCTGGTCCGTGGCCTTGTCCTCTACCACGTTCCCCCAACACCTCTCAAATGAGGCCCATGGCTGCCTCTCTGGTGAGGCCTAAGCCCTCCTCTATGACGAGGCCCACGACCACCTCTCAGAAGGGGTGCATGTCCCCTTCCATTCCTTTGACCACCACGTCTTCCTCCTCCCACTGCTTGACCTCTATTGTGACCTGGATGACTTGCCGGCTCCATGTTATCACTGTGTTGCTGGGGTGGATAGCACTCATTTCACTCGATACTCGTACCACAATGTGAAATCAATCATCAATAACCAGTTGGCAGTATTGGAAAAGCAATTACAAGGGCCTGCATACATACAGTAATGTCAAATCTGATGTGGAAGAACAATCATCTTCAACCAGGTTGGAGCGTTAGTTGCAATGCCTTTAATACACGCAGCGTGGAGAGGAACAGTGACTCAAGTAGATCCCAAAGTCGCTCTGCCTTCATTTTAACAGTCAGAGCTTTTATACACAAAAATCAAAGAGCTGGTTATAATCAGAAAGTCATTACTATGTTATCTTAAAAGTTAGCTAAGCAGAATTTATATCATTATAGGACAGAGTTCATAGATCAACACATGGATTAGGGAGCAGGCACTTCAATCATACTGTTTGACATTGTCTCCAAGATTCTCATCGTAAATAACAAACAGAAATCAAACTACCTTCTGGCCTGACCTTCTAGCTTGACCTTATCTTTCTTAAGTATACAAGAGAGAAAAACAGGTATTAGAGAAAAAAATTCTAACTTTCCTTCCACACTGCAAACATGGTGTGGAAAAGTGCTACATGATGATGAATGATGATGAAATATTACATCCATAGATAATGTAGTCCAACTGGTTCATGCTCCTCGTTTATTGATGTCAATGGATCTCATTATCCTGAAACTTTCATGATCGAAACATGGAATATTGTTTGTCAGTTTCCATAAAATTATGCATTAAGAGTAATGCAACAGTCACTTATCATTTTGAGCAGCTGTATCAATTGATAGTTAGATCTTTGTAATGAAATGAATAGACAGTGATCTCAGATGTAATGTGTGAATTGCATTTTGAAATGGTAATACTTTGATGTTAAGTTGTGTCATTTTAGTTCAATGAACAAATGATCTGAGGTTGATGTGTATTGTATCCAAGCAATTGTAAAAAAGTGTTAGAGTTTTGAAAAATGTGCATTTTGATCATCGGGTGTCTAGAGTTTTGAAAAATGACATCAAGGTTCTGAAATGAGTGCCAAAGTGATTGTAAAAAAGTGTAATATCAGGGGACAGTGGCTATTAGTGATCTGGCCTTCCGTGGCCTCTGTATTAATGTAACAGGTCACATTGTATGTGTACACTGATACTTGATAGTATAATATAGTACAAGTAAAAAACATACATAGGTATCATAGAAGTATTTTGCAGAAATGATTATGGATAGTTATCAAAATGGAGAGGAAATGCTAAATCCAGTCTCCCCAGGCTGAGCTTCTATTGCTGCACCTGCTAAGTGGCTGCTGGCCCCACTATATGGATAGAGCCACACCAAGTACAAGAGTCTCCCCATTGCTATTTATATCTCCCTATCCAGTCTTCTATACGTGTCAGGTATACAAGTGTGTGTGTGTGTGTGTGTGTGTGTCTGTCTGTCTGTCTGTCTGTGAAAGTGTGTGTGTGTGTGTGTGTGTGAAAGTGTGTGTGAGTGTCTGTCTGTCTGTCTGTCATGTAACTTGCACATCTGTGAGGGCACCACTAATGCAGAAAGAGATGTACACATATTGTTTATTTTCCATATATATGTATGTATGTATGTATGCATGTCCAATTGCTTTGACAATACAAATGAATTGAATTGAGAGGGAGAGAGAGAGAGTAAGAGAGAGAGAGAGAGACAGACAGACAGACAGACAGAGAGACACACACACACACACACACACACACACAGAGAGCCAGCCAGCCAGCTCAGCGATGACATGACGAGCCTCTCTCAGCTTACTGCTATGACATCACAGAGCACGTACATTCCGTTTAACAAATCGTTAAACAAAAAAGGTTATAAACACATTGACTACAATACCGGTTAGTAAGACGAAGGTGAGTCTCTCCTTAGTATTATTAGTCAGACATTAAATAACTACGCAGGTTAGTATTTATGTCAGGTAACTTCTCGTTATATATATATCAGTCTCATTTACGTTTAGGTGCCGAGAAAGATCCTATTTGTTACCACAATTTCCCTTAACTGATTATTATTCAATGATTAAGGATAGGCAGGGCCACCAATAATCTAATGTCTATTAACTTGTGTCAATTTCAGACTAAACAGTTAAACAGGAATGAGAAGATATTTCTCGGCGTTGACAGATTTTATTTCTAAAATTATCAACAAAACAGTTTAATGCAACTCACATTTATATTTAAGAAAACTAAATGATATTACACATTCTAGAGTTATGAATCACAGATTAACATTTCTAATTGATTTCTTAAATGTCATGAATCACAAACTCCAAACTGTTAAACTTATCTGAACTTCGTCGCAGAGAGGCCTCTCTGGCTTCGGGCTCAGATAACAGCACACGGCACGAGGTCCGTGTGGTTTGGAACAAAGGCAGTCCGGTTCGGCTTTGTCCAAGAACTTCCACTCAGTCGATGCACCTGGAAGTTGGGGTTTCGCGAATGTAGAGTCTTTTCCAAACAGATTTTCCATTGGTTTGAAGGCTCCAAGGTTGTGCACAAAATCTTCTTTGTAAGCAGGGTTCCACCGTAGTTACTTGAAGACAAAGTCTTTGAGGAAAGCAGGGCCCTGTTTGTTCCAAGGGTCAAGTTTCTTAAGACTCAAATAGCTATTTAAGTGACTGACACTTTCGTATTCAGTCGACTTAGTCAATTGTCCAGCTGTAAAACTCCACTGATCAGGTGGGTCTGTGAAGTTATTTATTTAATAAAGTCCTTTAAAATAATTATTCGCTCAATCTCCTTCTCCCAGTTTAACTCTTCTGTTGCCGGCAAAGACTTGGTTGGTTTCTGATTCCGGTTCTGGCAACAGAGCTACAGGTTGAGCTGTGGCAGCGAGTTTCTGGTTCAGGTGAGAGAGAGAGAGAGAGAAAGACTGTCCGCTGTTCCTTATAGTCTGTCAGATCAGTAGGTGATTGGTCCCTGAGTTCTTGAGATTGGATTTCGGTTTCAGCCCCCAGTGTCCTATTGGAGGGAGGCTTTATTTATGACTGATGTCAATCCATGCCATCTTTTGGAAATGCCGGTTGGCCTGGGTTCGTAGCTCTATGTCGGGATTTCGGCTCTCATCCACTTCAAAGAGTTTTTATCACCTACAGGCCCCTTTCTCCAGACATCTCATAGCAGAATTCCAAACTATTTGGCCTCTTCTCGGTGCCATCCTCCCCAAAACTGTCACTTTGATGCAAACCAGTTCCAAGCTGATGAGCTAAGGAAATCTGATAACTTTGGGGGGGGAGAGGTCTTCTTTAGATCAGTGCTTCAGCTCAGAGCCCAAATGCTCTTATCCAAATACACCCAACATAACGCTACATATGTATGTATGTATGTATATATGTGTAGAAGGAAAATTAGAAATTATTTTCTTACACCTGTTTTTCTCTCTTGTATACTTAAGAAAGATACGGTCAAGCTAGAAGGTCAGCCCAGAAGATAGTTTGATTTCTGTTTGTTATTTACGATGAGAACCTTGGAGACATTGTCAAACGGTATGACCTACGTGCCTGTTCCCTAAAACCATGTGTTGACCTATGAACTCTGTTCTATAATGATATATGTTCTGCTTAGTTAGCCTTTAAGATAACATAGTAATGACTTTCTAGCATGTATGGATGTATGTATGTATGTATATATATATATATATGTATGTATGTATGTCCAATTGCTTTGACAATACAAATTAATTGAATTGAGAGGAAGAGAGAGAGAGAGAGAGAGAGAAAGAGAGAGAGAGAGACAGACAGACAGACAGACAGCTCAGCGATGACATCACGAGCCTCTCTCAGCTGACTGTTATGACATCACAGAGCACGTACATTCCGTTGCTTGTCGTCTGTCAACCACTCAGTCACTGCTAGCCAGACTGTCCCTAAGACAAAGTGTACAATACTTCAATTATATCTCCTCCAGACAGATAAAGAGTATTAAGAGCTACGATGAAGTTACCCAGGAGACGTAAAAAGCTTGCATCACCTGGTATTTCCTGGAGGTCACCCATCCAAGTACTAACCAGGCCCTGGCCCGTTTAGTTTCCAAGGTCTGACGAGATCGGGCACGTTCAGGACGGTGTGGCCGCAAGCCGAGATGCCTGGCTGCATGATGTCTCTTAAAGGCTGGCGGGTATTGACGGAATTTCCAGCAAAAAATAAAAAATAAAAAAATAAAAAAATGGAGGGAAAAATAACAGTGCAGGAAAGGGTGTTGAAAGTAGCCGGGAACGTGTACAATTCTTCAATTATATCTCCTCCAGACAGAATGAGAGTATTAAGAGCTACGATGAAGTTACCCAGGAGACGTAAGAAGCTTGCAGCACCTGGTATTTCTAGGAGATCTCCCATCCAAGTACTGACCAGGCCATGCCCCGTTTAGCTTCCGAGATCTGACGAGACGGGGTGCGTCCAGGACGGTGTAGCCGCAAGCCGAGAGGCCTGGCTGCATGATGTCTCTTAAAGGCTGACGGGTGTTGACGGAACTTCCAGCAAATAAAAAAAGAAAAATGGAGGGAAAAATATCAGTTCAGCAAAGGGTGTTGAAAGTAGCCGGGTACGTGTACATTTCTTCAATTATATCTCCTCCAGACAGAAAGAGAATATTAAGATCTACGATGATGTTACCCAGGAGACGTATAAAGCTTGCAGCACCTGGTATTTCCAGGAGGTCACCCATCCAAGTACTGACCAGGCCCTGCCCTGTTTAGCTTCCGAGATCTGATGAGATCGGTCGCGTTCAGGACGGCGTGGCCGCAAGCCGAGAGGCCTGGCAGCATGATGTCTCTTAAAGGCGGGCGGGTTTTGACGGACCTTCCAGCAAAAAAAAAAAGAAAAAAGAAAAATGGAGGGAAAAATATCAGTGCAGCAAAGGATGTTGAAAGTAGCCGGGTACGTGTACAATTCTTCAATTATATCTCCTCCAGACTGAAAGAGAGTATTAAGAGCTACGATGAAGTTACACAGGATAAGTAAAAAGCTTGCATCACCTGGTATTTCCAGGAGGTCATCCATCCAAGTACTAACCAGGCCCTGGCCCGTTTAGTTTCCAAGGTCTGACGACATCGGGCGCGTTCAGGACGGTGTGGCCGCAAGCCAAGAGGCCTGGCTGCATGATGTCTCTAAATGGCTGGAGGGTATTGACAGAACTTCCAGCAAAAAAAAATGAAAAAAGAAAAATGGAGGGAAAAATATCAGTGCAGCAAAGGGTGTTAAAAGTAGCCGGGTACGTGTACAATACTTCAATTATATCTCCTCCAGACAGAAAGAGAGTATAAAGAGCTACGATGAAGTTACCCAGGAGACGTAAAAGCTTGCAGCACCAGGTATTTCTAGGAGGTCTCACATTCAAGTACTGACCAGGTCCTGCCCCGTTTAGCTTCCGAGATCTGATGAGTTCGGGCGCGTTCAGGACAATGTGTCCGCATGCCAAGAGGCCTGGCTGCATGATGTCTCTTAAAGGCTGGAGGGTATTGACGGAACTTCCAGCAAAATAAAAAAGAAAAAAGAAAAATGGAGGGAAAAATACCACTGCAGCAAAGGGTGTTGAAAGTAACCGGGTACGTGTACAATTCTTCAATTATATCTCCTCCAGACTGAAAGAGAGTATTAAGAGCTACGATAAAGTTACCCAGGAGACGTAAAAGCTTGCACCACCAGGTATTTCCAGGAGGTCTCACATTCAAGTACTGACCAGGTCCTGCCCCGTTTAGCTTCCGAGATCTGACGAGATCGGGCGCGTTCAGGATGGTGTGGCCGCAAGCCGAGATGCCTGGCTGCATGATGTCTCTTAAAGGCTGGCGGGTATTGACGGAATTTCCAGCAAAAAAAAAAAAAAAAAAAAAAAAAAGAAAAACGGAGGCAAGAATATCAGTGCAGCAAAGGGTGTTGAAAGTTGCCGGGTACGTGTACAATACTTCAATTATATCTCCTCCAGACAGAAAGAGAGTATTAGGAGCTACGATAAAGTTACCCAGGAGAAGTAAAAAGCTTGCAGCACCTGGTATTTCCAGGAGGTCACCCATCCAAGTACAGACCAGGCACTGCCCCGTTTAGCTTCCGAGATCTGACGAGATCGGTTGCATTCAGGACGGTGTGGCCACAAGCCGAGACGCCTGGCTGCATGATGTCTCTTAAAGGTTGGCGGGTATTGACGGAACTTCCAGCAGAAAAAAAAAAAAGAAAAAGAAAAATGGAGGCAAAAATATCAGTGCAGCAAAGGGTGTTAAAAGTAGCTGGGTAAATGTACAATACTTCAATTATATCTCCTCCAGACTGAAAGAGAGTATTAAGAGCTACGATAAAGTTACCCAGCAGACGTAAAAAGCTGGCAGCACCTGGTATTTCCAGGAGATCTCCTATCCAAGTACTGACCAGGTCCTGCCCCGTTTCGTTTCCGAGATCTGACGAGATCGGGCGCGTTCAGGATGGTGTGGCCGCAAGCCAAGAGGCCTGGCTGCATGATGTCTCTTAAAGGCTGGTGGGTATTGACGGATCTTCCAGCAAAATGAAGAAGAAAAAAGAGAACTGGAGGGAAAAATATCAGTGCAGCAAAGGGTGTTAAAAGTAGCCGGGTACGTGTACAATACTTCAATTATATCTCCTCCAGACAGAAAGAGAGTATTAAGAGCTACGATGAAATTACCCAAGTGATGTAAAAAGCTTGCAGCACCTGGTATTTCCAGGAGGTCTCCCATCTAAGTTCTGACCAGGCCCTGCCCCGTTTAGCTTCCAAGATCTGACGAGATCGTGCGCATTCAGGACGGTGTGGCCACAAGCCGAGACGCCTGGCTGCATGATGTCTCTTAAAGGCTGGCGGGTATTGAAGGAATTTCCAGAAAAAAAAAAAAAAAAAAAAAAATAGAAAAATGGAGGGAAAAATATCAGTGCAGGAAAGGGTGTTGAAAGTAGCCGGGTACGTGTACAATTCTTCAATTATATCTCCTCCAGACAGAAAGAGAGTATAAAGAGCTATGATGAAGTTACCCATTGACGAAAAAAGCTTGCAGCACCTGTTATTTCCAGGAGGTCACCCATCCAAGTACTGACCAGGCCCTGCCCCGTTCAGCTTCCGAGATCTGACGAGATCGGGCGCGTTCAAGACGGTGTGGCCGCAAGCCGAGAGGCCTGGCTGCATGAAGTCTCTTAAAGGCTGGAGGGTATTGACGGAACTTACAGCAAAAAATAAAAGAAAAAAGAAAAATGGAGGGAAATATATCAGTGCAGCAAAGGGTGTTGAAAGTAGCCGGGTACGTGTACAATTCTTCAATTATATCTCCTCCGGACTGTAAGAGAGTATTAAGAGCTACGATGAAGTTACACAGGATACGTAAAAAGCTTGCATCACCTGGTATTTCCAGGAGGTCACCCATCCAAGTACTAACCAGGCCCTGGCCCGTTTAGTTTCCAAGGTCTGACGAGATCGGGCACGTTCAGGACAGTGTGGCCGCAAGCCAAGAGGCCTGGCTCCATGATGTCTCTAAATGGCTGGAGGGTATTGACGGAACTTCCAGCAAAAAAAAATGAAAAAAGAAAAATGGAGGGAAAAATATCAGTGCAGCAAAGGGTGTTGAAAGTAGCCGGGTACGTTTACAATACTTCAATTATATCTCCTTCAGACAGAAAGAGAGTATTAAGAGCTACGATGAAGTTACACAGGATACGTAAAATGCTTGCATTACATGGTATTTCCAGGAGGTCACCCATCCAAGTACTGATCAGGACCTGCCCCGTTTAGCTTCCGAGACCTGACGAGATCGGGCGCATTCAGGATGGTGTGGCACACAAGCCAAGACGCCTGGCTGCATGATGTCTCTAAAAGGCTGGCGGGTATTGACGGAACATCCAAGAAAAAAAAAAAAAAAAAAAATAGAAAAATGGAGGGAAAAATATCACTGCAGGAAAGGGTGTTGAATGTAGCCGGGTACGTGTACAATACTTCAATTATATCTCCTCCAGACAGAAAGCGAGTATTAAGAGCTACGATGAAGTTACCCAGGAGACGTAAAAAGTTTGCAGCACCTCGTATTTCCAGAAGGTCACCCATAAAAGTACTGACCAGGCCCTGCCCCGTTTAAATTCCGAGATCTGACGAGATCGGGCGCGTTCAGGATGGTGTGGCCGCAAGCCGAGAGGCCTGGCTGCATGATGTCTCTTAATGGCTGGCGGGTATTGACGGAACTTCCAGCAAAAAAAAAAAAAAAAAAAAGAAAAAGAAAAATGGAGGGAAAAATATCAGTGCAGTAATGGGTTTTGAAAGTAGCCGGATACGTGTACAATTCTTCAATTATATCTCCTCCAGACAGAAAGAGAGTATTAAGAGCTACGATGAAGTTACCCAGGAGACGTAAAAAGCTTGCAGCACCTGGCATTTCCAGGAGGTCACCCAACCAAGTACTGACCAGGCCCTGCCCCGTTTTGCTTCCGAGATATGATGAGATCAGGCGCGTTCAGGACGGTGTGGCCGCAAGCCAAGAGACCTGGCTGCATGATGTCTCTTAAAGGCTGGCAAGTATTGACGGAACTTCCAGCAAAAAAAAAAAAAAAAAAATAGAAAAAGGGAGGGAAAAATATCAGTGCAGCAAAGGGTGTTGAAAGTAGCCTAGTAAGTGGACAATTCTTCAATTATATCTCCTGGAGACAGAAAGAGAGTATTAAGAGCTACGATGAAGTTACCCAGGAGACGTAAAAGGCTTGCAGCACCTGGTATTTCTAGGAGGTCTCCCATCCATGTACTGACCAGGCCCTGCCCCGTTTAGCTTCCGAGATCTGACGAGATCGGGCGCATTCAGGATGGTGTGGCCGCAAGCCGAGAGGCCTGGCTGCATGATGTCTCTTAAAGGTTGGCGGGTATTGACGGAACTTCCAGCAAAAAAAAAAAAAAAAAAGAAAAATGGATGGAAAAATATCAGTGCAGCAAAGGGTGTTGACAGTAGCTGGGTACGTGTACAATACTTCAATTATATCTCCTTCAGACAGATAGAGAGTATTAAGAGCTACGATAAAGTTACCCAGGAGACGTAAAAGCTTGCAGCACGAGGTATTTCCAGGAGGTCTCACATTCATGTACTGACCAGGTCCTGCCCCGTTTAGCTTGCGAGATCTGACGAGATCGGGCGCGTTCAGGATGGTGTGGCCGCAAGCCGAGATGCCTGGCTGCATGATGTCTCTTAAAGGCTGGCGGGTATTGACGGAACTGCCAGCAAAAAAAAAAAGAAAAATAGAGGGAAATATACCAGTGCAGCAAAGGGTGTTGAAAGTAGCCGGGTACGTGTACAATTCTTCAATTATATCTCCTGGAGACAGAAAGAGAGTATTAAGAGCTACGATGAAGTTACCCAGGAGACGTAAAAAGCTTGCAGCACCTGGTATTTCCAGGAGATCACACATCCAAGTACTGACCAGGCCCTGCCCCGTTTAGCTTCCGAAATCTGATATGATCGGGCGCGTTCAGGACAGTGTGACTACAAGCCAAGAGGCCTGGCTGCATGATGTCTCTTAAAGGCTGGCGGATATTGACGGAACTTCCAGCAAAAAAATAAAATAAAAAGAAAAATAGAGGGAAAAATATCAGTGCAGCAAAGGGTGTTGAAAGTAGCCTAGTACGTGTACAATTCTTCAATTATATCTCCTGGAGACAGAAAGAGAGTATTAAGAGCTACGATGAAGTTACCCAGGAGACGTAAAAGGCTTGCAGCACCAGGTATTTCTAGGAGGTCTCCCATCCAAGTACTGACCAGGCCCTGCCCCGTTTAGCTTCCGAAATCTGATATGATCGGGAGCGTTCAGGACGGTGTGACTACAAGCCAAGAGGCCTGGCTGCATGATGTCTCTTAAAGGCTGGCGGATATTGACGGAACTTCCAGCAAAAAAATAAAATAAAAAGAAAAATGGAGGGAAAAATATCAGTGCAGCAAAGGGTGTTGAAAGTAGCCTAGTAAGTGGACAATTCTTCAATTATATCTCCTGGAGACAGAAAGAGAGTATTAAGAGCTACGATGAAGTTACCCAGGAGACGTAAAAGGCTTGCAGCACCTGGTATTTCTAGGAGGTCTCCCATCCATGTACTGACCAGGGCCTGCCCCGTTTAGCTTCCGAGATCTGACGAGATCGGGCGCATTCAGGATGGTGTGGCCGCAAGCCGAGAGGCCTGGCTGCATGATGTCTCTTAAAGGTTGGCGGGTATTGACGGAACTTCCAGCAAAAAAAAAAAAAAAAAAGAAAAATGGATGGAAAAATATCAGTGCAGCAAAGGGTGTTGACAGTAGCTGGGTACGTGTACAATACTTCAATTATATCTCCTCCAGACAGATAGAGAGTATTAAGAGCTACGATAAAGTTACCCAGGAGACGTAAAAGCTTGCAGCACGAGGTATTTCCAGGAGGTCTCACATTCATGTACTGACCAGGTCCTGCCCCGTTTAGCTTGCGAGATCTGACAAGATCGGGCGCGTTCAGGATGGTGTGGCCGCAAGCCGAGATGCCTGGCTGCATGATGTCTCTTAAAGGCTGGCGGGTATTGACGGAACTGCCAGCAAAAAAAAAAAGAAAAATAGAGGGAAATATACCAGTGCAGCAAAGGGTGTTGACAGTAGCCGGGTACGTGTACAATTCTTCAATTATATCTCCTGGAGACAGAAAGAGAGTATTAAGAGCTACGATGAAGTTACCCAGGAGACGTAAAAAGCTTGCAGCACCTGGTATTTCCAGGAGGTCACACATCCAAGTACTGACCAGGCCCTGCCCCGTTTAGCTTCCGAAATCTGATATGATCGGGCGCGTTCAGGACAGTGTGACTACAAGCCAAGAGGCCTGGCTGCATGATGTCTCTTAAAGGCTGGCGGATATTGACGGAACTTCCAGCAAAAAAATAAAATAAAAAGAAAAATAGAGGGAAAAATATCAGTGCAGCAAAGGGTGTTGAAAGTAGCCTAGTACGTGTACAATTCTTCAATTATATCTCCTCCAGACAGATAGAGAGTATTAAGAGCTACGATAAAGTTACCCAGGAGACGTAAATGCTTGCAGCACCAGGTATTTCCAGGAGGTCTCACATTCAAGTACCGACCAGGTCCTGCCCCGTTTAGCTTCCAAGATCTGACGAGATCGGGCGAGTTCAGGATGGTGTGGCCGCAAGCCGAGATGCCTGGCTGCATGATGTCTCTTAAAGGCTGGCGGGTATTGACGGAATTTCCAGCAAAAAAAAAAAAAAAAAAATAGAAAAATGGAGGGAAAAATATCAGTGCAGGAAAGGGTGTTGAAAGTAGCCGGGTACGTGTACAATTCTTCAATTATATCTCCTGGAGACAGAAAGAGAGTATTAAGAGCTACGATGAAGTTACCAGGAGACGTAAAAAGCTTGCAGCACCTGGTATTTCTAGGAGGTCTCCCATCCAAGTACTGACCAGGCCATGCCCCGTTTAGCTTCCGAGATCTGACGAGATCTGGCGCGTTCAGGATGGTGTGGCCGCAAGCCGAGATGCCTGGCTACATGATGTCTCTTAAAGGCTGGCGGGTATTGACGGAACTGCCAGCGAAAAAAAAAAAGAAAAATAGAGGGAAAAATACCAGTGCAGCAAAGGGTGTTGAAAGTAGCCGGGTACATGTACAATTCTTCAATTATATCTTCTCCAGACAGAAAGAGAGTATTAAGAGCTACGATGAAGTTCCCCAGGAGACGTAAAAAGCTGGCAGCACCTGGTATTTCCAGGAGGTCTCACATTTAAGTACTGACCAGGTCCTGCCCCGTTTAGCTTCCAAGATCTGACAAGATCGGGCAAGATCGGGCGCGTTCAGGATGGTGTGGCCACAAGTCAAAAGGCCTGGCTGCATGATGTCTCTTAAAGGCTGGCGGGTATTGACGGAACTGCCAGCAAAAAAAAAAAAGAAAAATAGAGGGAAAAATACCAGTGCAGCAAAGGGTTTTGAAAGTAGCCGGGTACGTGTACAATTCTTCAATTATATCTCCTGGAGACAGAAAGAGAGTATTAAGAGCTACGATGAAGTTACCCAGGAGACGTAAAAAGCTTGCAGCACCTGGTATTTCTAGGAGGTCTCCCATCCAAGTACTGACCAGGCCCTGCCCCGTTTAGCTTCCGAGATCTGACGAGATCGGGCGCATTCAGGACGGTGTGGCCACAAGCCAAGAGGCCTGGCTGCATGATGTCTCTTAAAGGTTGGCGGGTATTGACGGAACTTCCAGCAATAAAAAAAAAAAAAAAGAAAAATGGATGGAAAAATATCAGTGCAGCAAAGGGTGTTGACAGTAGCTGGGTACGTGTACAATTCTTCAATTATATCTCCTCCAGACAGAAAGAGAGAATTAAGAGCTACGATAAAGTTACCCAGGAGACGTAAGAGCTTGCAGCACCAGGTATTTCCAGGAGGTCTCACATTCATGTACTGACCAGGTCCTGCCCCGTTTAGCTTCCAAGATCTGACGAGATCGGGCGAGTTCAGGATGGTGTGGCCGCAAGCCGAGATGCCTGGCTGCATGATGTCTCTTAAAGGCTGGCGGGTATTCACGGAATTTCCAGCAAAAAAAAAAAAAAAAAAATAGAAAAATGGAGGGAAAAATATCAGTGCAGGAAAGGCTGTTGAAAGTAGCCGGGTACGTGTACAATTCTTCAATTATATCTCCTGGAGACAGAAAGAGAGTATTAAGAGCTACGATGAAGTTACCCAGGAGACGTAAAAAGCTTGCAGCACCTGGTATTTCTAGGAGGTCTCCCATCCAAGTACTGACCAGGCCCTGCCCCGTTTAGCTTCCGAGATCTGACGAGATCTGGCGCGTTAAGGATGGTGTGGCCGCAAGCCGAGATGCCTGGCTGCATGATGTCTCTTAAAGGCTGGCGGGTATTGACGGAACTGCCAGCAAAACAAAAAAAGAAAAATAGAGGGAAAAATACCAGTGCAGCAAAGGGTGTTGAAAGTAGACGGGTACGTGTACAATTCTTCAATTATATATTCTCCAGACAGAAAGAGAGTATTAAGAGCTACGATAAAGTTACCCAGGAGACGTAAAAGCTTGCAGCACTAGGTATTTCCAGGAGGTCTCACTTTCATGTACTGACCAGGTCCTGCCCCGTTTAGCTTCCGAGATCTGACGAGATCGGCCGCGTTCAGGATGGTGTGGCCGCAAGCCAAGATGCCTGGCTGCATGATGTCTCTTAAAGGCTGGCGGGTATTGACGGAACTGCCAGCAAAAAAAAAAAAGAAAAATAGAGGGAAATATACCAGTGCAGCAAAGGGTGTTGAAAGTAGCCGGGTACGTGTACAATTCTTCAATTATATCTCCTGGAGACAGAAAGAGAGTATTAAGAGCTACGATGAAGTTACCCTGGAGACGTAAAAAGCTTGCAGCACCTGGTATTTCTAGGAGGTCTCCCATCCAAGTACTGACCAGGCCCTGCCCCGTTTAGCTTCCAAGATCTGACGAGATCGGGCGCGTTCAGGATGGTGTGGCCGCAAGCCAAGATGCCTGGCTGCATGATGTCTCTTAAAGGCTGGCGGGTATTGACGGAACTGCCAGCAAAAAAAAAAAGAAAAATAGAGGGAAATATACCAGTGCAGCAAAGGGTGTTGAAAGTAGCCGGGTACGTGTACAATTCTTCAATTATATCTCCTGGAGACAGAAAGAGAGTATTAAGAGCTACGATGAAGTTACCCAGGAGACGTAAAAAGCTTGCTGCACCTGGTATTTCTAGGAGGTCTCCCATCCAAGTACTGACCAGGCCCTGCCCAGTTTAGCTTCCGAGATCTGACGAGATCGGGCGCATTCAGGACGGTGTGGCCACAAGCCGAAAGGCCTGGCTGCATGATGTCTCTTAAAGGTTGGCGGGTGTTGACGGAACTTCCAGCAAAAAAAAAAAAAAAAAAGAAAAATGGATGGAAAAATATCAGTGCAGCAAATGGTGTTGACAGTAGCTGGGTACGTGTACAATACTTCAATTATATCTCCTCCAGACAGATAGAGAGTATTAAGAGCTACGATAAAGTTACCCAGAAGACGTAAAAGCTTACAGCACCAGGTATTTCCAGTAGGTCTCACATTCATGTACTGACCAGGTCCTGCCCCGTTTAGCTTCCGAGATCTGACGAGATCGGGCGCGTTCAGGATGGTGTGGCCGCAAGCCGAGATGCATGGCTGCATGATGTCTATTAAAGGCTGGCGGGTATTGACGGAATTTCCAGCAAAAAAAAAAAAAAAAAAATAGAAAAATGGAGGGAAAAATATCAGTGCAGGAAAGGGTGTTGAAAGTAGCCGGGTACGTGTACAATTCTTCAATTATATCTCCTGGAGACAGAAAGAGAGTATTAAGAGCTACGATGAAGTTACCCAGGAGACGTAAAAAGCTTGCAGCACCTGGTATTTCTAGGAGGTCTCCCATCCAAGTACTGACCAGGCCCTGCCCCGTTTAGCTTCCGAGATCTGACGAGATCGGGCGCATTCAGGACGGTGTGGCCACAAGCCGAAAGGCCTGGCTGCATGATGTCTCTTAAAGGTTAGCGGGTATTGACGGAACTTCCAGAAAAAAAAAAAAGAAAAAAAAGAAAAAAGAAAAATGGATGGAAAAATATCAGTGCAGCAAAGGGTGTTGACAGTAGCTGGATACGTGTACAATACTTCAATTATATCTCCTCCAGACAGAGAGAGAGTATTAAGAGCTACGATGAAGTTACCCAGGAGACGTAAAAAGCTTGCAGCACCTGGTATTTCTAGGAGGTCTCCCATCCAAGTACTGACCAGGTCCTGCCCCGTTTAGCTTCCGAGATCTGACGAGATCGGGCGCATTTAGGACGGTGTGGCCGCAAGCCGAGAGGCCTGGCTGCATGATGTCTCTTAAAGGTTGGCGGGTATTGACGGAACTTCCAGCAAAAAAAAAAAAAAAAAAAGAAAAATGGATGGAAAAATATCAGTGCAGCAAATGGTGTTGACAGTAGCTGGGTACGTGTACAATACTTCAATTATATCTGCTCCAGACAGATAGAGAGTATTAAGAGCTACGATAAAGTTACCCAGGAGACGTAAAAGCTTGCAGCACCTGGTATTTCCAGGAGGTCTCACATTCAAGTACTGACCAGGTCCTGCCCCGTTTAGCTTCCGAGATCTGACGATATCATGCGCGTTCAGGACGGTGTGGCCGAAAGCCGAGAGGCCCGGCTGCATGATGTCTCTTTAAGGCTGGCGGGTATTGACGAAACTTCCAGCAAAAAAAAAAAGAAAAAAGAAAAATGGAGGGAAAAATATCAGTGCAGCAAAGGGTTTTGAAAGTAGCCGGGTACGTGTACAATTCTTCAATAATATCTCCTACAGACTGAAAGAGAGTATTAAGAGCTATGATGAAGTTACCCAGGAGACGTAAAAAGCTTGCAGCACCTGGTATTTCCAGGAGGTCACCCATCCAAGTACTGACCAGGCCCTGCCCCGTTAGCTTCCGAGATCTGACGAGATCGGGCGCGTTCAGGACGGTGTGGCCGCAAGCCAAGAGGCCTTGCTGCATGATGTCTCTTAAAGGCTGGCGGATATTGACGGAACTTCCAGAAAAATTAATAAAGAAAAAGAAAAATGGAGGGAAAAATATCAGTGCAGCAATGGGTGTTGAAAGTAGCCGGGTACGTGTACAATACTTCAATTATATCTCCTCCAGACAGAAAGAGAGTATTAAGAGCTACGATGAAGTTACCCAAGTGACGAAAAAAGCTTGCAGCACCTGGTATTTCCAGGAGGTCACCCATCCAAGTACTGACCAGGCCATGCCGCGTTCAGCTTCCGAGATCTGACGAGATCGGGCGCGTTCAGGACGGTGTGGCCGCAAGCCAAGAGGCCTGGCTGCATGAAGTCTCTTAAAGGCTGGAGGGTATTGACGGAACTTCCAGCAAAAAATAAAAGAAAAAAGAAAAATGGAGGGAAATATATCAGTGCAGCAAAGGGTGTTGAAAGTAGCCGGGTACGTGTACAATTCCTCAATTATAACACCTCCAGACAGATAGAGAGTATTAAGAGCTACGATGAAGTTACCCAGGAGACGTAAAAAGCTTGCAGCACCTGGTATTTCTAGGAGGTCTCCCATCCAAGTACTGACCAGGCCCTGCCCCGTTTAGCTTCCGAGATCTGACGAGATCGGGCGCGTTCAGAACGGTGTGGCCACAAGCCGAGAGTCCTGGCTGCATGATGTCTCTTAAAGACTGGCGGGTATTGACGGAACTTCCAGCAAAAAAAAAAGAAAAAAATAAATAGAAAAATGGAGGGAAAAATATCAGTGCAGCAAAGGGTGTTGAAAGTAGCCGGTTACGTGAACAATTCTTCAATTATATCTCCTCCAGACAGAAAGAGAGTGTTAAGAGCTACGATAAAGTTACCCAGGAGACGTAAAAAGCTTGCAGCACCAGGTATTTCCAGGAGGTCCCACATTCAAGTAATGACCAGGCCCTGCCCCGTTTAGCTTCCGAGATCTGACGAGATGGGGCGCGTTCAGGACGGTGTGGTTGCAAGCCAAGAGGCCTGGCTGCATGATGTCTCTTAAACGCTGGAGGGAATTGCTGGAACTTCCAGCAAGAAAAAAAAAAAAAAAAAATAGAAAAATGGAGGGAAAAATATCAGTGCAGCAAAGGGTGTTGAAAGTAACTGGGTACGTGTACAATACTTCAATTATATCTCCTCCAGACAGAAAGAGAGTATTAAGAGCTACGATAAAATTACCCAGGAGACGTAAAAGCTTGCAGCACCAGGTATTTCCAGGAGGTCTCACATTCAAGTACTGACCAGGTCCTGCCCCGTTTAGCTTCTGAGATCTGACGAGATCGGGCGCGTTCAGGACGGTGAGGCCGCAAGCCGCAAGGCCTGGCTGCATGATGTCTCTTAAAGGTTGGCGGGTATTGACGGAACTTCCAGCAAAAAAAAAAAAAAAAAAGAAAAGTGGATTGAAAAATATCAGTGCAGCAAAGGGTGTTGACAGTAGCTGAGTACGTGTACAATACTTCAATTATATCTCCTCCAGACAGAAAGAGAGTATTAAGTGCTACGATGAAGTTACCCAGGAGACGTAAAAAGCTTGCAGCACCTGGTATTTCTAGGAGGTCTCCCATCCAAGTACTGACCAGGCCCTGCCCCATTTAGCTTCCGAAATCTGACGAGATCGGGCGCATTCTGGACGGTGTGGCCACAAGCCGAGAGGCCTGGCTGCATGATGTCTCTTAAAGGTTGGCGGGTATTGACGGAACTTCCAGCAAAAAAAAAAAAAAAAAAGAAAAATGGATGGAAAAATATCAGTGCAGCAAATGGTGTTGACAGTAGCTGGGTACGTGTACAATACTTCAATTATATCTCCTCCAGACAGATAGAGAGTATTAAGAGCTACGATAAAGTTACCCAGGAGACGTAAAAGCTTGCAGCACCTGGTATTTCCAGGAGGTCTCACATTCAAGTACTGACCAGGTCCTGCCCCGTTTAGCTTCCGAGATCTGACGATATCATGCGCGTTCAGGACGGTGTGGCCGAAAGCCGAGAGGCCCGGCTGCATGATGTCTCTTTAAGGCTGGCGGGTATTGACGAAACTTCCAGCCAAAAAAAAAAGAAAAAAGAAAAATGGAGGGAAAAATATCAGTGCAGCAAAGGGTTTTGAAAGTAGCCGGGTACGTGTACAATTCTTCAATAATATCTCCTACAGACTGAAAGAGAGTATTAAGAGCTATGATGAAGTTACCCAGGAGACGTAAAAAGCTTGCAGCACCTGGTATTTCCAGGAGGTCTCTCATTCATGTACTGACCAGGTCCTGCCCCGTTAGCTTCCGAGATCTGACGAGATCGGGCGCGTTCAGGACGGTGTGGCCGCAAGCCAAGAGGCCTTGCTGCATGATGTCTCTTAAAGGCTGGCGGATATTGACGGAACTTCCAGAAAAATTAATAAAGAAAAAGAAAAATGGAGGGAAAAATATCAGTGCAGCAATGGGTGTTGAAAGTAGCCGGGTACGTGTACAATACTTCAATTATATCTCCTCCAGACAGAAAGAGAGTATTAAGAGCTACGATGAAGTTACCCAAGTGACGAAAAAAGCTTGCAGCACCTGGTATTTCCAGGAGGTCACCCATCCAAGTACTGACCAGGCCCTGCCCTGTTCAGCTTCCGAGATCTGACGAGATCGGGCGCGTTCAGGACGGTGTGGCCGCAAGCCAAGAGGCCTGGCTGCATGAAGTCTCTTAAAGGCTGGAGGGTATTGACGGAACTTCCAGCAAAAAATAAAAGAAAAAAGAAAAATGGAGGGAAATATATCAGTGCAGCAAAGGGTGTTGAAAGTATCCGGGTACGTGTACAATTCCTCAATTATAACACCTCCAGACAGATAGAGAGTATTAAGAGCTACGATGAAGTTACCCAGGAGACGTAAAAAGCTTGCAGCACCAGGTATTTCCAGGAGGTCTCCCATCCAAGTACTGACCAGGCCCTGCCCCGTTTAGTTTCCAAGATCTGACGAGATCGGGCGCATTCAGAACGGTGTGGCCACAAGCCGAGAGTCCTGGCTGCATGATGTCTCTTAAAGACTGGCGGGTATTGACGGAACTTCCAGCAAAAAAAAAAGAAAAAAATAAATAGAAAAATGGAGGGAAAAATATCAGTGCAGCAAAGGGTGTTGAAAGTAGCCGGTTACGTGAACAATTCTTCAATTATATCTCCTCCAGACAGAAAGAGAGTGTTAAGAGCTACGATAAAGTTACCCAGGAGACGTAAAAAGCTTGCAGCACCAGGTATTTCCAGGAGGTCCCACATTCAAGTAATGACCAGGCCCTGCCCCGTTTAGCTTCCGAGATCTGACGAGATGGGGCGCGTTCAGGACGGTGTGGTTGCAAGCCAAGAGGCCTGGCTGCATGATGTCTCTTAAACGCTGGAGGGAATTAATGGAACTTCCAGCAAGAAAAAAAAAAAAAAAAAATAGAAAAATGGAGGGAAAAATATCAGTGCAGCAAAGGGTGTTGAAAGTAACTGGGTACGTGTACAATACTTCAATTATATCTCCTCCAGACAGAAAGAGAGTATTAAGAGCTACGATAAAATTACCCAGGAGACGTAAAAGCTTGCAGCACCAGGTATTTCCAGGAGGTCTCACATTCAAGTACTGACCAGGTCCTGCCCCGTTTAGCTTCTGAGATCTGACGAGATCGGGCGCGTTCAGGACGGTGAGGCCGCAAGCCGCAAGGCCTGGCTGCATGATGTCTCTTAAAGGTTGGCGGGTATTGACGGAACTTCCAGCAAAAAAAAAAAAAAAAAAAAAAGAAAAGTGGATTGAAAAATATCAGTGCAGCAAAGGGTGTTGACAGTAGCTGAGTACGTGTACAATACTTCAATTATATCTCCTCCAGACAGAAAGAGAGTATTAAGTGCTACGATGAAGTTACCCAGGAGACGTAAAAAGCTTGCAGCACCTGGTATTTCTAGGAGGTCTCCCATCCAAGTACTGACCAGGCCCTGCCCCATTTAGCTTCCGAAATCTGACGAGATCGGGCGCGTTCAGGATGGTGTGGCCGCAAGCCGAGATGCCTGGCTGCATGATATCTCTTAAAGGCTGGCGGGTATTGACGGAACTGCCAGCAAAAAAAAAAAGAAAAATAGAGGGAAATATACCAGTGCAGCAAAGGGTGTTGAAAGTAGCCTAGTACGTGTACAATTCTTCAATTATATCTCCTCCAGACAGAAAGAGAGTATTAAGAGCTACGATGAAGTTACCCAGGAGACGTAAAAGGCTTGCAGCACCTGGTATTTCTCGGAGGTCTCCCATCCAAGTACTGACCAGGCCCTGCCCCGTTTAGCTTCCGAGATCTGACGAGATCGGGCACATTCAGGACGGTGTGGCCGCAAGCCGAGAAGCCTGGCTGCATGAAGTCTCTTAAAGGCTGACGGGTATTGACGGAACTTCCAGCAAAAAAAAAATGGATAAAGAAAAATGGAGGGAAAAATATCAGTGCAGCAATGGGTGTTGAAAGTAGCCGGGTACGTGTACAATACTTCAATTATATCTCCTCCAGACAGAAAGAGAGTATTAAGAGCTACGATGAACTCACCTAAAGGATTATTAGGAACACCATACTAATACTGTGTTTGACCCCCTTTCGCCTTCAGAACTGCTTTAATTCTACGTGGCATTGCTTCAACAAGGTGCTGAAAGCATTCTTTAGAAATGTTGGCCCATATTGATAGGATAGCATCTTGCAGTTGATGGAGATTTGTGGGATGCACATCCAGGGCACGAAGCTCCCGTTCCACCACATCCCAAAGATGCTCTATTGGGTTGAGATCTGGTGACTGTGGGGGCCAGTTTAGTACAGTGAACTCATTGTCATGTTCATGAAACCAATTTGAAATGATTCGACCTTTGTGACATGGTGCATTATCCTGCTGGAATTGGTACTAAGGGGCCTAAAGTGTGCCAAGAAGACATCCCCCACACCATTACACCACCACCACCAGCCTGCACAGTGGTAACAAGACATGATGGATCCATGTTCTCATTCTGTTTACGCCAAATTCTGACTCTACCATCTGAATGTCTCACCTCTTTTTCCTATTTGTAGTGGAGATGAGTGGTACCCGGTGGGGTCTTCTGCTGTTGTAGCCCATCCGCCTCAAGGTTGTACGTGTTGTGGTTTCACAAATGCTTTGCTGCATACCTCGTTTGTAACGAGTGGTTATTTCAGTCAAAGTTGCTCTTCTATCAGCTTGAATCAGTCGGCCCATTCTCCTCTGACCTCTAGCATCAACAAGGCATTTTCGCCCACAGGACTGCCGCATACTGGATGTTTTTCCCTTTTCACACCATTCTTTGTAAACCCTAGAAATGGTTGTGCGTGAAAATCCCAGTAACTGAGCAGATTGTGAAATACTCAGACCGGCCCGTCTGGCACCAACAACCATGCCACGCTCAAAATTGCTTAAATCACCTTTCATTCCCATTCAGACATTCAGTTTGGAGTTCAGGAGATTGTCTTGACCAGGACCACACCCCTAAATGCATTGAAGCAACTGCCATGTGATTGGTTGATTAGATAATTGCATTAATGAGAAATTGAACAGGTGTTCCTAATAATCCTTTAGGTGAGTGTATATGTATGTATGTGTATGTATGTCCAATTGCTTTGACAATACAAATGAAATGAATTGAGAGAGAGAGAGAGAGAGAGAGAGGAATATGAGCTCCTAAAAAACATTTGTTTTTATACATAAGCGGATTTAATTTGTGATTTACAAATGAATATATAGCACTATAAACATACACAGAAGACATGGAATAGAAATTCAGAAGAAAAAGTATTCAAAAAATAATAATTTTAAGAGAAACACAAAAAGAAGAAAGCAGAGAGACAGTTCAGGAAGAAAAGTCAGAAAAGAAAAGCTGAAGACAAGAATTGGAGGTAAGAGACAAATAATTAAACAAAAAAATATGTATTAATAAAATAAATAAGCATTCTCAGTAGTTGACTCAGCCAATGAAAATGCAGAGCTCCGATTTGAATAGAGTGACAGTAGGAGAGAGCCCAACTGCCACTGAGACTGATAGAAATCTATCGAACAGCAGTCTGACTGCAGAGCTGCCTTTTGAAATCCGATACCCTGAAGACATTCGCTCTGCACAGGCTAAGAAGGACTACAAACAAGCTGTGATGAGAGCATCTCCTGAGACCCTCATCCTAGACTACACCGGTAAAGGAGAAAACAGGGTCAAGAACAATCTACTGTTCTACAGCGCCTTTCACAAAACCCTGTGCCAGACATACCCCAATAACAACAAGAGGGGCATTAGCAGAGGCAGGCAGATCTCAGTGCTGGTAGAGAAAGACACAGACAGTGTGATGCTCACTTTTAATGTATACCACAACGGGACCATCATGGTGCAGGGCAGCGAGAGCAGCCTGGACCAATTAGCTCTCGGCTTCCACACCTCAAAGCAGCAGACTGAGGTAGAGAAACAAGAGCCAGAGCCGGCCACCCTGCAGTCTGCCCCCAGCCACACGGAGCCAGACAGTGCCCCATCTCCCACAGACTGCCCCCCTGTCTCCCCAAAACTCTCCAGCAACATTAAAACACTAAAGGAATGCCTATCAGTGCTGGAGCTGGAGTTTGCGGAGTTCAGGGAGCAGACCTTGAGCACCCTGGCCCAGACCTCCTTGTGTGATCAGCTCCGGGATGAGATGCACAGACTAAAGATGCAGCACAAGGCTGAGATCCATGAGCTGAGAGCAGCAGTGAGAGACCTGGAGGAGCAGAGCCAAACCCTGAGGACGGAGCTGCGCAGAGCGAGGGAGGAGCTGACCTGGACACCCCAGCACAGCTAGCTGAGGAGCCTGCAGAGCCAGCTGGAGGAGCTAAGAGAGGAGCTACACATCACTGGAGCACAGAGACTGCACTGCACTGACCCCACAACACCTCCAACCCCTGACGCACCCACTGATCCACCCACACTCCCCACCACTCCTGACACACCCACTATCACCAGACCTGCCACTAATACACAACCCCCTGAAACGCCACTCCCCCAAAACACACCCGCTGCCCCCACCACTCCCGACGCATACCCGGAGTGGCAGGTCAACGCAGAGGTGGTCATTCTGAGCGAATCCAATGGGAAGATCCTGGTTGAGAGGCGCCTCTTCCCTGGGCGAAAAGTGAAAAAGCTTTGGTGCTCCACAGCACAGAGAGCCCTGGAGCTGCTCTCCAAGAGGAGGCTTTGCCAAGTCAAACACATCCTCATCCACACCGGCACTAACGACCTGAGTGCCCGCAGGGGCGATGTGGCCTCAGCCCTGAGACAGGTAGCAACGAAAGCCACAGAGGAATTCCCAACTGCCAAAATTTCCATCTCCACACTGCTGCCCCGCACAGACGTGCCCCTGCACATCATCCAGGCCATCAACGCAGAAGTGTCCCGAAGATGTGCCCTCCTCCCCAACGTCCACCTGGCACACCACTGAGACATCCAGCCACATCACCTGTATGACCACGTCCACCTCAACAAGACGGGTGTGAGGATCATCTCAAAGGTCCTCAAGGACACAACCCTGGGCCGAAACCCCACACACCCCCACCTCGAGACCAGGAGCAAACCCCCCAGCCCCCGGCCACATCCCCAGCCACCGGCTCCACCCCAGCCCCAGCCCCTGAGACCCCGCGGCCCCATTCCCCACCCCCCCATCCCCAGAGGGCCCGTCCAGCACAGCAGAGCGGACAGCCGGGGACCAGCACAGCCACACAGCCACGCAGCAGCGGCTTCCAGAGCCTGGAGGCCCGATGCTGCCCAGCTGGCCCAGATAAGGCAACTCCTCAGTGTCATCTGTTCCACACTGCTGAGTTAACTGAGCCTCAACACACATATATATGGTTGTGGAGATGGAGAGTAAGAAAAAATGTGATTTAATTATTCTGATATTTTGATGCAAAGATAAAATCTTTGAGTGATTATTATGTATATCCATATATAATTATTAATAGTAATATAATATCAGTTGTAGACCACAAATTAAACTTTCTTATGTAGAAGAGACAAGTATAATAAAATATATTAACATGTCCTTTAAAATAAGCAGTTGGAATATGCAGGGTTTACGCTCCTCAACTTTTGGAATGAAGAGCACAGGCCCTGAACTGATCAACACTGTAAATAGTTCAGATGTTTTCATTCTTGTAGAGACTTGGTGCTGTGCAGATATGTCTATACACTGGATGGATACAATGGATACAGGGAGCTGATTGTGCCCTCCTATAAAAAACCCAAAGTCAGGTGTGGCAGGGCCTCGTGGGGGATTATCGTGTGGTACAGGGAGGAGCTCCGAGCAGCCCTATGCCCAGTACAGAGAGGAGACACACACCTGTGGATGAAAATCAGAAAAGACACCCTACAAAATAACACAGATATATACCTATGTGCAATTTATATGCCACCCGCAGACTCCCCCTACTATAATGAGGAAGGCTTTCATGAGCTTCAAAACGAAATCTGCCACTTCCAGACCCTGGGCTCTGTACTGCTGTGTGGCGATCTCAATGCCAGGACTGGCAGAGAGATGGACTACATCAATACAGAGGGGAACACACACCTGTTCGGAGACTCCCCGCTGTGCCACACACACACCTCCACACTGACACAGCCACGACAGCGTGGTAAACAAGAGCAGGAAGCAGGTAGTGCGCCTATGTAAAAGCCTGGGTCTATATATCATCAATGGCAGGACCAGGGGGTACTCTCTGGGGAGATTCACATACTGCTCGGCTCTGGGCAGCAGTGTGGTGGACTACGCCATAACTGACCTGGACCCACAAGCCAACAATGCGTTTATAGTCAGACAACAATCTCCACTATCAGACCACAGCCAAATAACACTTTACCTAAAAAGATCAGCGCAGCCACAAGTCAGAGCCAAACTTCCCACAAAACTGGTCTCCCTGCCACCCAGTTAGAGATGGTCAGAGCCCAGCACAGAGAACTACACAAGAGCCCTGAATAGTGATGAGATTGAAAACATGTTAGACAGATATCAATCCTCACACTATCAAATAAACCAAAACGGAATAAACTCAGCCACCAAAACACTGAATGAAATATTTGAGAGACTGGCTTTAAAATCAAACATTAAAACAATTAAAAACCAAAATATGAAATCGTCTAAAAGAAAAAAAGAACAGTGGTGTGACCAGGAGTGTGAAACTTCTAGGAAACACCTGAGACATCTCTCCAACACTAAACACAGAGAGCCCGACAACCAGGAGGCTCGCCTCAGCTACTGCCAGGCCCTGCGGCACTACAAGCAACTCCTCAGTAAGAAAAAAGACCACTATATGGGCAGAATAAATACCCCAAAAACAAAAAATGAAATACCAATTCAAAATGGAGAAATCTGGAAAACACACTTTGAAAAACTTTACCAAAATGTTGAAAACAATCCAAAGCCAGAACAGGTTAAAATATTAAAAAACCTAAATAAATTGGAAGAAATCATTAAGAATAACCAAAATCCCTTAGATAACCCATTTACAATACAGGAACTAAAACATCAACTCAAAATCCTCAAACCCAGGAAAGCCAGCGGCCCCGACAGCATCAGCCCTGAGATGCTGAAGCACAGCAGCCCGCAGCTGCAGGAGGCTCTGCTCAAACTCTTTAACCTGGTGCTGAGAGCCGGGTGTTTCCCTGAGGTCGGGAATCAAGGATTGATCACCCCGATTTTTAAAAGTGGAGACAAATTAGACCCCAATAACTACTGGGGCAGCTGTGTGAGCAGTAACCTGGGGAAGGTGTTCTGCAGTATCATCAACGCCCAGATACTGGCCTTCCTTACCAAGCACAGTGTCCTGAATAAGAGTCAGATTGGCTTCCTACCAAAACACAGCACAACCGATCATATTTACACTCTACACACCCTCATAAATAAATATACCCAAAACAATAAAGGAAAAATATTTGCCTGTTTTGTAGACTTTAGAAAGGCATTTGACTCAATCTGGCACAAGGGATTATTTTATAAACTTCTACAGAGTGGTGTAGGGGGTAAAGTTTATGACATCATTAAATCAATGTATTCTGAAAACAAATGCGGAGTTCAAATTGGCAACTCAAGAACAGAGTTCTTCACTCAGGGGCGGGGAGTGAGACAGGGCTGCAGTCTGAGTCCAACACTGTTCAACATCTACATCATCGAGTTGGCCACAGTGTTGGAGCAGTCTGACGCCCGCAGCCTAACTCTCCATGACACAGAGATCAAGTTCCTGCTCTACGCAGACGACCTGGTGCTGCTGTCGCCCACAGAGCAGGGGCTTCAGCAGAACCTGGCGCTGCTAGAGCAGTACTGTCAGAAATGGGCCCTGGCAGTCAATCTGGACAAGACCAGAGTTATGGTTTTCCAGAAAAAAGCCCCATCTCAGGGAAACAGGTACCGCTTCACTCTGGGCAGCACTGGATTAGAGCACTGCACCAGATACAACTACCTTGGCCTGACCATCAGTGCGTCAGGGAGCTTCAGCCTGGCTATAAACGCATTAAAAGACAAGGCACGCCGGGCATTTTATGCCATAAAGACACAATTTGGGAAAACAACAATACCAATAACTATTTGGATTAAAATATTAAACTCCATCATCCAACCAATCCTGCTATATGGGAGCGAAGTGTGGGGTCCCCTCATGAACCTCAATAACAGCAATTGGGACAAAAGCCCCATGGAAATATTCCACCTAGAATTTAATAAAAACATCTTACACGTACACAGAAACGCCCCCACGGCTCTGAGGCTCACAGAGCCCGAACACACAATGACCAAAACAACTACAATTGGGAAAATTGACATGTACCTGAAAAGCAAATACACAAAAGATTAGAGACACGAATTAGAATTACAAAACAAATTGGAATGCTACCGGGCCCTGAATAGAAACATTACATTGGCTGAATACTTAAAAATCCAAAATATAAAAGAGAGACAAAATCTAACTAAATACAGGCTCAGTGACCACAGCCTCGCCATTGAAAAAGGCCGCTACAGAAAATTCTGGGTTGCCAGAGAAGAGCGGCTGTGCAGCCAGTGTGACCTAGGGGAGGTCGAAACACAGGCGCATTTCCTGCTGTCCTGCCCTAAATACACAAAAATCAGGGAGACATACTTTAAAATATTAAAAATGCATATCCCTGAGTTCAGCATGATCCCCGATTGCTGCAAACTCCCCGTCCTGCTGGGAGAGGAGGAGCGCACTGCCTTCTTAGCAGCGCAATATGTATCCACCTGCCACAGCCTGCGAGACAGTGTGTAGACACCAGCCTGTGGCACTCCATTTGCAAAACAAAATAAAAACAGTGATTTTTCTGATATCATGACACAAATTTTGATACAAACAACAAATATGGTTTATATCCTACTTAATTTTATTTCAATGTGTACTATATTTGTTCCACTGAATCTTGTATTGCAATGTTTTGTCTTGATTGATAGAACATTTGTATCTGCTTTGGCAATATTGTGATAGATCATGCCAATAAAGCACCTTTGAATTGAATTGAAATGAATTGACAGACAGACAGACACACGCACACACACACACACACACACACACACACACACACACACAGAGCCAGCCAGCCAGACAGCCAGCCAGCTCAGCCATGACATCACGAGCCTCTCTCAGCTGACTGCTATGACATCACAGAGCACGTACATTCCGTTGCTTGCCGTCTGTCAACCACTCAGTCACTGCCAGCCAGACTGGCTGGCTGGCTGGATGGGGGGGCTGCTTGCTGCTGCTGCGTATCTTAGCAAGCTAATTTGCCTGACCGGCCTTCCTACTCCTATGCCCAAATGTCCACCTAAGCCCGATCTGCTGTTCACCTGGATCACAGCTCCGCCCCAACAAGGCAGATCCTCCCAAAAATGGTACAAACTGATCCACGTTCCCCTCCACGGAAAGCTTTAGCCCAAAATAAGGGACACATTCTGCCCAATATGTCAGCGCCAACCACAGCCTGAGGGACACAGTGACACACGAGCACCGGCTGTAAATATAATGTAAATACTCGTTTGTAATGCATGTCATTGTATTTCAAAAAAGGAATCTGGAAATGGTATACCTATTTTCTTTATTTGTATGTATTAAAGATCACATTTTATTACATTTTCTTTTTCTGTACGTCATTACATCTTATTGTGATTCATAATTCTATTATTTATTTTCCGTGTATATGTATGTATGTATGTATTGTGACAAACCAAGGGGCAGGGTCATACATGGCAGATATGTCAGGCCAGGTCTGCTGCAAGGTGTGTACTCTAGGGTAGAATACCGACCCTAGGCAACTACACTCCCCAGAAACCCTCAGGCAGCCATTCTAGCACCTAATGTGGTCACTTGGTGTTACTTCCTCAATTATTCACCAGGTATATAAGGCGGGCCTGAGAGAGAGAGAAGTGAGAGACAATAGGGTGAGTTATCTGGAAAACAGAGGTAGCTCATAAGGAGAAAGCCAAGACTTATTTATTCCAGACTTTGTTTAAAATAGAATGATTATGTAAGATTAGTTACAACTCCAGTGTGAGTTAGGTTTTGTTTTCAGATTTGTTTTGTTTGAAGTAAACATACAGGCACAGCCCTGTATTTGCAACCTCCTCCCTGGGTCATGACTGGTTTTTACTCCTAAGAAGATCACAGAGAAGACCCGCACATGTGTACAGCCAAGGCGTTTTGTCACATTTGGTGTAGAATGCGGGCAGCACCTCATGAAACCCAGACTGGCTGAGTGAATTTTTTTATCCAAAAAAAAAAAAACTACAGGCTGTAATAGCCCAACAGGAAGCGACCAGGGTGCAGCAGGTGGCTCACCAGGATGCTATGCGGATGCATCAGGAAGCACTGCAGGTCCAGCATGATACAAATAAAATGTTTAGAGAAGAGCAGGAAAAGGTGACTAAAGAGCTGAAAGAGAGTGTTGAAGCACTTGCAACCAGGATTGGGCCACAGGGGGCTGCAACCCATTCCACTCCCCGCACCAATCACTTTCTGCAGAAAATGACAAAACAGGACGATGTTGAGGCCTTCCTTATGACCTTTGAGAGGACAGCAGAGAGAGGGATGGCCAAAAGATTCCTGGGCAGGGCTTGTGGCACCTTATCTGGCAGGGGATGCACAGAAAGCGTACTTTGATCTGGAGCTGAAGGACGCCCAGGACTATGATAAATTGAAAGCGGAGATGAGGGCACATCGGTTTCAGCAGTGGGCCTACCAACCAGGACAACCAATCCGAACGCAGATGTTTGATCTGATCCATCTGGCCAGGAAATGGCTACAGCCAGAGGTCCATTCATCAGCCGAGGTGGTGGAGGCCATAGTCCTTGACAACTACCAACGCTGTTTGCCCAAGGACGTTCGACGCTGGGTTGGCCAGAATGAGGTGCTGTCCGCTGACACCTTGGTGGCCATTGTAGAGCGGTTCTATACAGCCGGAGCAGCAGAGCATGTACCGGAGGTTAAAAACTCGTTCCCCAGGCCATGACGAACCAGCGGACCGGGTAAGATGGTTCCAAAGTACTCTGGGAAACATGACGCGCTGGGTTGGAAGAAAAGAGCAAGACTGGGGGGGGCAAAGGTGGGGCCTAAAGCCGAGACTAAGGGTTATAGGGGGTCACCATCACAACCAATTGTCTGCTACAATTGTGACAAAGTAGGACATATTGCGGCCCACTGCCCAGGTAGAGAGGAACCAATGCAATGTAATGTGTGTGATATGGGGAAAGAGAAACCGGTATTTTATGCCTGCCCTGTTGGGACGGATGTTTTCATAGGCGGAGTACCTAATCCAAAACACATGTGTACAGTGATAGTCGATGAGAAAGAAGTGGCTGCTCTACTCGACTCTGGCAGTATGGTTACACTGGTCACAGAAAAATTAGTAGCGACCAACAAGCTGGATAGACATCAGGAGCTCAGTATCACATGCACACATGGTGACACACGCCCCTATCCCACAGCCCTTGTAAACATACAGACAGAGGCCGGGAAACTAGATTACGAAGTCGGTGTGGTACCCAACATGCCATATGATGTGATACTGGGACGATATTTTCCTAATTTTGGAAAACTAGATAGAAAACATAGTAAATTGGAAATGCACACTGAAAACTGTAAGCCAGAAGTTGCCTCGATCCCACAACTAGAGCTAAAAGTAGACCTGGTTCCAGTTGAGTCGACAGTGAAGGTTTTGGTTGGGGAAAATTAACTGAAAACATAGGGGTGGAATGTAGTGACGTAGATGACCCTATGGAGGGTGAGGAACCCAGCACTAGCAGGGTGGGTGAGAATCCATTCATAGAGACCCCTGAAGCTGACAATGTAGAAGTGTCAGTGTTAGAGGGACTCCCCACTGATTTTGGCAGCGCACAGGTGCGAGATCTCACTCTACACTATGCTAAAGAAAATGTGAAGGTAGTAAATGGGACCCCTATGACTACTGCAGACCCGCCAACAGCTTATCCTTATTTTATGGTAAAAAATGACCTATTGTACCGTGTAAATAAGATAGGGGTGGACATTGTGGAGCAATTGCTAGTTCCCACCCCATTCAGACGAACAGTTCTCAATCTGGCACATGGGCATATCCTGGGGGGACATCTGGGGATGGACAAAACCAAGGATAGACTCCTGAGGAGGTTTTACTGGCCAGGCGTACATGCAGACGTGACAGAACATTGTAGCTCATGTCCTGAATGTCAAATACATGCTCCTAAACCAGCCTTCAGAAGCCCACTGGTCCCTTTGCCCATCATAGAGACCCCCTTTGCTAGGATAGCTATGGATGTGGTGGGACCTCTCCCGAAATCAGCCAGAGGGCATCAGTATATACTGGTTATTTTGGATTATGCCACCAGGTACCCAGAAGCCATTCCACTGCGGACCATGGCTTCAAAAGGTATTGCAAAAGAGCTAATGTTGATGTGTAGTAGGGTGGGGATACCGAGGGAGATATTAACAGATCAGGGCACACCCTTTATGTCTAAGGTTATGACCGATCTGTGTAAATTGTTGCAGGTTAAGCAGTTGAGAACATCAGTCTACCACCCACAAACAGATGGGTTGGTTGAGAGATTTAATAGGACCCTGAAGTCCATGCTAAGAAAGGTAATCGATAAGGATGGGAAAAATTGGGAATTCATGCTGCCCTACTTGATGTCTGCCATTAGGGAAGTCCCACAGGCTTCCCTGGGCTTTTCGCCTTTTGAACTGTTATATGGGAGGCACCCCAGGGGGATATTAGACATAGCCCGTGAAACGTGGGAACACGAGTCCACTCCTTTCCGGAGTGTAGTCGAGCACATCAATGCTATGCAAGAGAGAATAGCCACAGTCACTCCCATTGTGAGAGAGCACCTAAGGCAGGCACAGGAACACCAACAATTCGCCTATAATCGTCAGGCTACACTGAGGGTGTTCCAGCCTGGTGATAGGGTGTTGGTGTTGGTTCCCACTGTAGAATGTAAATTTCTGGCTACGTGGATGGGACCTTATGAGATTATAGAGCGAATACGGGAAGTGAACTATAAGGTTCAGCAACCCGGCCGCCGACCCCCAGAACAAATATATCATGTCAACTTAATAAAAGCCTGGAAGGACAGGGAAGTGTTGATGTTGACTTACCCCCCTCAGCCACTAGGGACACCGAAGGTGAATATTGCAGCTGCCTTGTCACCTGACCAGTTGAAGGAGGTGAACGACTTGATAATACGTAATAGGGAAGTTTTCTCAGGCATACCGGGGCGTACCCATTTAGTCTCTCACAACATTGTGTCTCTCCCAGGAAAGAAGGTAAATATGAGGCCTTACAGGGTACCAGAAGCTCGCAGGAACACTATTAGAAATGAGGTTAAGGAAATGCTGGAGGCAGGGGTTATTGAAGAATCCCACAGTGAGTGGTCCAGCCCTATAGTCATGGTTTCCAAACCTGATGGCTCCTGGAGATTCTGTAATGATTTTAGAAAGGTTAATGAAATTTCAAAGTTTGATGCATACCCAATGCCCCGAGTAGATGAATTGTTAGAGAATATTGGGAATGCTCGCTATATTTCAACTATTGACTTAGCCAAGGGCTACTGGCAGATTCCCTTGACCCCGGGTGCCAAAGAAAAAACAGCCTTTGCAACCCCAGATGGTCTGTTTCACTACACAGTGATGCCCTTTGGCCTGCATGGTGCTCCTGCCACCTTTCAAAGGTTGATGGACCACATACTTAGACCACACAGGACGTATGCGGCAGCATATTTAGATGATGTGGTCATTCACAGTCCAGATTGGGAATCACATTTGTCTCAGCTCCAAGCGGTATTGGATTCAATACATGCAGCAGGCCTGATGGCTAATCCAACCAAATGCAATTTGGGGTTGGAAGAGGCCAAATACTTGGGCTATACAGTAGGGAGGGGTATGGTGAAACCCCAAATATCCAAGGTTGAAGCCATAAACTCTTGGCCTAGGCCTGTCAATAAAAAGCAGGTTAGGGCATTTTTAGGGTTAACTGGGTATTACCGGAGGTTTATTCCCAACTATGCTACCTTAGCGGCCCCTCTGACTGATATGACTAAGGCTACAGAACCCAATATGGTTAGATGGGGTGATACAGCAAACCGGGCTTTCCGGAGCCTACAGGAGGCGCTCTGCCGCAACCCCGTTTTAATGGTACCTGACTTTCAGAAAGAATTTATAGTCCAGACGGACGCCTCTGAGGTGGGGATCGGAGTGGTTTTGTCCCAAAGAATGGGTGATCACGAACACCCGGTGTTGTTCCTTAGCAGAAAGTTGGAATCCAATGAAATAAATTATTTGGTAGTTGAAGAAGAATGTTTGGCAGTGAAGTGGGCTTTGGACAGTCTTCGATACTATTTGTTGGGCAGGCACTTCACCCTGATCACTGACCATGCCCCCCTCACTTGGATGCATCGTTCGAAAGACAGGAATGCCCGTGTGATGAGGTGGTTTTTGAGTCTCCAACATTTTCATTTCACCCTGCAGCACAGGCCAGGGAAGGCCATGGGGAATGTTGATGGGCTGTCCCGGGTGCATGCTTTTTTGCGGCTGTCGCTCGACCTATGGGGTCGCAGCTGGGGGGGAGGATGTGGGACAAACCAAGGGGCAGGGTCATACATGGCAGACATGTCAGGCCAGGTCTGCTGCAAGGTCTGCACTCTAGGGAAGAAAACCGACCCTAGACAACTACACTCCCCAGAAACCCTCAGGCAGCCTAATGTGGTCACTTGGTGCTACTTCCTCAATTATTCACCAAGTATATAAGGCGGAAAGATAGAGTCAAGCTAGAAGGTCAGGCCAGAAGCTAGTTTGATTTCTGTTTGTTATTTACGATGAGAACCTTGGAAACAATGTCAAACGGTATGACCTACGTGCCTGTTCCCTAAAACCATGTGTAGACCTATGGACTCTGTTCTATAATGATATATGTTCTGCTTAGTTAGCCTTTAAGATAACATAGTAATGACTTTCTAGCATGTATGCATGTATGTATGTCCAATTGCTTTGACAATACAAATGAATTGAATTGAGAGGGAGAGAGAGAGAGAGAGAGAGAGAGAGAGAGAGAGACAGACAGACTGAAAAACAGACAAACAGACACACACACACACACACAGACATACACACACACACACAGAGCCAGCCAGCCAGCCAGCTCAGCGATGACATCACGAGCCTCTCTCAGCTGACTGCTATGACATCACAGAGCACGTACATTCCGTTGCTTGCCGTCTGACAACCACTCAGTCACTGCCAGCCAGACTGGCTGGCTGGCTGGATGTGGGGGATGCTTGCTGCTGCTGCGTACCTTAGCAAGCTTATTTGCTTGACCGGCCTTCCAACTCCTCTGCCCACATGCCCACCTATGCCCGATCTGCTGTTCACCTGGTCACAGCTCCGCCCCAACAAGGCAGATTCTCCCAAAAATGGTACAAACTGATCCACGTTCCCCTCCACGGAAAGCTTTAGCCCAAAATAAGGGACAAATTCTGTAACAACATAATGGATGCCCACCCAACCTGTGACAAAACTGAGAAAAAAGAAAAACGCCAGTCCTCCTGGGGGAGGGACACACAGCCACCCTGGCTGCCCAATATGTCAGCGCCTACCACAGCCTGAGGGACACAGTGACACACGAGCACCGGCTGTAAATATAATGTAAATACTTGTTTGTTATGCATGTCATTGTATTTCAAAAAAGGAATCTGGAAATAGTAAACCTATTTTCTTTATTTGTATGTATTAAAGATCACATTTTTTTACATTTTCATTTTCTGTACTTCATTACATCTTATTGTGATTCATAATTCTATTATTTATTTTCCGTGTAGATGTATGTATGTATGTATGTATGTATGTATGTATGTATATGTATGTATGTCCAATTGCTTTGACAATACAAATGAATTGAATTGAGAGGGAGAGAGAGAAAGAGAGAGAGAGAGAGAGAGAGAGAGAGAGAGAGAGAGAGAGAGAGAGGAATATGAGCTCCTAAAAAACATTTGTTTTTATACATAAGCGGATTTAATTTGTCATTTACAAATGAATATATAGCACTATAAACATACACAGAAGACATGGAATAGAAATTCAGAAGAAAAAGTATTCAAAAAATAATAATTTTAAGAGAAACACAAAAAGAAGAAAGCAGAGAGACAGTTCAGGAAGAAAAGTCAGAAAAGAAAAGCTGAAGACAAGAATTGGAGGTAAGACCTTTCACCTATAGAGACAAATAATTAAACAAAAAAATATGTATTAATAAAATAAATAAGCATTCTCAGTAGTTGACTCAGCCAATGAAAATGCAGAGCTCCAATTTGAATAGAGTGACAGTAGGAGAGAGCCCAACTGCCACTGAGACGGATACAAATCTATCGAACAGCAGTCTGACTGCAGAGCTGCCTTTTGAAATCCGATACCCTGAAGACATTCGCTCTGCACAGGCTAAGAAGGACTACAAACAAGCTGTGATGAGAGCATCTCCTGAGACCCTCATCCTAGACTACACCGGTAAAGGAGAAAACAGGGTCAAGAACAATCTACTGTTCTACACTCAGTACCCCACCGCCTTTCACAAAACCCTGTGCCAGACATACCCCAATAACAACAAGAGGGGCATTAGCAGAGGCAGGCAGATCTCAGTGCTGGTAGAGAAAGACACAGACAGTGTGATGCTCACTTTTAATGTATACCACAACGGGACCATCATGGTGCAGGACAGCGAGAGCAGCCTGGACCAATTATCTCTCGGCTTCCACACCTCAAAGCAGCAGACTGAGGTAGAGAAACACGAGCCAGAGCCGGCCACCCTGCAGTCTGCCCCCAGCCACACGGAGCCAGACAGTGCCCCATCTCCCACAGACTGCCCCCCTGTCTCCCCAAAACTCTCCAGCAACATTAAAACACTAAAGGAATGCCTATCAGTGCTGGAGCTGAAGTTTGCGGAGTTCAGGGACTAAAGATGCACCACAAGGCTGAGATCCATAAGCTGAGAGCAGCAGTGAGAGACCAGGAGGAGCAGAGCCAAACCCTGAGGACGGAGCTGCACAGAGCGAGGGAGGAGCTGACCAGGACACCCCAGCACAGCCAGCTGAGGAGCCTGCAGAGCCAGCTGGAGAAGCTAAGAGAGGAGCACAGAGACTGCACTGCACTGACCCCACAACACCTACAACCCCTGACGCACCCACTGACGCACCCACTGATCCACCCACACTCCCCACCACTCCTGACACCCCCACTATCACCAGACCTGCCACTAATACACAAACCCCTGAAACGCCACTCCCCTAAAACACACCCGCTGCCCCCACCACTCCCGACGCAAAACCCGGAGTGGCAGGTCAACACAGAGGTGGTCATTCTGAGCGACTCCAATGGGAAGTTCCTGGATGAGAGGCGCCTCTTCCCTGGGCGAAAAGTGAAAAAGCTTTGGTGCCCGACAGCACAGAGAGCCCTGGAGCTGCTCTCCAAGAGGAGGCTGTGCCAGGTCAAACACATCCTCATCCACACCGGCACTAACGACCTGAGTGCCCGCAGGGGCGATGTGGCCTCAGCCCTGAGACAGGTGGCAAAGAAAGCCACAGAGGAATTCCAAACTGCCAAAATCACCATCTCCACACTGCTGCCCCGCACAGACGTGCCCCTGCACATCATCCAGGCCATCAACGCAGAAGTATCCCGAAGATGTGCCCTCCTCCCCAACGTCCACCTGGCACACCACTGAGACATCCAGCCACATCACCTGTATGACCACGTCCACCTCAACAAGACGGGTGTGAGGAAGGTCCGTTTTTAGTGTTTCTCTGAACACATCCAAGCTTACCTAGGCGCTACATATTATTTTCAATTACCCGTAATTCTGATCTGTATTTTGGCTTGTTAATAGAAGTTATTGAAGTTGGACTCCTAATTCAAAATAACCAATATGTATCTCAACGTAATTTACTGACAGACATCACTCTTTATCACTTTCACTTTTGAAGGAACTGCTTTGTATTCTGTGTATTGTTTTATTGTAGTGCTGCTTCCTTTCTTGGCCAGGTTTTACTTGCAAAAGTGATTTTATTCTCAATGTAAGCTCAAAGTCAAATAGTTTAAATAAGAAAACAATGTATTGAAATGTGAACATCATGAACCTGTGTAATTGTGCTGAAGGACAAGCACTGAAAGCAGAGAGAATTTTGTGTTTGGCATTGAATAGCCTTAAAGAAAACTATGCCGTTTTTGGAAACTTTCATATTTAAGTTGAATGTAGGCAAAAACATTCCAGTCACTCTGAAGAGAGAATACAGTTTACTGTTCGAATAAGTAGCCCCTGAATTGAAGATAAAAATCAAAAGTGCTGTTCGTAATTAGTTTACACTTTTACATCAGATGTCTTGTTTTTGCGTTCCAAATTGAGGAGTTGTGGCATATAATGTAAATGAAGTTACTTCACTAGTAGTGTGATTTCTACGTTGTGTATGTGTGTTTGTATATATGAACTCATACATTTTTTAAAGATTGTATTTGGAAAACAAATTCAGGTATAGCACGTGTCCCCCTTTTGAATGGGTTCTATATATAACATTTTAAAACGAATGGTTCTGTGTAGAACGCTATGTTTGGGGGTTCTTCATGTAACCCCTTTGAAGGGGTTCTACATAGAACCATAAAGGGATCCACCAGAGCGATTACTCGAGGAACCCTTTATGGTTCTGTGCAGAACAATTTCTTCTAAGAGTGTGGAGTGTCGCCACACAATTTCTCTCAGAGGGCTTTTGACCAATGGCAATCCAATCCTGAATGACGTCACCACTATCCTGTTGTACTTTATGGGAGAGATGTATTAAGTAGTTTATAATGAGAAGAATAACAATAATCACCTGTTTTTCATAGGTTTTGTATCCATGGTCTCCTTCATATTAGGAAAGGAAGTTGATCCATAGCCTACTCAGAGACAACTGAGAGTTGGTCTCTGAGCAGCAGCACAAAGGGGTCGAGTCTCTCAATGTCCGTGTGTTGGAGATATTCCACCATATTGGTCCCAGCCTTTAAAACAATGTTAAAGAAGATGTTAAAGATATTGTAGAAATATATTGCAGAAGAGCAGAACTACAATCACACTTTTTCAATGCTATTGCTGTTTTCTACCTCCCTGGTGAGGTACCAATGCGGGAAGTTTGAGAGAGTATTTCTAAAATGTGTATGATCCAATACACACAGTTATTTAAAAAGCTGACGTCTTGTACATGCTCACCAGAACCAAGCCTAATTAAATAACACATTTAATATTAAATAAGTACATGTGCAGTAGCCACTTGGACAATTACAGATCCCCAGGTCAAAACACAACAGAAAGACATGGAAGATCGTATTTTCAAATCACATCTGTGGCCCCCATAACTGTAATTTGGTATTAGTGGGTCAAAGGATTTATTTGGTTCAAGTGATAATAAGATCATATTTTGAAAACAAACACTACAGGATGTCATATTTAAAATGACTGTGAGTACCTTTCTTTAGTGACGGTTCTGAGGGGGGCAGGGATTAGTTGAGTGTGCTAATTGGAGCTGTGAAGTGTGCAGAGAAAATACAAATGTTTTCTTTTAATATGAAAACAAAGAACTTTTTTTTAACACCGACCTGGGATTGTGTTTCTTTCCAAGTTTCCTTATTGTTTCTGAGAAGAGACTGTTCACTTGCAAAGTGAACTGGACCCGTGTGACTCGCAGGTAAGGAGAGCCCGTGTTGAACTAAGATGGCTACAGTGAGTTTTCCTGGACAAAGCTCGGGCAAAGGATAGCGCAGAGTGCACCTGCACCTGAGATTGTGTTGAGAAGCTTTGTGATAAGAGCAGGTAAAGAGGGAAAAGAAACACAAGTATTTTCTTTGTTTGAAGAACACATTTTGTTTTAACTGAAACGGGACTACAACTTTTGAAAGGGAAATAGTTGCTAGTGCACTGTATTTTTATTGAGTTTATTAGAAGAAAAAAGCTTATATTTTGGACAGAACGAACTCATTTGGCATGCAACTAGCAGCAAACGATGAGAAGCAAACAAAACAGCAAGTTAGCAAGTTACAGTCTGTCCTAGGTCCGGGGGTGCTTATGGTTGTTTATGGGTTCCCTTACCTTAGCCAGTGTCATGTACGGGTGTCCGTACCTTACTGGAGTGTTTGTTTTTATTATAATATATATACATAATATAATATATAATAATGTCATATTTCAGATAAATCATCACAGTGAGTGACACCAGCATTATTGGTTTTTTGAGAAATAAAAAAACAGAATGTAGAGAAGAAAATGTTGGAAGGAAGTTGGGAGAAAGACTGGTCTCCGAAGGAGCACCGGGACTGGTGGAAGCAACAACAACCAGATAAGACAGAGAAAGGAATTGTGATATTGTGTCAGGTTGGTGAGAATCAAGAAAAGAAAATAACAGAAATGGAAGATCATCATAAACAGTAATGTGAATTGAGAGAAGAAGTTGTGAAAAATACGATAGAATTAATAGAACTACAAGGCAAATTAGAAGGGCAAGAAAAGTGGTCAGAAAAGGTGAAGGTGTAGGTGCGCGATGTGCTGCCGTGTTAGGAGCGCGTCGCGACACAGATCACTCCGAGGACGACAGGCCCGATTGGGATGATTTAGATCGCAAAGCATGGGAATATGAAAAAGGAGGTTTTGCTAGCGCTCCTCCCCCATATAATCCGGAATATAAATCAATCACTGATTTTGGTTATAATAATACATTGTATCCAGATCTGACCGCTCTGAAAACGGTCCCAGCTGCACCCATGCAAGTCAAAACTAGACAGAGTAAAGAGGAAGGTCAATCAATAGTCTATACGACTAAAACCCATGTCCCCTTCTCCCCAGGAGAAAAAGAAATGATATGGGCGTCCCTCCCAAAATTAAAACCAAACCAGGGTAACACAACTTTTTGGGATATTCTAGATGAAAAGATGGTTATTCACCTCCTTCACCCGCACGATGTACACATCATCGTGAAGGCTAAATGTCCGCCCAACATTTGGATACAGTTACTACGAGAATATCAGACCGGGGAGTGGGCTAATGTAGCCTCTACAGATGAGGAGGAAATAACAGAACTTTTTCACAATGGATCAAGAAAACTGAGATAGTGAAATAATGAAATAATCGAGTGGGATTATTTGACATTTTATTCTAAATAATCATAAGCTTAAATAATAAGTTATAAGGGCTGTTTGAGACACTGCAGGGTCAATAAAACATGCCACAGATCGGATATCTGAATTATCTTTAGATATCAATGTGTATGTGCTTTGTGTGTTTATGTATATGTATAGTTTGAAGGTGATATAAGGTAAATGTCTATGTTTTGGCAATCATTTTAGAATTATATTTAAAAATGTAACAACAGATTTATCATATTCATGAGGATCTTTGGCTCTATACAGAGTGCCTCAAGCATCAGAAATCAGAAAGAAAGACTATTATAAGAAAAGTAATCCAAAATATACATTGAATAAACAGATGGATAATAATAGTAATACATAAATAGTCATGGTGTCTCCACAAGAAGAACCAGAATTTGTTTGTTAAACATCATGTTATGGACAAGCTCTGTCAAAAGTCAAATTCAAGGAAACGAAAGGCTAGAAGAGAGCCTGGTGCAGCCCTGACAGCCTGTGAAAGCAGGAGAATGTAAACAGTCTGGTGACATGTTACAGTCTTTCAGAAAATGTTTGGTTATTGGTGCCTAGCATATAATACCTGAAATGAAAGTCAAAGTAGACCATGGTTTTAAGATGAGTGATGTAGGAAAAGGGTAAGATACCGCAGAAGTATAAGATTACAACTATAGAATAAGTAAGCTCAAGTAATATAAAATGCTTTACAGGAGAAAAGTAAGAATGGAAAGGAAGAGTAAAAGAGAAGGTGTCCTAGGATTATGGGAATCATTATTGAGATCAATGGCCTATTGGCTAATATTTTGTTAGGTACATATATGACTTCAATAAACGAATAATGGAGTGACATCTGTATAAATATAAATAAAACATATTGATAAAAAAACCTGAATACATTTCTTGTAAGAAATTAAGAATAGGAGAAAGAATAGCTGTTAGAATGCAGAGCAATGTTAACCAAAGTTGAAGAGGGTTTGAGTAAGTTGACGAGGGTCTGAGTAAGTTGATAAGGCTTGGGAAGCAGGAAAAGGCGAGTTTGATGTGTGTGAGACAAATGTGCTGCCACTTTTAGCACAGAGAGCTTCTGATGGTGATTGAATGAAACGTGGGAAAATAAATAAACTTGATGTAGGATAAATGAATAAATAATTGAATGAGATATGAGCCGCAGAGACCTCCCACATTGGAAAGTGGACTACAGCAGATAATCCTCTCCTCTCCCAGGGCAGGGTGATTAAGTGGGGACGCGTGTGAAGAGTGCAGGTGGACCCAGGTGAGTTGTGAAAGAAAGAAGAAACAAAAATAATAAGGCACGCGTGCAAACAATCAAAATAATACTAAGTGAATAACAAATTAAACAATAAAGTGAAAGATAATCAACACACAAAATAATGGCAATATAGAATCAAACAAAATACACAAGCCATATTGCATAAAGTGAAGTGAAATATAAATATAATAAGTAATGGTGATTAAGGAGCTAATTAACACCGTCCGTGACATTTACATTGGTTGGGTGTGTGGATACCAGTAATTATTTTTGTTTTATTGAAATACAAAATAATTCTATTTTTCCGAAGTGCTGAACTTTAATACAGTCTAGAAAGATTAATATTTTTTGTCTTGGGCTATATTATTATTACCATAGTTTTTCTATTGTATAAGTATCTTGGAGTAGAGGCATAGGTGGGCATGTGGGCAGAGGAGTAGGAAGGCCGGTCAAGCAAATAAGCTTGCTAAGGTACGCAGCAGCAGCAAGCAGCCCCCACATCCAGCCAGCCAGCCAGTCTGGCTGGCAGTGACTGAGTGGTTGACAGACGGCAAGCAACGGAATGTACGTGCTCTGTGATGTCATAGCAGTCAGCTGAGAGAGGCTCGTGATGTCATCGCTGAGCTGGCTGGCTGGCTGGCGGGCTGGCTGGCTCTGTGTGTGTGTGTGTTTGTGTGTGTGTCTGTTTTTCTGTTTGTCAGTCTGTCTGTCTGTCTCTCTCTCCCTCTCAATTCATTTGTATTGTCAAAAGCAATTGGACATACATACATTCATACATATATATATATATATATATATATATATACATACATACATACATGCTAGAAAGTCATTACTATGTTATCTTAAAGGCTAACTAAGCAGAACATATATCATTATCGAACAGAGTTCATAGGTCTATACATGGTATTAGGGAACAGGCACGTAGGTCATTCTGTTTGACATTGTCTCCAAGGTTCTCATTGTAAATAACAAAGAGAAATCAAACTACCTTATGGCCTCCTGACCTTCTAGCTTGACCTTATCTTTCTTAAGTATACAAGAGAGAAAAACAGTTGTGAGAAAAGAATTTCTAACTTTCCTTCCACACATACATACATACATACATACATACATACATACAAACCAGAGGCATGCAAAAAAATATAAAGAGGAAGAAAATGTTGTATAGCACATACAAAAGGGATGGTGATGAAACAAAATACATAGAATATGTTGAGCTGCAAAGAGATCTTAAGAGAGGGATCAGGAAAGCAAAGAGGGAAATAGAAAGAAACATAGCTCTTGGAGCTACAACCAATGCAATGAGCTTTTTTCAAAATTACAACAGCAAGCGGTCAATTAAGGAGGAGGTGAAACAGATAAAGGGCAAAAATGGAGGTATCTTGGAAAACGAACAAGATGTGGCAAATATTCTAAATGAGTATTTCACAGAGGTTTGTACAAAAGAAAAAACAGATGACATGCCACAGGTTGACAATCAATCCAGTCAAACCCTAAGAGAGATCAGGATAAATGAGGAGGAGGTACTAAAGGGACTAGCAGAATTAAAATCAAACAAATCACCTGGGCCAGATGGGATATTTCCAACAGTACTTAAAGAAATGAGGGAAATTATGTATAGGCCGTTAACTCGATTATTTCAAATGACACTTAGAACAGGGGATGTTCCCACTGACTGGAAGACAGCAAATTTCATACCAATCCACAAGAAAGGGGACAAAACTGAGCCAGGAAATTACAGACCAATCAGTCTCACCTGCATCACCTGTAAAATGTTGGAAAAAATGATTAGACAGAAAATAGAGGAGCATCTCAATGAAAACCATATTCTTGGAGATAGTCAACATGGGTTTAGACGAGGCAGATCATGTCTTACTAACTTAATACATTTTTTTGAACATGGAACTGCAGCTGTAGATCACGTGAAAGCATATGATATGATATACTTAGATTTCCAAAAAGCTTTTGATAAGGTTCCACACCAAAGACTGATCCTCAAATTGGAAGCTGTAGGCATTCAGGGTCATGTAAGTAGATGGATTATGAACTGGTTGATGTATAGGAAACAGATTAGAGGAGTCACTTCTAACTGGAGTGAGGTTGTTAGTGGAGTTCCACAGGGATCAGTACTAGGGCCTTTGCTTTTTCTAATTTATATTAATGATCTGGACTCTGGGATACTTAGCAACCTTGTCAAATTTGCAGATGATACTAAAATAGGTGGCTTAGCAGATACAATCTTGGCAGCACATGCTATTCAGAGGAACTTAGATAAATTCAGTTGTGGGCTGACACCTGGCAAATGAAATTCAATGTGGACAAGTGCAAGGTAATACATGCAGTAAAACAAAAATGTCCACTATAATTACACTATGGGAGGTACAGATCTAGATGAAGTAATGCATGAGAAAGACCTAGGAATCTATGTGGATTCACTTTCTCCATCCAAACAATGTGAGGAAGCAATACAAAAGGCATACAGAATGCTAGGGTATATCGTCAAAAGTGTAGAATTTAAAACAAGGGAAGTAATGTTAAGACTGTACAATGCGCTAGACCTCATCTGGAATACTGTGTACAGTTCTGGGCACCACACTTCAAGAAGGATATTGCTGCTTTAGAGACAGTTCAGAGGAGAGCAACCAGACTTATTCCAGGTCTGAAGGGAAAGTCCTACTCGGAGAGACTGAGGGAACTGAACCTTTTCACCCTGGAACAGAGGAGATTACGTGGGGACTTGATCCAAGTCTTCAAAATCATGAAAGGTTCCTCAAACCAGAGGAGCTTTTCCAGATCAGCAGGGACACACGCACCAGGGGACAACAAATGGAAATTGGGCTTCAAGGCATTCAAGATGGAAAGTGGTAGAAGCTGAAAGTTTGGGAACATTTAAAAATAGACTGGATAGGATCCATGGATCACTTAGATATTAATGGACACCAAACGAGCATGATGGGTCGAATGGCCTCCTCTCGTTTGTAAACTTTCTTATGTTCTTATGTTCTTATGTTCTTATGAATGTTCCCTAAGCATGTTTCAAATGTTCCCTAATTTATGTTACAAATGTGCCTTAGCACCTCTCTCTCTCTCTCTCTCTCTCTCTCTCTGTCTCAATTCAGTGCATTTGTATTGTCAAAGCAATTGGACATGCATACATACATACATACATATATATGGAAAATAAACAATATGTGTACATCTCTGCATTAATGGTGCCCTAACAGATGTGCAAGTTACATGACAGACAGACAGACAGACACTCACACACACTTTCACACACACACACACACACACACTTTCACAGACAGACAGACAGACACACACACACACACACACACACACACACACACACACTTGTATACCTGACACGTATAGAAGACTGGATAGGGAGATATAAATAGCAATGGGGAGACTCTTGTACTTGGTGTGGCTCTATCCATATAGTGGGGCCAGCAGCCACTTAGCAGGTGTAGCAATAGAAGCTCAGCCTGGGGAGACTGGATTTAGCATTTCCTCTCCATTTTGATAAGTATCCATAATCATTTCTGCAAAATACTTCTATGATACCTATGTATGTTTTTTACTTGTACTATATTATACTATCAAGTATCAGTGTACACATACAATGTGACCTGTTACATTAATACAGAGGCCACGGAAGGCCAGATCAGTAATAGCCACTGTCCCCTGATATTACACTTTTTTACAATCACTTTGGCACTCATTTCAGAACCTTGATGTCATTTTTCAAAACTCTAGACACAAAACTCACACCCGATGATCAAAATGCACATTTTTCAATTGCTTGGATACAATACACATCAACCTCAGATCATTTGTTCATTGAACTAAAATGATACAACTTAACGTCAAAGTATTACCATTTCAAAATGCAATTCACACATTACATCTGAGATCACTGTCTATTCATTTCATTACAAAGATCTAACTATCAATTGATACAGCTGCTCAAAATGATAAGTGACTGTTGCATTACTCTTAATTCATAGTTTTATGGAAACTGACGAACAGTATTCCATGTTTCGATCATGAAAGTTTCAGGATAATGAGATCCATTGACACCAATAACCGAGGAGCATGAACCAGTTGGACTACATTATCTATGGATGTAATATTTCATCATCATTCATCATCATGTAGCACTTTTCCACACCATGTTTTCAGTGTGGAAGGAAAGTTAGAAATTCTTTCTCTAATACCTGTTTTTCTCTCTTGTATACTTAAGAAAGATAAGGTCAAGCTAGAAGGTCAGGCCAGAAGGTAGTTTGATTTCTGCTTGTTATTTACGATGAGAATCTTGGAGACAATGTCAAACAGTATGATTGAAGTGCCTGCTCCCTAATCCATGTGTTGATCTATGAACTCTGTCCTATAATGATATAAATTCTGCTTAGCTAACTTTTAAGATAACATAGTAATGACTTTCTGATTATAACCAGCTCTTTGATTTTTGTGTATAAAAGCTCTGACTGTTAAAATGAAGGCAGAGCGACTTTGGGATCTTCTTGAGTCACTGTTCCTCTCCACGCTGCGTGTATTAAAGGCATTGCAACTAACGCTCCAACCTGGTTGAAGATGATTGTTCTTCCACATCAGATTTGACATTACTGTATGTATGCAGGCCCTTGTAATTGCTTTTCCAATACTGCCAACTGGTTATTGATGATTGATTTCACATTGTGGTACGAGTATCGAGTGAAATGAGTGCTATCCACCCGAGCAACACAGTGATAACATGGAGCCGGCAGGTCATCCAGGTCACAATAGAGGTCAAGCAGTGGGAGGAGGAAGACGTGGTGGTCAAAGGAATGGAAGGGGACATGCACCCCTTCTGAGAGGTGGTCGTGGGCCTCGTCATAGAGGAGGGCTTAGGCCTCACCAGAGAGGCAGCCATGGGCCTCATTTGAGAGGTGTTGGGGGAACGTGGTAGAGGACAAGGCCACGGACCAGACAGCGGCAGCAACAGCAAATAGTGTCCAGTGAAATCCGAGAAATAGTTGTAGAGCATGTTGTAAATCATGGCATGACCATGACTGAGGCAGCTACAATGATTCAATCAAACCTCAGAATCAACTCAGGATCAGCTGTGGCCTCAATCATCAGAAATTTCCGTACTGAGAAGCGGCAAGTCTTCAGCATGCACTAAACATTAGGCTACTCTCAAATGTCAAATGACTGTATACTGCATACCAATGTGTAGCACAGAGTATAGTGTGCCTTTTGAAAGAAATGCAGACAGAGTGAAGCAGCTGATGACTGAGTATGTTCAGGTATGTTCAGTTTCAAAATGCCTCTTGTGAAAAATGGTTGTGAGAACCTGAACCTGAACACAGGGCTGATGGAAATTTAGAAGTACAGTAATCAATCCTTTGTTTTGCTTTTTACACTAAGCCAGGTGAGGAACACTGCAGTTGACATTTTACTGTAGTTTTGTTCTTTTTTGTAGCTAATTATTGTTGCATGGATTCAAAGAAACCTATGGTGTGATTTGATTGTATTGCATCAATACATTTCAGATTTTGTTCAATGATTCCACTGTGTCTGTAGTATTCTCTCTACTAGTCCTTTTACAGTGATGTATTTATGTGTAGTACCATAATGAAACATGTATCACATATTTTGTACTACAATATTTAATGATTGTACGAACAACTACACAGTGAAACTATCGGTATCTTCTGTGTTACTATGTTACTATGGTATTTCATGATAAATGAGTTATTTGAACCAACAAGTCTGCAAGTGCTAGGTTTCTTTAAATATATGAATGCACAATGCAATGTTTTGAACATTGGACAGCCTGTGTTACAAGTGATGACCGTTTTGAGTTTTGTGTCTAGAGTTTTGAAAAATGACATCAAGGTTCTGAAATTAGTGACAAAGTGATTGTAAAAAACTGTATATTCATCCTATTTAATGTGCTCTTTTAAAATGTACTTTTCTTTTTTATGTTGCCATTTCTGTTCTACCAATGTTTCAGTTGTTAGCCAAAGATTGACAGAGTACATCTCATACACACAGGCCAGACAGCAAAGATTTCTTTTTGAAATTCAATTACAAATGCTGCATGAACTCATCAATACGATTAGAGCTCCTGAAAGCAATATAACTAACTCACTCTACAGCATCTCATTAGCAGTGAAAAGAAACCAAGAAAGTTGGGACAGTCGACTGTTTACCACTATGTAACATCACCTTTTCTTTTAATAACACTTATTAAGCACTTGGGCACTGAAGACACCACTTGGTTAAGTTTAGCAAGCGGGATTTTCCCCCATTCATCCATTATGCATTTCCTCAGCTGCGCAACTGCACAGGGCCTTCGTTGTCTTAATTTGCACTTCATAGTGCGCCACACATTCTCAATTCGGAGACAGGTCAGGACTGCAGGCAGGCCATGCTAGCACCCGCACTCTCTGCCTATGCAACCATGCGCTTGAAATCTGGGCAGAATGTGGTTTGGCGTTATCCTGCTGAAAAATGCAGGTACGTCCCTGGAAAAGACGATGTCTGGATGGCAGCATATGTTGCTCCAAAATGTGTACATCTCTTTCTGCAAAAATGGTGCCCTCACAGATGTGCGAGTTACATGACAGACACTCATACACACTGTCACACCCATACACACACAAACACACACTTTCACAGACAGACACACGCACACACACACACACACACACTTTCACAGACAGACAGACAGACACACACACTTTCACACACAATCACTTTCACAGACAGACACACACACACACTTTCACACAGAGACAGACACACACACACTTACATACATACATACATACATACATACAGTGAGGGAAAAAAGTATTTGATCCCCTGCTGATTTTGTAAGTTTGCCCACTGACAAAGAAATGATCAGTCTATAATTTTAATGGTAGGTGTATTTTAGCAGTGAGAGACAGAATAACAACAAGAAAATCCAGAAAAACGCATTTCAAAAAAGTTATAAATTGATTTGCATGTTAATGAGGGAAATAAGTATTTGATCCCCTATCAATCAGCAAGATTTCTGGCTCCCAGGTGTCTTTCATACAGGTAACGAGCTGAGATTAGGAGCACTCTCTTAAAGGGAGTGCTCCTAATCTCAGCTCGTTACCTGTATAAAAGACACTTGTCCACAGAAGCAATCAATCAATCAGATTCCAAACTCTCCACCATGGCCAAAGAGCTGTCCAAGGATGTCAGGGACAAGATTGTAGACCTACACAAGGCTGGAATGGGCTACAAGACCATCACCAAGCAGCTTGGTGAGAAGGTGACAACAGTTGGTGCGATTATTCGCAAATGGAAGAAACACAAAATAACTGTCAGTCTCCCTCAGTCTGGGGCTCCATGCAAGATCTCACCTCGTGGAGTTTCAATGATCATGAGAACGGTGAGGAATCAGCCCAGAACTACATGGGAGGATCTTGTTAATGATCTCAAGGTAGCTGGGACCATAGTCACCAAGAAAACAATTGGTAACACACTATGCCGTGAAGGACTGAAATCCTGCAGCGCCCGCAAGGTCCCCCTGCTCAAGAAAGCACATGTACAGACCCGTCTGAAGTTTGCCAATGAACATCTGAATGATTCAGAGGAGAACTGGATGAAAGTGGTCTCAGATGAGACCAAAATCAAGCTCTTTGCCATCAACTCAACTCGCCGTGTTTGGAGGAGGAGGAATGACCCCAAGAACACCATTCCCACCATCAAACATGGAGGTGGAAACATTATGCTTTGGGGCTGTTTTTCTGCTAAGGGGACAGGACAACTGCACCGCATCAAAGGGACGATGGACGGGGCCATGTACTGTCAAATCATGGGTGAGAACCCTAAGCCAGGGCATTGAAAATGGGTCAAATACTTATTTCCCTCATTAACATGCAAATCAATTTATAACTTTTTTGAAATGCATTTTTCTGGATTTTCTTGTTGTTATTCTGTCTCTCACTGCTAAAATACACCTACCATTAAAATTATAGACTGATAATTTCTTTGTCAGTGGGCAAACGTACAAAATCAGCAGGGGATCAATTACTTTTTTCCCCCACTGTACATACATATATATGGAAAAGAAACATTACAAGTATAAATCACAATAAGATGTAATAAAGTACAGATAAACAAAGTGTAATAAAATGTGATCTGTTTGAAAATGCAGGGACGTCACTGGAAAAGATGATGTCTGGATGGCAGCATATGTTGCTCCAAAATGTGTACATCTCTTCTGCAAAAATGGTGCCCTCACAGAAGTGCGAGTTACATGACAGACAGACAGACAGACACTCACACACACTGTCACACCCACACACACACTTTCACAGAGAGACATATACACACACACACACACACACACACACACACACTTTCACACAGAGACAGGCACACACACACACACACACACACACACACATACATACATACATATGGAAAAGAAACAATACTTTTATAAATCACAATAAGATGTAATAAAGTACAGAAAAACTAAATGTAAGAAAATGTGATCTTTAATACACACAAATATGTATGGCTGGTCGGATGCGTCTTGGACTCGGGTTCCTCTTCATTACGTATAACGCTTTTGCCTTTTGCTAAAGCTTTCCGTGGAGGGGATCGTGGGTGAGTTTGTACCATTCTTGGGGGGCTCTGCCTTGTTGGGGCGGAGCTGTGATCCAGGTGAACAGCAGATCGGGCATAGGTGGTCATGTGGGCAGAGGAGTAGGAAGGCCGGTCAAGCAAATAAGCTTGCTAAGGTACGCAGCAGCAGCAAGCAGCCCCCCCATCCAGCCAGCCAGCCAGTCTGGCTGGCAGTGACTGAGTGGTTGACAGACGGCAAGCAACGGAATGTACGTGCTCTGTGATGTCATAGCAGTCAGCTGAGAGAGGCTCGTGATGTCATCGCTGAGCTGGCTGGCTGGCTGGCTCTGTGTGTGTGTGTGTCTGTGTCTGTCTGTTTTTCTGTTTGTCAGTCTGTCTGTCTCTCTCTCTCTCTCTCTCTCTCTCTCTCTCTCTCTCCCTCTCAATTCAATTCATTTGTATTGTCAAAGCAATTGGACATACATACATACATACATACATATATGTAGCGTAAGGTACACTTATACATTTCAATTAAAGAAGTGAATTCATAGTATCACCTTATCACGAATCCTGGAGTCTTGTAGAACTCAATTTCTGTAATAATTGGACGCAGACACCAATTCCAAAGATATAAATTGTCAAATTTATTTAAAAACAAAGACTAAATGTAGCACTACACTAATTATACAAAAGGGAAAAACTAATTAAAATTCAACTCTAGATCAACAAATCAAAGACAAATCACTTCCGTGACCAAATCAAAGACCATGGGATCCCATAGGATAACACACAAATCGTTAAACAAAAAAGGTTATAAACACATTGACTACAATACCGGTTAGTAATTCTAGGAATCACTAAGAAACAGTTGAAAGTGCTAAATTGCAGTTTCAGAAGATGAAAAAAAACTGTAACTGATGGGATAATTACTGCAAATATTAAATAAATGTATTGCAGGATTGTTTTTTTTTAAATCATTTTCATATATATATATATATATATATATATATATATTCATTTTAAACTCTTTTTCTCTCTGAATACAGCACAAAATAAGAAAGAAAACCGATGGAGCTTCAAGAATTAGATCCCGTCATATTCTACAGACATTTAAAGAGTCCAGTGAAGTTGAGCTACAGCAAAAAGTTAAGCAGCTCGAAAAGGAAAACACTTAAAAAGACTTAAAAATGAAAACCAATGTCTTCGAAACCGTATGGTTGATGGTAAGTTTTTTTATTTATAGCAAATAATTCCTTACCTTGATAAATGTTATTCTTCAGTAATTTAGATTCCAGAGTAATGTATTATAGTTGATCATACTGAAGTAATCTAGAACCACAATACAGACTCTTAATGTGCACTGTCTAATAGTTTAATAATACTGATTATTAAATAAAGTTTTTCAACATAACTTCATAATCCTACATTAATGACTATATGCATTACATTAGACCTGGTAATTCTTGTATTTTATCTTTTTTATTTTTTTTGTAGCTAATGTTAATGACCCACAAAAAGGTCAGTTTGCCAATAACATAGAGCAAGTCTCTCAAGTATAATTGCAGGCATTGATGGTTTTGTTTTCACTTTGTATTAAATATATTACTAGAAATGATTATCATTTAATACTAAGGTTTTTTTCTCCAGAGATTCCAGACCTTTTGGACAATCTGAAAAAAATTGTAACAAAAGCCACATTTATCAGCAATGAAGACAAAAGTGTGTCACCATCAAGTGGTTCTGACAGCCCCACAGCAAATTGTTCTGAATCTGACAAAGAATCACCAAAACAGGTATAACACTCTTGGTCTACAATATTACAAAGACAAGGTAAAAATATATATATTGAAAACAAATATTGGTTGTAAACAATCTAATGATGCTACATTATCAGTTATATTCATAGTTATAGTTGATAATAAGAATGTAATTGAATTATGGGTGTCACAGATTCACTGACTTTATTATGTCTGTAAATTAATAAACTTAGAATTGAGACATACTGTGGTCTTTAATAACACATTTCTGTAACAAAATCACAGCCTTACTGATAATGTATTCCACTTAACATAATATAAGAATAGTTTGGGGATAAACTTGTTTTTTATTTACCATTGTCTTTTAGGTGGAAATATTCCCAGGCACTGGAGTTTACATTGACAAACTGTCCTGGATCCTTGCAGAGAGGTGCAGCACGAATACGTCATATGCAAGAACCCTGACGGTTGCTGTCTTTGACTTTCCAACATTACTAAAGAGCAATCTTCGTGGTGGTGGCAGCAAGAGAGATCCAACTTCGGAGACATTAAGATCCTCATTGATGTTATTGAGGATCATATACAGCTGCCTTCGGAAGGACACGACGTGTTTCAGTTGCGGGGCTTTGCAGCCCAGCGGGACCCTCTTAATGCCGGACATCAGCTGCCCGAGCCGGTGCGGATGAACGGAGGGACGTTAGACAGCGTTACCTTCCGGGCAGGAGCAGCGAGCGGCAACACCGGGGTGAAAGTGTCGTCTAACACTGTGCCATTAGCCACTAGCTGATTGAGCAGATCAGTGGTTTTTAAGAAGATAACAATGGCAGCAGACTTGATATTTTCACACCCTGCTACCTCCCCAACCGCTAACACACACTGCTCTAGGGGGCAGAACTGCACCGGAGCGATCTTGACTCCATGGCGTCGGGTCAGTTTTTCAAAAGACGCATTCAGGGGGTCCGACCCCCCGACCCGGGAAGAACTACCGGTACTCCCCCCTCCCCTCCCCTGTTCCCCCACAATAAGAAAAGCACTGAAAACAGAAGACAAAATAAACAAACTGAAAAAAGTAAAGCAACAAAAAAACGCAGCCAAAGGACAGAGCTCTCAGCAGCACTCCCGCTCACTGCAGACCCCTCCCACACACTCCCAGCTGAGAGAGAGAGAGAGAGAGAGAGAGAGAGAGAGAGAGAGAGTTAGTGTCTGTCTGTCTCTCTCTCTCTGTAGATGCATCATAGGGAACATATGTAACAATCTCTCTTTTTGTTTACCAAAAATGAGAATGAACGTATTTCAAGTGGGTGTTGCCTTGGTTGGAAACGTTTTAAGATTATTTATGAAGTGTAAAGTGGATTTGTCTCAGTTCTCCGTAGTTTTCAATGTATGTGCCATTCAGTAGCGTTCATGTTACAGATGTGCACTATGCAGTGGTAGGGTCAATAAAATGTCAGTAAAACTTTATTTTAGCAATTATGGAGGGGAAGAACTGCACATAGCGGGTCCCCACTAATTATCTAACTTACCAACAACGTTTCAAATTAGGTCTTGTGAAGCTGCCAAATAATGCTGTATAATCGTATGTGTCTTCATACACCGGCTGCTATAGTCTGATAGCTTTGATTATATATATATATTTTCTCGTGAACCACAAATGCTATTTGCTTGATTTTTACAGAGTATGTTATAAATACCATTCTTATGAAGCCTGACAAATTGTATGCTGTAATTATGAATATTTTCAAATCATTTGTTTGTTTTTCCTAACATGTTACAAATGTTCCCTATGTGAAAGATGCATTATATCTTAATAACGTCTAAACAATTAAAGATATACAGATTATTATTTTCGGTAAAGTTATAACACATTGCTATTAACTATGTGTGTCAGTAAAAGTTTAAAAAATCCTAACAATTTTTTATTGATCCTGCAAAATAAGTGTTTAGGGAACATTTGTAACATAGTTAGGGTTAGCCACTGGGTAAGGGTTACATCTTCAGCAGTAAGTTTATTCATGTTAATTATTCTCATCAATGTTAAAGAACAATAAGTTCTATCATGTGTGTCGATAAAATGCTGATATTCCATAACGTTTGCTTGTGTATTCTGCAAAACACATATTTAGGGAACATTTGTAACATTAGGGTTACGATTTGCCATAGACGCGGAATGAGTTTGATTGTGATGTTAAATGGGGTTTAAAGAGAGTCGCCTCGGTGCTGATTACTATTGCTGTGTTTCTCCACTTCTACTCCATGCTTGGGAACGCCCACATCCAGTGACGTCAAAACCGGTGGAAAAGCGGGCCGGTTCAAAAAAGATCAGCTGGATCCCAGGCCGAGCAGCAGCTCCGGCTCCAGCACCGGCACCATGTTGCTGGAAAAGCGCTAAGTGAGCTCACAGTGAGCTCAGTGTAATGTCTGCTCTGGTGAGCTCACAGTGTGACCTAGTCGTTAGTTCACGTCTTCACTGGGTAGTCCATGACAACTTAATTGACTCAATTCTTGGGCTTAATTGGTCAAAATGACCATTGGTTGAAGGTACTCAGGGACTGATGTGTAGAGAGACTTATTAAACCTGCAGGATTGTGGTTTTCCCAGAACAGAATTAACCAGTGTAGCGTTATGTTGGGTGTATTCTGATAAGAGCATTTTAGCTCTGAGCTGAAGCACTGATCTAAAGAAGACCTCTCCCCCCCAAATTGATCAGATTTCCTTAACGCATCAGCATGTGAACTGGTTTACATCAAAGTGACAGTCTTGGGAGGATGGCACCGAGAATGGGCCAAATAGCTTGGAATCCCTGCTGTGAGATGTCTGGGGAAGGGGGCCTGTAGGAAATAAAAACTCTTTGAAATGGACGAGAGCCGAAATCCCGACACAGAGCTACGAACCCGTGCCAACCGGCATTTCCAAAAGATGGCATGGATTGACATCAGTCATAAATCAAGCCCCCCTCCAATAGGACACTGGGGGCTGAAACCGAAATCCAATCTCACAAACTAAGAACCAATCACCTATTGATCTGACAGGCCTATAAAGGATAACGCACGGCATCTCTATCTCTCTCTCACCTAAACCAGTAACTCGCTGCCACAGCTCAACTTGTATCTCTGTTGCCAGAACCGGAACCAGAAACCAACTAAGTCTTTGCCAGCAACAGAAGGGTTAAACTGGGAGAAGGAGATTGAGCCGTACGAAGAATTCTTTTAAAGGACTTTATTAAATAAAGAACTTTACAGACTGCGCTGCCCGCCTGTGCCCAGCCATCCAGCTGGACAATTGACTAAGTCGACTGAATACGAAAGTCATTTAAATAGCTATTTGAGTCTTAAGAAACTTGACCCTTGGAACGAACAGGGCCCTGCTTTCCTCAAAGACTTTGTCTTCAAGTTTGTGGTTAAAATACTTAATTTAATCCCTGTATTGTATGGAATAATAATAACAACTGTAAAACATAAGAGAAGGGCCTAATAATAAACACAATACACAATAGACTAGAACCCTTAGAATATAATAATACGAACATCTTCATGATTAGTATGATTGTACTTTGGATAATATATTAATGCAAGTTGATAACATATTTTACAGAAAATGGGTTTTAGGAATTGTGACCAAAAAACTAAAATAATTGCTTCAGGGACCACTGCTCCTTTTATCAAGACCAATGTATAGCCCACTTTTCTTTTAAATTATGTTTAAAACAAAATTGAAGAAGCAGTGGTTAGTTCTGAATCAAACATATTGACCCCCTCACTCAATCTGTAAGTCCTGCAGCAAACATTGGAATATGCATAGATATTTGCACAGACTGGTATAAATGTCCCTTATAACTAACCAAATGCCATTTTTGTTGTTTGAAAAGTGCCCAACATCTTACCAGTATGTCCTTTTAGTATGTCACAAAGGTTCCCTAAGGCACAGAAACTTAGAATACAGAGCAAACACAAGTTTCAACCATTGAAATACTTACTAATTTGATTGTTTCACGGACATCAATATCTGGACAATCATAAATATCAAGACTGGCCGTTTCTGGTGCACCTCCAAGCAGCACATGGATCATTGCAGGACTTCCGATATGGAGGGAATTAAGTGGTCAGGTTCTCCTTCAAATAACAATGTTTTATCAGTGATTCCTGAGGAGGGAGGAAATCAAATAAGAATACACATCAAATCACATATATATATATACAGTGAGGGAAAAAAGTATTTGATCCCCTGCTGATTTAGTATGTTTGCCCACTCACAAAGAAATGATCAGTCTATAATTGTAATGGTAGGTGTATTTTAACAGTGAGAGACAGAATAACAACAAAAAATTCAAGAAAAACGCATTTCAAAAAAGTTATACATTGATTTGCATGTTAATGAGGGAAATAAGTATTTGACCCCTTCGACTTAGTACTTGGTGGCAAAACCCTTGTTGGCAATCACAGAGGTCAGACGTTTCTTGTAGTTGGCCACCAGGTTTGCACACATCTCAGGAGGGATTTTGTCCCACTCCTCTTTGCAGATCCTCTCCAAGTCATTAAGGTTTCGAGGCTGACGTTTGGCAACTCGAACCTTCAGCTCCCTCCACAGATTTTCTATGGGATTAAGGTCTGGAGACTGGCTCTCACCCAAGATTTGACGCTACATGGCCCCGTCAATCGTCCCTTTGATGTGGTGCAGTTGTCCTGTCCCCTTAGCAGAAAAACACCCCCAAAGCATAATGTTTCCACCTCCATGTTTGACGGTGGGGATGGTGTTCTTGGGGTCATAGGCAGCATTCCTCCTCCTCCAAACACGGCGAGTTGAGTTGATGCCAAAGAGCTCGATTTTGATCTCATCTGACCACAACACTTTCACCCAGTTCTCCTCTGAATCATTCAGATGTTCATTGGCAAACTTCAGACGGGCCTCTACATGTGCTTTCTTGAGCAGGGGGACCTTGCAGGCGCTGCAGGATTTCAGTCCTTCACTGCATAGTGTTACTAATTGTTTTCTTGGTGACTATGGTCCAAGCTGCCTTGAGATCATTAACAAGATCCTCCCATGTAGTTCTGGGCTGATTCCTCACCGTTCTCATGATCACTGAAACTCCACGAGGTGAGATCTTGCATGGAGCTCCAGACCGAGGGAGACTGACAGTTATTTTGTGTTTCTTCCATTTGCGAATAATCGCACCAACTGTTGTCACCTTCTCACCAAGCTGCTTGGTGATGGTCTTGTAGCCCATTCCAGCCTTGTGTAGGTCTACAATCTTGTCCCTGACATCCTTGGACAGCTCTTTGGCCATGGTGGAGAGTTTGGAATCTGATTGATTGATTGCTTCTGTGGACAGGTGTCTTTTATACAGGTAATGAGCTGAGATTAGGAGCACTCTCTTAAAGGGAGTGCTCCTAATCTCAGCTCGTTACCTGTATAAAAGGGGACAATATTAGGTATAGATATCCTTAGAGAAGCCGGCGCACTAGTGGATGCTAATAATAATTGCATAATATGGACCAATACACACGGGAATAAAAAGAATACACAAAGATACGCAACAAATTGTGCTAGTATCTCACTCACACCGTCAACACCTCATATATGGCCAGACACACCACTTGGACACGTATGTCAGGAATTTCCTGATGTTTGGGCAACACATAAACTAGATTGTGGTCTGGCACAAATTGAACCTATAGTAATCCCAGGTCCAGTACACAAAGCACATAAACAGTATCCTATTAAACCAGAAGCTTTTACAGCAGTTCAGACAATTATTCAAACATTGCAAAATGAAGGAATAATACGCGAAACGCATTCAACCACTAATTCTCCAATCTGGCCAGTGGCAAAACCAGACGGCTCATGGTGACTCACAATTAATTACACACAATTGAATAAAGTTACACCCCGGTTACACCCGATTGTAGCCAATCCCAACACTATATTAAATGATTTGAAACCTGAACACTCTATTTTTACCGTCCTGGATATTAGCAATGGATTTTGGAGCCTGCCACTCCACTCTGATTCCCAAGATAAATTTGCGTTTACTGTATGTGACAAACAGTACACATGGACTAGAGTGCCACAGGGATTTCACAACAGTCCGACACTCTTTCACCAGGCAATGGCCAAGACCTTAGAAGGAATGGATCTGACACCCTGGAATAGTTTAATCATCCAGTACGTGGATGATCTTTTGATTGCGTCTCCTGATGAGTCCTCGGTGTCTTACAAAAGGCAGGATTTAAAGCAAGCCCTAAGAAAGCACAAATAGGCTTAACTAAGGTTCAATATCTCGGACACAACATTTCACAAGGACAAAAATCTATGACGCATAATAGGCAAGAAGCCATTCTAAATATGCCAAAACCACATAATGTTAGGGCTGTGCGTAAAGTTATGGGGCTCCTTAATGATTGCCGCACTTTCATCCCTAATTTCACACAAGCCACAGGTCCGATACAGGCGTTAATCAAAGGGAGCCCGGCTCCCTTGGACCCCATAGACTGGGGACATGAACAGGAAATAGCCTATCGTGTAATAAAACAGGCTCTCAGCAATGCCCCCGCCCTCGGGTTACCAGATCATACTAAACCATTTCACCTCTACTGTTCCCAAGATGGGATCTATTATACAGCAGTTCCGACACGTCCCGTCGCCTATTACTCCACAAAGCAACCTACGGTAGCAGCAGGCATGCATCGCTGTATGGCAGCAGTAGACTGCGCCTCTTGGGCAGTGCAGGAATGCGATTCGATTGTAATGAACACACAGTTGATTCTGCACACAGGACACACGTTAGTTGAATTATTACACACCGGCAAATTGCGTTCAGTCTCCGATAGTAGACGAGCTAGATGGGAAGCTGTTTTGCTCCCCAGAGATAAATCCATACAAATAATAAAAGACACACGAGTAAACCCAGCAGATGGGATGTTAGGGGAGGGAGAAGAGCATACATGCTCTGAGCTGGTTCTCCAGGAGGACCACAGTCGCTTCCTAGAAAACCCCCTCACAGACCCTGACTTGGAACTATATGTTGATGGATCCAGGAAAATAAAAGATGGAATTCCCCACACTGGGTGGGCGGTGGTATTGGATGATAGCACCGTCGTAAAAACAGGATCCCTGCCAGGACACTGTTCAGCCCAAGTGGCAGAACTCGTGGCGCTGACTGAGTCATTAAAAATAGCGAAAGACATTAAAGTTAACATTTTCACTGACAGTCACTATGCATTTGGAGTAGTACACGACTATATGGCAACCTGGGAACGTAGAGGGTTTATAACAACAGCAGGAGAAGTAATCAAAAATTATGAGTATGTCCTTAGTTGAATCATGGACAGATAACAAATGTATCCAAATGACACGCACCTATGCAAATGCCCTTAATAAAACAAAATGTTGGGTTTGTTCCCACATTCCACACGACACTAAGAAAGGGGTTCCAATGATCCCCATTCCAATTCCAGGATTTTCTGATTATTCACAACTTAGAGTTGCCTCTAATGTACGGTATGCATATGATTATGCCTTAGGCATCACAGGAGAATGGTACTTTAGACCGAAGATGGATCAGAATAATCAAAGCAACTACAAAGATACACCAGTCCTCCGGAGGAAAAACCCTCTGGGGATGGCTTGCTGATACCTTTGGTAATCTGGGTATGATTGTGTTACATGGATTGATATCGGTAGTTACTATTCTGCTATGTCTGTATGTTTCTTTTTTATGTCTTAAATACACTGTTCAAAGAGCATCTCAACAACTTTGTAAACCTCATAATGTATCTACTATGGTTACAGCTGCAATTAAAACACCCTCGTTGGCAGACTTTCTCTAAATTTCTACTAAACGACACCGTCCCTCACTCGGGAGGAGCAAAACTCACACACCCATTGACACAAATCTTATTCTATCCCCTTGGTTCTGGAGGCTCCATGTGACTGAGGACAAATGGATTTAGTATCAAAGGCAATAAACCTCATGACTCAAGGAAAACCAAAGGATGCATTGGAAAGATACTATTACAAAGGTCACTCTGCTCCATGAGACACCTTCAGGACATTCTGTACATTCACATTTAGGGACACACACTTATCGCTCTCCCAGACAGCAGGGACACCCTTACACTCGCCGTACACACATATACACCCCACGGGGAAGGGTTGGGATGAAGGAGCTGAAAACGCAGCGTCAAATCTTCCTAACCCCTAAGGGGATTTGCTTGTAACTGACAAACATAACTTTTTGGCTTCTTTCTGCTTTGCTCTATTGCCAAACAGCAGAGAATGAAGACTCTGTATAGCAAGTTGAAGAAAGTGTTTTGTGATAACTATATAATGTTTTATATTAATACTAGCATTAGAAGTAGTTTGTATACAGACTGAGCAGATTAGATTTAGCAGCACAAGTAAAGGGTCAACAAGGTTGGTTTGTTAGAAACTCCTGTCAGTAATGAAAGATCACACAGTGCCGAAATAGCCTACAGATGTCTGCTGAGAATTTGTTTATGACTTAATCGTTTCTCCAGATAGGCAGGAATTGTTTCTGTTAACGAGCGATTGACACTAGGTAAATGACGACCGTGGGATCGCATCTTCCTAGTGCACATCAAAGACGGACATCTGCTTTGGATCCATCACCTCTTCACGGGAGGACAGATCATAAAACGGACCCGGACCTGTATCTTCTGATTGGATGAACGGCCATAAGATGTTACGTCATTTTCCTATAAAGCTGCACTCATGTTGGTAAACATTAAGTCTCACTGAAGGAATTATTCCTGACGTGGGGCTTCCGAGCGGCTCGATTAAAGTTCTATTTGCTTTATCTCCACGATTTCTCCACTTATTTCCCACACGGTTCTACACCATATAATCACAGTTTAAACGATATTAAATCAAATCGCAGCCAATCAGCTTTTCTTCATTTTGAAATCATTTAATGAGAGCATTACATTTATTTTGGTAAGACTAAATTAGAATGCATATTTCCTGTAACCAACTAAACACATTTATACATTTTGCTACAAGTAAGACTTTAAAAATAGATCATGTAGTACTGTATACCCGCTGCTACAGCCATCACTGTGATTCTCTCTCCGTCACAAAAGAGGCACGTCATCAGGGGCCCAGTTGATAAGGACAGTACAGGAACCTAAAACATGCACTGCAGCAGTCACATGATTCACAGCAAAAAAAATGTTACAATACAGCTTCATGTGAAACCCTCAAAACCCAGCACAGAAGACTGGTGAATAATCATGTACTGGCACTAGGAAACACATGAAAACAAAAAACAATAAGCTCGTACCTTATCCATATTAAGATCTCTTTGTAGTGGCCTTACATAGATCATGGCAGAGCCAATGTGGATTTCTGGGTCCCTTCAATATTTCATGAGTACCCCTCATCAGGGCAAGGAATAACATCCAAGATCCTGAAATCTTCATGAGTTCAAATCCAGCCCCTCACTCAGTTTAGGATACGATTCCAAGAACTGATTTCTGAATCCTTCACAACTGCGCTCACATCCTGACATGAAATACAACTCAAATGTGAATCTAATGAACATCTTACTCACTAATAGACAACCTTGGATTCACAATAGGTTTCTATTCTTTTCATTTGTATAGCATGTGCACGTAGAACAAGCGAATGGATCACAAACGGGCAAATATTCCCGATCTGAATTCCACACATTTCATTAGGAGAGGCATCTGAAAGGATTTGGGGAGATTTCAAATTGTAATAGTTGATGATATTTCAGTAGCACAGGACAGTGCTTTAATAAAACGTCTAAAATATCCAAGGTACATATAACATTACATGTCACTCATATAGCTGTCTTGTTTTCCCAATGTTTCTTGTGCTGTGCAGTATATGTACAACTAAATAACACTTTATAAGATCTGTCTTCTAGTTGTTTTACGGCGCTGCGGGTTAAACGCCCAGAGCATCAGAGCGGCGGCGTCGGAGCAGCACTGGGCCCCCAAACAGCGCGGCTCGAAACCTACATAGAGCCAAACATTTTAACCTTTTGACTTGTCCATTATAACCCCAATTAAATCATTAATATCATATAGAACTCTTTTAATAATCATTATTGTAATCATCGCTTCACTGCACCGGCTCTTTTCATGCTGTATTACAGCAGTGCTCTGTTCACACAATCTCTCTCTCTCTCTCTCTCTCAATTCAATTCAATTCAATTCAATTCAAGGGTGCTTTATTAGCATGACAAACAGTTTCGTAGTGTTGCCAAAGCAGTTAATATTATATACATAAATTGAAAAATAATAAAAGGTAAGAAAAATAATGTATAAATAAAATCTTAATAGACATGTACATTTACTTTATTTATACTTAACAAGTTTACAGCTGGTGCTCCTGTATGTTTTCACAGTGAGCCCCTCAGGCTGTGGCAGGCGGCTACATATTGGGCGGCCAGGGGGGCAGTGTGTCCCTCCCCCAGGAGGATAGCTATTTGTTTTTCATGTATCAATTCAGAAAATGATTTTACAATATTTATGAATTTATTAAAGAATGTGTCCCTTATTTTGGCATATTTATTGCAGTGGAGGAGGAAGTGCATCTCTGTCTGGACCTCTCCTGTCTCGCAGTGACCGCAGCGCCGCTCCTCTCTGGGCAGCCAGCTCTGCCTGTGTCGGCCTGTCTCTATGGCCAGGCTGTGGTCACTGAGCCTGTACTTGGTCAGGATGCGTCTCTGCTTCGTATCTCTGACAGTGAAGAGATACTCTGTCAGGGTGTTTTCTCTGTTTAGGGCCCGATAGCAATCCAGTTTACTTTGGGAATTTGGTTTCATTGTTCCAATGTTCCAGATAGGAGGTTTTGATTATCTTTATGATTTGGTTGACTCTAATTGGGGGCAGGTAACCAGTGCTGACCTGAAGCTGGTCTCTGTTCGCAGTATTAGCGGGGGTCAGTGCTGTGAGCTTCAGGGCCAGCTGACTCAGGGGACTCTTTTCAGGGCTGAACTCTTGGGTTTGGAGGACCTTGTACTGCAGTGAGTCTGACTCACTTTTCTTCAGGTGCACCAGAATTGCAGTGCTCTTTTCTTTATATTAATGAGAGTTGGGTAGCGGCCTTATTCTGCCCTGCATGCGTGGTTTGGTGTGTTCTTCTTCTGATTGTGTAGAAAGCTCTTCTTGTTTTGTCTTTGAGTGCCTTCACTGCCAGGTTAAAGTCAGGGGTGCTGAGGACCATGTTGAACAATTTAAGCTCAGCCTCCTGCAGTTGTGCGCTGCTGTGTTTGAGCATCTCAGTGCTGATGCTGTCCGGGATGCAGGCTTTTCTGGGTGGAAGTGCCTGGAGCTTTTTAGATATTTCCTGTAGGGTGATTGGAGCATCAGTTGGGTTTTGATTATTTTTAATTGATTGTTCGAGTAATTTCAGTTTTTCCCTGGGTTCAATTTGTTTGTGTGTCAGATCATTTTGTTGGATATCTTTATAAAGCTTTTCAAAGTATTTTTTCCAAATGGTTCCATTTTGTATTGCCAATTCTTGTTGTTTTGTTGAATTTAAATTGTTCCACATTTCCCAGAACTGGATGTTTTTGATTGGATAGGTGCCTTAAATTTGTTCGTATTGATTTACACTCATCATCAAACCATGTCTGTGTGTGTGTGTGATTCTGGTTTATCTTTTTCTTTGTCTTTTTAAGATTTGCCATTGTGGCTGCAATTTGAAATATTTGATTGATATCATTTATGGCCAGATTTAGTCCTGAGATGTCAGGCTGATACTGTGAGCTGAGGAAAGAGTTGATGATGTTGGTTATTTCTGTAGAACTGATTGCTTTGTTAAATTCCTCTGTGCTGTTTGGAGCCCATCTGTATGTTTAATTAAGGTTGTACAGCTTACCGGGCTGTGTCTGTGTGTTGCTGGCCTGACTTCTGCTTTTCAGAATCGATTTGCAATGGTCATTTTGACCAATTAAGCCCAAGAATTGAGTCAATTAAGTTGTCAAGGACTACCCAGTGAAGACGTGGACTCACGACTAGGTCATACTGTGAGCTCACCAGAGCAGACATTACACTGAGCTCACTGTGAGCTCACTTAGCGCTTTTCCAGCGACATGGTGCCGGTGCTGGAGCCGGAGCTGCTGCTCGGCCTGGGATCCAGCTGATCTTTTTTGAACCGGCCCGCTTTTCCACCGGTTTTGACGTCACTGGATGTGGGCGTTCCCAAGCATGGAGTAGAAGTGGAGAAACACAGCAATAGTAATCAGCACTGAGGCGACTGCGTCTTTAAACCCCATTTAACATCACAATCAAACTCATTCCACGTCTATGGCAAATCGTAACCCTAATGTTACAAATGTTCCCTAAATATGTGTTTTGCAGAATACACAAGCAAACGTTATGGAATATCAGCATTTTATCGACACACATGATAGAACTTATTGTTCTTTAACATTGATGAGAATAATTAACATGAATAAACTTACTGCTGAAGATGTAACCCTTACCCAGTGGCTAACCCTAACTATGTTACAAATGTTCCCTAAACACTTATTTTGCAGGATCAATAAAAAATTGTTAGGATTTTTTAAACTTTTACTGACACACATAGTTAATAGCAATGTGTTATAACTTTACCGAAAATAATAATCTGTATATCTTTAATTGTTTAGACGTTATTAAGATATAATGCATCTTTCACATAGGGAACATTTGTAACATGTTAGGAAAAACAAACAAATGATTTGAAAATATTCATAATCATACAATTTGTCAGGCTTCATAAGAATGGTATTTATAACATACTCTGTAAAAATCAAGCAAATAGCATTTGTGGTTCACGAGAAAATATATATATATAATCAAAGCTATTAGCAGCCGGTGTATGAAGACACATACGATTATACAGCATTATTTGGCAGCTTCGCAAGACCTAATTTGAAACGTTGTTGGTAAGTTAGATAATTAGTGGGGACCCTCTATTTGCAGTTCTTCCCCTCCATAATTGCTAAAATAAAGTTTTACTGACATTTTATTGACCCTACCACTGCATAGGGCACATCTGTAACATGAACGCTACTGAATGGCACATACATTGAAAACTACGGAGAACTGAGACAAATCCACTTTACACTTCATAAATAATCTTAAAACGTTTCCAACCAAGGCAACACCCACTTGAAATACGTTCATTCTCATTTTTGGTAAACAAAAAGAGAGACTGTTACATATGTTCCCTATGATGCATCTACAGAGAGAGAGAGAGAGAGAGAGAGAGAGAGAGAGAGAGAGAGAGAGAGAGAGAGAGGTGCTAAGGCACATTTGTAACATAAATTAGGGAACATTTGAAACATGCTTAGGGAACATTCATAAGAACATAAGAACATAAGAACATAAGAACATAAGAAAGTTTACAAACGAGAGGAGGCCATTCGACCCATCATGCTCGTTTGGTGTCCATTAATATCTAAGTGATCCATGGATCCTATCCAGTCTATTTTTAAATGTTCCCAAACTTTCAGCTTCTACCACTTTCCATCTTGAATGCCTTGAAGCCCAATTTCCATTTGTGTCCCCTGGTTCGTGTGTCCCTGCTGATCTGGAAAAGCTCCTCTGGTTTGAGGAACCTTTCATGATTTTGAAGACTTGGATCAAGTCCCCACGTAATCTCCTCTGTTCCAGGGTGAAAAGGTTCAGTTCCCTCAGTCTCTCCGAGTAGGACTTTCCCTTCAGACCTGGAATAAGTCTGGTTGCTCTCCTCTGAACTGTCTCTAAAGCAGCAATATCCTTCTTGAAGTGTGGTGCCCAGAACTGTACACAGTATTCCAGATGAGGTCTAGCGCATTGTACAGTCTTAACATTACTTCCCTTGTTTTAAATTCTACACTTTTGACGATATACCCTAGCATTCTGTATGCCTTTTGTATTGCTTCCCCACATTGTTTGGATGGAGAAAGTGAATCCACATAGATTCCTAGGTCTTTCTCATGCATTACTTCATCTAGATCTGTACCTCCCATAGTGTAATTATAGTGGACATTTTTGTTTCCTGCATGTATTACCTTGCACTTGTCCACATTGAATTTCATTTGCCAGGTGTCAGCCCACAACTGAATTTATCTAAGTTCCTCTGAATAGCATGTGCTGCCAAGATTGTATCTGCTAAGCCACCTATTTTAGTATCATCTGCAAATTTGACAAGGTTGCTAAGTATCCCAGAGTCCAGATCATTAATATAGATTAGAAAAAGCAAAGGCCCTAGTACTGATCCCTGTGGAACTCCACTAACAACCTCACTCCAGTTAGAAGTGACTCCTCTAATCTGTTTCCTATACATCAACCAGTTCATAATCCATCTACTTACATGACCCTGAATGCCTACAGCTTCCAATTTGAGGATCAGTCTTTGGTGTGGAACCTTATCAAAAGCTTTTTGGAAATCTAAGTATATCATATCATATGCTTTCACGTGATCTACAGCTGCAGTTGCATGTTCAAAAATTTTTATTAAGTTAGTAAGACATGATCTGCCTCGTCTAAACCCATGTTGACTATCTCCAAGAATATGGTTTTCATTGAGATGCTCCTCTATTTTCTCCACTTTCTTGTGGATTGGTATGAAATTTGCAGTCTTCCAGTCAGTGGGAACATCCCCTGTTCTAAGTGTCATTTGGAATAATCGAGTTAGCGGCCTATACATAATTTCCCTCATTTCTTTAAGTACTGTTGGAAATATCCCATCTGGCCCAGGTGATTTGTTTGATTTTAATTCTGCTAGTCCCTTTAGTACCTCCTCCTTATTTATCCTCATCTCTCTTAGGGTTTGACTGGACTGATTGTCAACCTGTGGCATGTCATCTGTTTTTTCTTTTGTAAAAACCTCTGTGAAATACTCATTTAGAATATTTGCCACATCTTGTTCGTTTTCCAAGATACCTCCATTTTTGCCCTTTATCTGTTTCACCTCCTCCTTAATTGACCGCTTGCTGTTGTAATTTTGAAAAAAGCTCATTGCATTGGTTGTAGCTCCAAGAGCTATGTTTCTTTCTATTTCCCTCTTTGCTTTCCTGATCCCTTTCTTAAGATCTCTTTGCAGCTCAACATATTCTATGTATTTTGTTTCATCACCATCCCTTTTGTATGTGCTATACAACATTTTCTTCCTCTTTATATTTTTTTGCATGCCTCTGGTTTGTATGTATGTATGTATGTATGTATGTATGTATGTATGTATGTATGTATGTATGTGTGGAAGGAAAGTTAGAAATTCTTTTCTCACAACTGTTTTTCTTTCTTGTATACTTAAGAAAGATAAGGTCAAGCTAGAAGGTCAGGACAATGTCAAACAGAATGACCTATGTGCCTGTTCCCTAATACCATGTGTAGACCTATGAACTCTGTTCTATAATGATATATGTTCTGCTTAGTTAGCCTTTAAGATAACATAGTAATGACTTTCTAGCATGTATGTATATATATATATATATGTATGAATGTATGTATGTCCAATTGCTTTGACAATACAAATGAATTGAGAGGGAGAGAGAGAGAGAGAGACAGACAGACAGACTGACAAACAGAAAAACAGACACACACACAAACACACACACACACAGAGCCAGCCAGCCCGCCAGCCAGCCAGCCAGCCAGCTCAGCCATGACATCACGAGCCTCTCTCAGCTGACTGCTATGACATCACAGAGCACGTACATTCCGTTGCTTGCCGTCTGTCAACCACTCAGTCACTGCCAGCCAGACTGGCTGGCTGTCTGGATGGGGGGGCTGCTTGCTGCTGCTGCGTACCTTAGCTAGCTTATTTGCTTGACCGGCCTTCCTACTCCTCTGCCCACATGCCCACCTATGCCCGATCTGCTGTTCACCTGGATCACAGCTCCGCCCCAACAAGGCAGATCCTCCCAAAAATGGTACAAACTGATCCACGTTCCCCTCCACGGAAAACTTTAGCCCAAAATAAGGGACACATTCTGTAACAACATAATGGATGCCCACCCAACCTGTGACAAAACTGAGAAAAAAGAAAAACACTCAGTCCTCCTGGGGGAGGGACACACAGTCACCCTGGCTGCCCAATATGTCAGCGCCTACCACAGCCTGAGGGACACAGTGACACACGAGCACCGGCTGTAAATATAATGTAAATACTCGTTTGTAATGCATGTCGTTGTATTTCAAAAAAGGAATCTGGAAATAGTAAACCTATTTTCTTTATTTGTATGTATTAAAGATATTAAAGAATAAAGATTAAAGATCACATTTTATTACATTTTCTTTTTCTGTACTTGATTACATGATTCATAATTCTATTATTCATTTTCCGTGTATATGTATATATGTATGTATGTGTGTGTATATATATATATATATATATGTATATGTATGTATGTCCAATTGCTTTGACAATACAAATGAATTGAATTGAGAGGGAGAGAGAGAAATAGAGAGAGAGAGAGAGGAATATGAGCTCCTAAAAACATTTGTTTTTATACATAAGCAGATTTAATTTGTCATTTACAAATGAATATATAGCACTATAAACATACACAGAAGACATGGAATAGAAATTCAGAAGAAAAAGTATTCAAAAAATAATAATTTTAAGAAAAACACAAAAAGAAGAAAGCAGAGAGACAGTTCTGGAAGAAAAGTGAGAAAAGAAAAGCTGAAGACAAGAATTGGAGGTAAGACCTTTCACCTATAGAGACAAATTATTAAACAAAACAATATATATTAATAAAATAAATAAGCATTCTCAGTAGTTGACTCAGCCAATGAAAATGCAGAGCTCCAATTTGAATAGAGTGACAGTAGGAGAGAGCCCAACTGCCACTGAGACTGATACAAATCTATCGAACAGCAGTCTGACTGCAGAGCTGCCTTTTGAAATCCGATACCCTGAAGACATTCGCTCTGCACAGGCTAAGAAGGACTACAAACAAGCTGTGATGAGAGCATCTCCTGAGACCCTCATCCTAGACTACACCGGTAAAGGAGAAAACAGGGTCAAGAACAATCTACTGTTCTACAGCGCCTTTCACAAAACCCTGTGCCAGACATACCCCAATAACAACAAGAGGGGCATTAGCAGAGGCAGGCAGATCTCAGTGCTGGTAGAGAAAGACACAGACAGTGTGATGCTCACTTTTAATGTATACCACAACGGGACCATCATGGTGCAGGGCAGCGAGAGTAGCCTGGACCAATTATCTCTCGGCTTCCACACCTCAAAGCAGCAGACTGAGGTAGAGAAACGTGCCAGAGCCAGCCACCCTGCAGTCTGCCCCCAGCCACACGGAGCCAGACAGTGCCCCATCTCCCACAGACTGCCCCCCTGTCTCCCCAAAACTCTCCAGCAACATTAAAACACTAAAGGAATGCCTATCAGTGCTGGAGCTGGAGTTTGCGGAGTTCAGGGACTAAAGATGCAGCACAAGGCTGAGATCCATGAGCTGAGAGCAGCAGTGAGAGACCTGGAGGAGCAGAGACAAACCCTGAGGACGGAGCTGCGCAGAGCGAGGGAGGAGCTGACCAGGACACCCCAGCACAGCCAGCTAAGGAGCCTGCAGAGCCAGCTGGAGGAGCTAAGAGAGGAGCTACACATCACTGGAGCACAGAGACTGCACTGCACTGAACCCACAACACCTCCAACCCCTGACACCTCCAACACTGATGCACCCACTGATCCACCCACACTCCCCACCACTCCTGACACCCCCACTATCACCAGACCTGCCACTAATACACAACCCCCTGAAACGCCACTCCCCCAAAACACACCCGCTGCCCCCACCACTCCCGACGCAAACCCTGAGTGGCAGGTCAACACAGAGGTGGTCATTCTGAGCGACTCCAATGGGAAGTTCCTGGATGAGAGGCGCCTCTTCCCTGGGTGAAAAGTGAAAAAGCTTTGGTGCCCGACAGCACAGAGAGCCCTGGAGCTGCTCTCCAAGAGGAGGCTGTGCCAGGTCAAACACATCCTCATCCACACCGGCACTAACGACCTGAGTGCCCGCAGGGGCGATGTGGCCTCAGCCCTGAGACAGGTGGCAAAGAAAGCCACAGAGGAATTCCCAACTGCCAAAATCACCATCTCCACACTGCTGCCCCGCACAGACGTGCCCCTGCACATCATCCAGGCCATCAACGCAGAAGTGTCCCGAAGATGTGCCCTCCTCCCCAACGTACACCTGGCACACCACTGAGACATCCAGCCACATCACCTGTATGACCACGTCCACCTCAACAAGACGGGTGTGAGGATCTTCGCAAAGGTCCTCAAGGACACAACCCTGGGCCGAAACCCCACACACCCCCACCCCATATCTTGTTCATTTTCCAAAATACTTCAATTTTTGCCCTCTATCTGTTTCACTTCATCCTTTATTGACCTCTTGCTGTTGTAGTATTGAAAAAAGCTCTTTGCATTCGTTATAGAGCTATGTTTCTTTCTATTTCCCTCTTTGCTTTCCTGATCCCTTTCTTAAGATCTATTTGCAGTTCACCATATTCTTTGTATTTTGTTTAGTCTCTATCCCTTTTGTATGCGCTATACCACATTTTCTCTCTCTTCAAATTTTTTTGCATACTTCCATTAAACCATTTTGGCCAATGTTTTTTGGTCCTCAATTTGCTAAGTTTTGGTATAAATTTCTCCTGAGCCTCAAGTAGTATATTCTTAAATATACCCATCCATTTTCAACTGAATCTGATCCAGTATGCTCCAGTCTACCTCTTCCAAGTGTCGCCTCATACCTTCAAGGTTTGCTTTTATAAAATTGTAGACCATTGCTTTAGACTTGGGCCTTGTTTCTAGAAAGAATGCCTCAAAGATGACCATATTGTGATCACAGTTTGCTATTGATTCTATAACTAATGTCCCTCTGACTCTATCTAACATCTCGGTTATTTGAAGGGAAATCTGTCAAGGTCACTGTTAAGGTACAACGCTTCAGTTGAAGCAGCCCTTCGGATCCCAGTGAATCGGGCAGTCAGGCCAGTCAGCGTTTCAGCTACAGGGGAGACTTTTCAGCAGGAGACGAGCGCTCGGGAAGAAAAATGCACAGACACAGAAGTAGTCCGTTCGTTTATCTTCAGTTTATTTAAAGTTTCACACAGCCTTTATACAGTCTAACAAACATCTTCAGTGATAGTTACGGGGCAGTCCCGATATGTAGTTACACACCATAATAGTACTGATTTTGCAGTGTTCCCACAAGCAGGTACACATGTCATGCCTCGTGGGAATGTTATTGTCCGAGGATGTGTGTAACCCATAATATATTTGTGTTTCGGGAAGGGGAAAATGTAGCACATACTGTACGAACAACATGTTTTGTGTCTGCCACAGCTGCTTGGATTACAAGCAGTTCTGCAAGCTATTTCAGCAGTGTGCATAAGACATAGATAATAAGTAAAGTTATGAATAACTCACAGTTCCTAACTAGTAACTTACTGGAAAGTTTCCTATATTTTCTAACAGTTATACAGTGGGTATATACAATACATAGGAGGCAATTTTACCCCAACAGTCACCGTTGACAATTGGAAACAGCTCCTCAGTGGAATATGCCAGTAATGAGGACATAAGTGTACAAACATAAAGAAAGTCCTGCTATTACAAACTGCCAGCAAATGCATGTAATGCATTACTCATCTATTCAAAATACCTAGTTTACTGCATTACTATGATTATTATTATCCAATATAGAAATATATTAACACATTAGTCTCAGTAACGTGCATTTTTCACCTTTAATTGTGTGTAATTTCCAGGAAAATAGTGTTGATACATTTTGAATAGTCAGTGAAACATATCAATTTTCAAAGACTTCATGTCCCTCTTAACAGCCCTAGCAAACAATGCATTTACAGCATATTAATAAATAAAGAATACTTTAAGGGGGATGGTGTAAAACATCCATAGGAACAGCAGAGAAACTGTAAGTTAAACATGAACCTGAGATATTTCCACAATGTTAAGGGGTTAAAAAATAGGATCACCAAATAAATAAGCAAGTAAATCTTAAAGTACAGCTATAGATAATTCATTTTTGTAAGGATATTATACATTATTGACAATGTTTTCTGTACCAGTTGTTAAAACCCCTAAAAAGAGCACATTATAAATGGTCAATGTGATATATTTCCAGCACACAATCCCCAAAGAAATGACAGGAATTTAGGACTGTGTTGTGGAAATACCATTTTAACTTGTATAAAAGGAAAGCTTTAAAGTTAATCTCTACTTTCTTTGGGTCTCAAATATTTAATTCTTAATTCCCCTAACTGGTCTTGGTTTGTATCGTTGAAATGCAATTTGATCACAGAATTTATCTATTTAACATGTCAAACAGTAGGTGGCAGAGTTTACATTACATTATTTGTCATTTAGCAGACGCTCTTATCCAGGGCGACTTACATTTGTACCCATTTATTATTATTATTATTATTATTATTATTATTATTAATATTTTTATTTCTTGGCAGACGCCCTTATCCAGGGCGACTTACAACATAACTGCAAAAATACAGTGAAGTACAATCAATCAATCAATCCATTTTTATTTGTATAGCGCCCTTCGCAGGGTAGCCACAGAGTGCTTTACAGACTGGTAAACATACAACAAACGTACAGCAAAATAAAAAACATAAATACAATAAAATCAAATATAGACCTGTAAACATTTTACATGATCTAGAATAAAGTGAGTGAACATTTAAGTAAATAAAGCATTTAGGAACGGAGGAGAGAAAAACAAGAAAACTCCTAAGGATGGCATGTAGGAGAAAATGAATCTCTGGGGGTCCACGGCCTAGGGCCTAGGCCTAATGGTTGCCTCCCCTCCAGGCAGTATACTTATTACAGCAGCAAGGAGATCAGAAAGTTCTTTATCGGTGCTGCTGGCTGTGGTCTTCCCTGTGGAGGAGGCCTCTCGCTGGCCATCGGGGGTGGAGGGTTTGGACCATCAATAGGCTTTGGGTTGCGATGGCTCATCAAACCTTGGGTGTGGATGCCCCGTTGACCCTCCATTGTGAGGTGCTTCTGGGATGGGTTGTGCCTCATCAGACGGGTAGGGAGGTGCCAGTCCCTTTAGTGCTTTAAATGTTAATAAGAGCACTTTAAAGTCTATCCTGTAGTGCACGGGCAGCCAGTGAAGAGAAGCCAATACTGGAGTGATGTGTTCATGTTTTTATGTTTTTGTTAGGATTCTTGCAGCAGCATTTTGGACTGAAGTGCACAAATAGCTCTGTTTGTGCTGCCTGACAGAATGGCATTACAGTAGTCCAATCTAGATGTAACAAATGCGTGTATCAATTTCTCAGTGTCCTGTAACGAGAGGAATTGTCTTAGTCTAGCAATGTTTCTAAGCTGGAGGAAGGAAGATCTCGACACATTCTGAATGTGTGATTCAAAAGATAGATTATGATCACAGATGACACCCAGGTTTCATGCCATCCCCTTAGGGGAGAAATTAAAGTTATCATTACTCAGTTTTGTTAGTGAATGATGAACAGTTCGATTTTTGTCTCCTAAAATTATGACTTCTGTTTTGTCAGAATTAAGCATAAGAATTTTTTTTCTCATCCATGTTTTAATCTCAGACAGACAGCAGATTCGTTTTTCTAGGTCTATGGTGTTGTTAGGATTTACTGACAGATATAATTGTGTGTCGTCTGCGTAACTGTGAAAGTTAATATTATGTCGTCGAATGATATCACCTAAAGGGAGCATGTACAATGAAAAAAGTATAGGTCCGAGGACTGAGCCCTGTGGGACTCCGTACTTAACCTCAGTTAAATTTGAGTGGTTCTCGTTAATCTGTGCATATTGGAGTCTGTTTGACAGATATGATTTAAACCATGAAAGCACATTGCGAGATAGGCCAATACGGTTTTCTAAGCGGTGTATCAAGATTTTGTGGTCGATTGTGTCAAAAGCCGCACTTAAGTCTAATAAAATAATAACACTGGTGTGCCCTACATTGGAGGACTGAAACACGTCATTCAATACTTTTAACAGGGCCGTTTCTGTACTAAGGCCGGAACGGAAGCCTGATTGAAATTCTTCATAAAGATGATTATCGGTTAAAAAAGCTTGCAGTTGGTTTTCAACTACTTTCTCTAGAACCTTAGAAAGGAAGGGAAGGTTTGAGATAGGTCGATAGTGTTTAAGTTGGTTAGGGTCGACACTGGGTTTCTTAAGAAGTGGTTTAATTACAGCTATTTTAAATGATTCAGGAACAGATCCTGAGAATAAAGAGACATTGATAATATTGTGTATTCTGTGAATAATTCATGGCAGAGATTGTTTTAGCAGTTTAGTGCGTATAGGGTCTAGTGCGCAGGTTGTTGTTTTCATTTTAGTAATTAAGGAGACCAATTCCTGGTGATTTACTACGTTAAACGAGTCCAAGGTAGGCAGGGGCTGTGAAGGACTGCATGTGTCAGCTATAGTATCTGTGTATGTTTCCTGTTCTATCTGTTTTCTAATGCTGTTAACTTTGCTATTGAAATGATCCATGAAGTCACTACAGGTGAAATTGGGGGGGATGACCTCTGAAGGCTTTACCTTCTGGTTAGTAAGTGTCGCTATTGTATTAGAAAGAAAACGCGGGTTATTCTTATGCGTCTCTATTAAATTGGAGTAGTAGGCAGACCTAGCAGAGGACAGGGCCTGCTTGTATCTTATTATACTGTCATTCCATGCCATGTGAAGACCTCTAGTTTTGATTCTCTCCATTTACGCTCACATCTACGGCATTCTGTTTTAAGTGAGCGAGTGTGTTCGTCAAACCACGGTGAGTGTTTTGTTGGTTTTTATTTGTCGTGTCCTTAATGGGGCTACTAAAGCAGTGCTTAGTGTATTGTTGAAATTATTTAATAATTCATCTGCAGATCCTTCTTTTGATAAAGCTAGCATTTGGCAACAGGGTAGTGAATTTATGAATAGCAGTGGGATTTAGGCAGCGAGTTTCTATGTTCCTTTCCGTGTGTCTAATTCTACTCCTCCTACAAGGCAATCAATCATTACAAATTAAATTTAGCTAAAACAGCAATTCAAAATAATACATTTTACAATTTTCAATTTACAATTTACACAAGTACAGTAAGTGACATCCTACATCCTTGACAGTGAAAGCTAAGTGCTGTCAAGATGTAGGGTCACAGTCAAGGGCTACGGGAAAGGGAGCAAGGAGGAAAATAATCAAGAACGCGAGAAGCATAATACAACTGTGAAGTGCTATCTAGCAGGGATAGAGGACTAATATTACAAGTGCTGTCGGAAGAGATGCGTCTTGAGTAAGTGCCGGAATGAGGTCAAGGACTCTGCTGTTTTGACTTCGGTGGGCAGGTCGTTCCACCATTTAGGTGCCAGGGATGAGAAGGAGCGGTTCTGGAGGAGGCAGAGTTGGTCTATACAACTGGGTATTTTACTGGAGCAATCTAAGTGAAGTACCTTGCTCAAGGGTACAACAGCACTGCCCCACCTGGGATTTGA